>NC_138779.1:71938928-71952496 GCF_965119305.1 Pelophylax lessonae | reverse complement strand
ACACACCAAGTGGACAAGCTGGCTCTTCTGACAGTAGTCCTGGAGCGGGTCCGTCCACCAGAGTCAGCTTGTCCACATTAACCCGGCTTCCCCGTTTCACCCACAATCAGTGCTGTGCCCTGGTCCACGCCTATATGGCCAGATATCAGGCGATACATGGGACCAGGGCCGCGTCTTACTCAGTAACAGAGAAGAACAGATTGTGGGATGAAATCCGGGATGCTGTAAATGCACTGGGTGAAGCACCTCGCCACCGTGACAGTGTGCGGAAGAAGGTCAACGACATCTGTGGGTCCGTTCGGAAGAAGCTAATTGCATGGGCTGCGGAGGGTCTTTATGACCGTCAAGGTCGGCTGGATGAACGTGCACGAAGTTCTCTCTGGGATTATCAATTACCTTTCTTGAACATCATAGGACCCGATACCATCTTTCCCAGAGAGGACTTAGATTCGGATGCTTTGCACCGAGGTAGGATATTATCTTGGATGTCAATTGTGTGAGTTGTTTGGAAAAGATTAACTACTATCCTATGTGTGACATTAAGAGAATGTGATACTTGCCCTTCCAATTGTCCTTTTTTTGTTTTCCCCAACCTGCAATTTGTTCATCTGTAGCACGGATCTCAGCCCCTCCACAGCCCATGCAGCTTGGCGAACCAGACGGACTCACAGGTGTTGACATCAGTGCTGACCCTCCTCCTGGTAGGTCCAATATCATACTGTGCCAAACAATGTAGATGTTTTTTTTTGGCCAAGATAGCTCATATTGCTATGTCCTTTACAGAAGATCCGCAGCAGGGAACACACCCAGTGCAGCTAGGCCTGGAGGAAGGTGTTGGTATGTCTAGTCAAATAATGTTTTTTTGAATCTTATTAACCCCATTAACACACATGTTTTTTCTTAGGAAAGAGTGTTGCCTTTTAGATGTTTACCCTGCAAAACACAGTTGACAGCATTAATGGGTGCCGTCATTAGTAGGCAGACCAAGCCTTCTTAACCTTTGGGAGGGTTTAGCAAGTGTCCTATGAGCCCAGGAAAGCACTTTTGAATGTTTGGCCTCAATGCTTCATTCATGAAGCTAGGAGGGCAATCTGGCCATAATCATTACTGACTAAGGTTATGTACTAAACATGTTTTTTTTTTTTTTTTTTAAAAGAACATCAGGCCCCTCTTGACGTTGCAGCTGGAGTTGGATCAGGAGCTGGCGACGATTCTGCATCCAGTGCTGTGGTATGTGATATAAGGGAACAAGGTGCACATGTAACATTTCAATGGTAGCATTGATTTTGGACTAGATGTGGCTTACATTGTGTGTGTTAAATTAGTGCTATGACATTCTGACGATGCACCAGCACAACAAGAGTTCTATCTTGAACATCAGGGAATTATGTTATAATTTGGTGTGCCACTAATGTTCCAAAAACATCCAGGATCTTTAAAGTCCGGCCCGTCTTTGATTTTCCAGGTCCAAATTCATGGGTATCGTTTGGTTGGGTTGTCCTCTAGCCGATTGATGGCAAGATTTTAGACAACATACGTAGATGTATAAAGTCATTGGTGTAGTAACAGATTTACCAAAAGCATAAACAACCTACCACACCAGGGTTAATTGGGAACACCTTCATGTTGAATCTTTTTTGCCTTTGTCATATTAGTCCTACCAATATAATATGTACCCATTATCAGAAGTGTTGCTAGCTTGGATAATCTTACAATGAACAAGTACTCATTAGAAGCACATCAAACTTTTCAACGTTCTGCTTGGGGTGTTAAGTTGTCAAACTAATCTGAAATATTTAGTCATGATGTTTGATAATGATTTGGTCTATTTCTTCTGCTTTCAGGTAGCCTTAGATGCAGAGGGATTGTCACCTACCCAACTTCGTCCATCTATGCTGGATGTAGCCGAGAGGCTGCTTGATGAGTATCAGGTCCAAAATGAGTTAAGGAGGCGTACTCAGCAATCTACTGAGGCAGTACGTCTGCTCGGGCTCATACAGGAATCTGTAGCAACAATGGTACAGGTTCACCAGGATATGTTACAGGTTCAACAGGATATGCGTAACAGCTTGGTAAGTTTAGCAGACCAGCATCAACGGGATCGGCAAAGTGTTGACACTCAGGTGCTGGCCACACGCCAATGCCTGTTTGGATCTGAAGATGCCCCATTGGCAGAGCCCTCCCAAACATCTCACTCACCTGCCACTGCAGGTTGTGGTAGTGGGAGGGTAATGCCAGTGTTGGCCACTTGTCAGGCAGCTGGGGATGGGACAATTCCTCCTGTAGCCACTCCTAGCACTTCACACTCCGTTCGGACTCCCACACCCCTCAATGAGCAATCCTCCTGCACAACCTCAATGCGCACTGGTTCCACAGTACCCCTTCCACCTGACTACATTCCCTCCACACCTTTATCACTTCACTCCTCCCCAGGCCGTTCTTCTTTTTTGTCACCAATGCGACATGTCGTTTGCCCCCGCACCGTGGACCACAACAACCAATCAACCACCACTCCCCACACATCTTCACAACCCTTGCACCACCAGCAGCATCAAATAGCCTTGGAGCAGCAACGATCCCATCTCATGGTAATGGCACACGTTACCCAAATTCTTAGGCTGAGCACAGAGCAGATGGGACTATTGGCACAAGATCTTCAGTCTGGGACATTTCCAGGGTTCAACACCCTGCATCAGCAGCAGCCTCAGACACAAGATCTGATTCTAATGGGCCACTTTACCAGAACTCTAAGGCTAACCCCAGAGCAGATGGGACTATTGGCCCACCATTTGATGGCAGGAACCTTTCCATTGCTCACCACACTGCTTCAGTCACCACCACCACCACCAACTTAATTTCTTTTTTTTTTTTTTTTTTGGTTTTGTTAATGATTGTTACATTGGCCAATTTGTGGGGCCATTTTTTTTTTAAATTTGAGGGTGGCACAATATGATTTCTTATAGTGCTTTTTTTGGGGATGAAATAAAATTTTATGCAAAATGATTAGTTTGTGTTTGCTCTTTGGTTTTTTAGGAGTGTTGGTGGCCAAGTAATGGCCCTGGTTAATGTAGGCATTTATACACACGTGCTTCTCGATCTCCAAACATATGATTTCATGTAAATTTAGATAACTCAATGTTCACATAACGACCCAAGAAAAGGTCTCCCTTCAAATGTAGCTTCAAAACAAGTCTCAAGGCTAACATAAACCAAAGCCAACATACTAACAATTACAGACCACACCACTCAAGTAAACAAATACAACACAAAAGACATTCGATGTGTACACCAAAAAGAAAACTTGGGTAATAAAATAAATGTTTTAATAACACATGTGGGTGTCTACCAACTGTAGCGTACAAAAAATATATTACAATATATAATAGAATGAACTAAATTGCCAATGTAACATTTGTGTTGCAAAGAGCAACATACTTAAATTTAATTTAGATAAACATTTTAAACATTTTTTATGTTTTGACATCATTTTTTGGAAGGTTTTCACAAAAACAATTCATTTTTGTAAACATTTTTGGTTTTGTCCGTTGCCATAAAAAACAACAAGGCTTTTTTGTAAACATTTTTGGTTTTGTCCGTTGCCATAAAAACAACAAGGCTTTTTTGTAAACATTTTTGGTTTTGTCGGTTGCCATAAAAACAACAAGGCTTTTTTGTAAACATTTTTGGTTTAGTTTGTTACCAAAAACAACAAGGCTTTTTTGTAAACATTTTTGGTTTTGTCCGTTGCCATAAAAACAACAAGGCTTTTTTGTAAACATTTTTGGTTTTGTCCGTTGCCATAAAAACAACAAGGCTTATTTGTAAACATTTGTGGTTTTGTCCGTTGCCATAAAAACAACAAGGCTTATTTGTAAACATTTGTGGTTTTGTCCGTTGCCATAAAAACAACAAGGCTTTTTTGTAAACATTTTTGGTTTAGTTTGTTACCAAAAACAACAAGGCTTTTTTGTAAACATTTTTGGTTTTGTCCGTTGCCATAAAAACAACAAGGCTTTTTTGTAAACATTTTTGGTTTTGTCCGTTGCCATAAAAACAACAAGGCTTATTTGTAAACATTTGTGGTTTTGTCCGTTGCCATAAAAACAACAAGGCTTTTTTGTAAACATTTGTGGTTTTGTCCGTTGCCATAAAAACAACAAGGCTTTTTTGTAAACATTTTTGGTTTAGTTTGTTACCAAAAACAACAAGGCTTTTTTGTAAACATTTTTGGTTTTGTCCGTTGCCATAAAAACAACAAGGCTTTTTTGTAAACATTTTTGGTTTTGTCGGTTGCCATAAAAACAACAAGGCTTTTTTGTAAACATTTTTGGTTTAGTTTGTTACCAAAAACAACAAGGCTTTTTGTAAACATTTTTGGTTTTGTCCGTTGCCATAAAAACAACAAGGCTTTTTTGTAAACATTTTTGGTTTTGTCCGTTGCCATAAAAACAACAAGGCTTATTTGTAAACATTTGTGGTTTTGTCCGTTGCCATAAAAACAACAAGGCTTATTTGTAAACATTTGTGGTTTTGTCCGTTGCCATAAAAACAACAAGGCTTTTTGTAAACATTTTTGGTTTAGTTTGTTACCAAAAACAACAAGGCTTTTTTGTAAACATTTTTGGTTTTGTCCGTTGCCATAAAAACAACAAGGCTTTTTTGTAAACATTTTTGGTTTTGTCCGTTGCCATAAAAACAACAAGGCTTATTTGTAAACATTTGTGGTTTTGTCCGTTGCCATAAAAACAACAAGGCTTTTTTGTAAACATTTGTGGTTTTGTCCGTTGCCATAAAAACAACAAGGCTTTTTTGTAAACATTTTTGGTTTAGTTTGTTACCAAACAACAAGGCTTTTTTGTAAACATTTTTGGTTTTGTCCGTTGCCATAAAAACAACAAGGCTTTTTTGTAAACATTTTTGGTTTTTGTCCGTTGCCATAAAAACAACAAGGCTTTTTTGTAAACATTTGTGGTTTTGTCCGTTGCCATAAAAACAACAAGGCTTTTTTGTAAACATTTTTGGTTTAGTTTGTTACCAAAAACAACAAGGCTTTTTTGTAAACATTTTTGGTTTTGTCCGTTGCCATAAAAACAACAAGGCTTTTTTGTAAACATTTTTGGTTTTGTCCGTTGCCATAAAAACAACAAGGCTTATTTGTAAACATTTGTGGTTTTGTCCGTTGCCATAAAAACAACAAGGCTTTTTTGTAAACATTTTTGGTTTAGTTTGTTACCAAAAACAACAAGGCTTTTTTGTAAACATTTTTGGTTTTGTCCGTTGCCATAAAAACAACAAGGCTTTTTTGTAAACATTTTTGGTTTTGTCGGTTGCCATAAAAACAACAAGGCTTATTTGTAAACATTTGTGGTTTTGTCCGTTGCCATAAAAACAACAAGGCTTTTTTGTAAACATTTTTGGTTTAGTTTGTTACCAAAAACAACAAGGCTTTTTTGTAAACATTTTTGGTTTTGTCCGTTGCCATAAAAACAACAAGGCTTTTTTGTAAACATTTTTGGTTTTGTCCGTTGCCATAAAAACAACAAGGCTTTTTTGTAAACATTTTTGGTTTTGTCCGTTGCCATAAAAACAACAAGGCTTTTTTGTAAACATTTTTGGTTTTGTCCGTTGCCATAAAAACAACAAGGCTTTTTTGTAAACATTTTTGGTTTTGTCGGTTGCCATAAAAACAACAAGGCTTTTTTGTAAACATTTTTGGTTTTGTCCGTTGCCATAAAAACAACAAGGCTTTTTTGTAAACATTTTTGGTTTTGTCCGTTGCCATAAAAACAACAAGGCTTTTTTGTAAACATTTGTGGTTTTGTCCGTTGCCATAAAAACAACAAGGCTTTTTTGTAAACATTTTTGGTTTAGTTTGTTACCAAAAACAACAAGGCTTTTTTGTAAACATTTTTGGTTTTGTCCGTTGCCATAAAAACAACAAGGCTTTTTTGTAAACATTTTTGGTTTTGTCCGTTGCCATAAAAACAACAAGGCTTATTTGTAAACATTTGTGGTTTTGTCCGTTGCCATAAAAACAACAAGGCTTTTTTGTAAACATTTTTGGTTTAGTTTGTTACCAAAAACAACAAGGCTTTTTTGTAAACATTTTTGGTTTTGTCCGTTGCCATAAAAACAACAAGGCTTTTTTGTAAACATTTTTGGTTTTGTCGGTTGCCATAAAAACAACAAGGCTTATTTGTAAACATTTGTGGTTTTGTCCGTTGCCATAAAAACAACAAGGCTTTTTTGTAAACATTTTTGGTTTAGTTTGTTACCAAAAACAACAAGGCTTTTTTGTAAACATTTTTGGTTTTGTCCGTTGCCATAAAAACAACAAGGCTTTTTTGTAAACATTTTTGGTTTTGTCCGTTGCCATAAAAACAACAAGGCTTTTTTGTAAACATTTTTGGTTTTGTCCGTTGCCATAAAAACAACAAGGCTTTTTTGTAAACATTTTTGGTTTTGTCCGTTGCCATAAAAACAACAAGGCTTTTTTGTAAACATTTTTGGTTTTGTCGGTTGCCATAAAAACAACAAGGCTTTTTTGTAAACATTTTTGGTTTTGTCCGTTGCCATAAAAACAACAAGGCTTTTTTGTAAACATTTTTGGTTTTGTCCGTTGCCATAAAAACAACAAGGCTTTTTTGTAAACATTTTTTTTTTGGTTGCCAAAAACAAGGCTTTTTTTTTTTTTTTTTGGTTTTTTTGGTTCCCAAAAAAAGGGTTTTTTATAAATTTTTATATTTTTTTTGGTTGCCAAAAACAAGGCTTTTTTTGTTTTTTTTTTTTTTTTGGGTCCCCAAAAAAAGGGTTTTTTATAAATTTTTATATTTTTTTTGGTTGCCAAAAACAAGGCTTTTTTTGTTTTTTGTTTTTTTTGGGTCCCCAAAAAAAGGGTTTTTTATAAATTTTTATATTTTTTTTGGTTGCCAAAAACAAGGCTTTTTTTTTTTTTTTTTTTTTGGGTCCCAAAAAAAGGGTTTTTTTTTAAACTGTTTTTGATTTTTTTGTTAGATTTTTGTTTATAATGGGCAACAATTACAAATGTGACATTTCTTTGTGTTGCAACGTGCAACATAAGTAAACAAACCACAAAAAAAAAATACTAGGATCTTTTTAAAGGTGTGACATTCCTAACGAATGGCTCCTTAGGGTCTGGATCCACGCCACAAAGGTGTTCCAAATATAGAATTCGGTCTCCGCACCACCTCATATAATCCAGGAGGACCTCGTAGGTGAGGTGGGTGTGCCCTGGGTAGAAAAAAACATGACAATTAGTTTTAGGCAAAATGATCCAAACAAGGATTGTAATTAATGTGCCTCAACAAATATGCTTAGGAGTCTATTGGTTGGCTTTTATCAACACTCTGAAGCAAATATGCTAAATTGCTGTTGTAAACCTTAAACTCAAACTTTCACAGCAAATTGTTCAAAAGGTTACATAAGATGGCTTGGAATGTTAGTAGCAGTTCCACCAAAGCTAAGTAAAATGCTTTTCTGCATGTAAACACAAGCAATCATTTTGAAGAATGTAAGGTGTTTTGGGTTCAATTGGTCAACACGATACATGTGCACACATTTATCTCTATCACCATTGGAATCTGTGGAGCGTTCTCTCTCCCTCTTACTGTCTATAGATTGAACCTGACACATAGTAGAGACTCACCCTTAGGAATTTTGAGGGCCAGTTCTGGACGGAGCAGATGTGTCTGCTCCCCTGATCTCCTTTCCGCCATCCCAGCTGTGTTAAGAGAGAAGAAAAAGTTTATCAACAAATGGACTCACGCTAACTGTAGGTTACGCAGTCATGAAAACGCTCTAACACCCACTCATTACCCCTCCACATTTCCCTGAAAGTTTTATTTAGACATTGATATGGTGGTGATGCAGATTTGTACAGTGCAAGCGTCATTCTTCTGGGTGAAGCTTGTAGCGTTAAGGATACGTACTCCCTGCTTTTGTGCTGATTGTGTTTTTCTGATGTTTTTGGTGCCTCAGCCCTGCCTGTTCTAAGTGTTGGAAACATATCATTTTGGGAGGGCTGCGGAAAACTAATCAGGTTAGACTTACACTCTCTAGGTTTTTGGGGACAAGAGAAATAACAATCCTCCTTTTTACATGGCCCCTGTACACACCTCTAGGCACCTCCCTCCTGTTGTTTGACCCCACAGCAGGCAGCTTGCTATGGAGGCACATGAGATGAAGCCAAGCACCCTGTGCCTGTTCAGGCACTAGGCTGTGAGCCAGCCTTGCCCCCCTCCCTTCCAATGGTCTCAATGATTAGGAGTGACAGCATCAGGAGGCAATATTGGCATGCTGTCACCTCAGTTAAGGAGGAGGGGGAGTCTGTTCCAGACAAGTATTAGTGCAAAAATTTGGACCGTAAAAAATGGTCCCAGTAAGTCTTAGGGGGAATATGCACACCTATCACTTGGAATACTAATGCATAGAATGCATTCACATAAAGAACCCGCTGCCTTTAGAACAACTTGAAGCCTGAGCGGGGACATACACAGTTAGCATTTCTCCACTTACTAAGTAGACACATTACTGGAAAAGCACACAACTTACCATCATCAGGTTTTTTTGGGGCCCCTGAAGTGGATGGCGTGGCTGGCTCTGGAGAAACTGCACAAAAAGAACACAAATTGTGAACTGGAATGTGGTACATTACCGAGGAAGAGTATTTATGAAAGATTGACAAACACACATTTTCAGTGTTGACTAAATCAGGACATGATTAAATTACAATGTCCCCTAAAAATTTACAAGTACAAAGCACACCATTTCCAATGTAGAGAAACTAACACCAATTTAGAATAGGGTGGCTTGAGATAACTTACAAAAGATAACATGTCCTGTAAAGCTCCCCAAAACCACCTTTCAAACATGAAGGTTAAGCAAGAGTGTTTCATGACCAACCTTCCTGTCACATATAGCAAAACTACACTTGCTTTGACTCCAACTTAGATTATCCTAGATACACATCATCCTAGCACACACAATTCATGTGAGAATCTAATTTTAGGTACTTACAGACTAGTTCAGGGGAGCCTGGAGTGGGGGAGGATGGGGGAGACCCTACATGGGGGGATGGTGTCCCTTCATGGGGGGATGGCGTTGTATCTCCTAGAAACACAAAGACACAAATACAATCCTTGAACAAAAGCTATTTGATAAAGGCACACAGAAAGTAGTCTGGAAACATTGAAGGTAGTAGTTACAGTGGACTGGGTAAGCAGTGGCCCCTCTTCCCCAGTCCTCCACAACAAACATCCTCAATGTCAGCTGCTACAAAACCCCAATGTCAAAATATATATATTACAGCCCTTATATTTACCAGGACACATTGAACACACAAACACATGTAGAATACTTACTTCCCCTTTGAGGAGAGCCCAGGTCCTCATCCGAGTCGGACCAATTGGCCTCTTCTTGGCCAACAGTTTGTTCCTGGCCCGGATCCAGGCGACTCGGCCCTGCCTGAGGCTCCTCTCTTGCTGAAGTTACATCAACCACAAAAGAAAACAAAACAAACAATCATTCCTCCAAGTTCGACCTAATACACAACACACCAGCACATCCACATTACTTACAGGGGGCCTGAGAAGGCTGAGCCGCAACATCCTGATCACTGGTTTCTAAAATAAAAGAAAAACATTATATATTATTTATGGACACAAATAGGCAGTAACCTCTCATCATGCTAGCACCATACTCAATGCCCCTACAATTCAGAACATAGAAGTGCACTTACACCAATGAGATGCATTGACCATGTTTTAAAACAGGAGGGCACCATGCAAATTAAGCGGGCGCCTAAGGCCTCGCACCTACAGGGGCCTTGCGGCCAGTGGCGGAGCACCAACATTTCGAAGGGCGCAGTCAGGGAAATCTCCCAAGTAAAAGATTGCTTTCAATCCTCGGATCAAAAAGTTGCAGCAGTGTGCTGCAGTCCCTTCACTGCGTCTGCCAGGTGTCTGTTGTCCGCTGACACTTACTCCTCCTTCTCTGCCTGGGGATTGGCCGTCTGATCATGTTATCCTAAGATGTGGAGGAATCGGTAGGTGTGTACCTGCACCAGTAGGAAGTGACTGGCCGGTCAACTCACTCTGCTATCATCAGTTGTTGCTCTGGGAGGAGAGCTCCGCCCTGGACCCGGAACATACAGGTAACCAGGCCCAGACTTGATATTTTGCAGGCTGGTCATAGATTTGTTGTGTCCACTATGCAAAGTGGTTGAGTAGCCCCAGGGAAGTTGGAAGAGTCTGAAAATGGTTGGTGGAGGAGGAGGAGAAGAAGGCCCTGGGTGGCTGGGGGACAAGGAGAGGGCCCCTGGGGGTTTTCTAGAGGAGGAAAGATCCACAATGACGCCAGAGTCAATTGCCAAGGAAGAGAGTGGAGCTGAGCAAGTCCTGCCTATCTGACATGAAAGCCAAACATGGTGTAGATGGAGCCCTTTGCCCTACACAATGACAGCACCAGAGGTGGAAGGTGAGTGGTAGCGGGTCTTTGACATTATAGAGCATATGGACTCTGTCCATTATTGGTAGTTTTGTTTGGAGTTGTCCTTTAGATGTTTAACTGTGTTGTTTTTGACCCGAGCTGTGAGGGACTGAGGTATGACAGCCCACTATGCTGAGACTTATAGTGCCCTAGAATGTTGAGGACTGAGGAATCCTTAGTCCCTAACAGAGGGCACTACAAGTCTTAGCATAGCAGGCAGTATTTCCTCATTCCCCTACAGAGAGGATTACAAGTCCAAGCAGGTAGCCTTCTGCAGTGGGACTTGTTGTGCCCTTGACTGTGGTGGACTGAGGAAGGGAAGTGTAAGAGGGTCTCTGTAAGCTCAGATGTATGGGGGAGCTTTGGGGAACACAGAGTTCCCTTTTACACCAGAGTCCCCAGCTTCCCCCCTCAAATAATGGTTCCCAAACTCTCCTTATATCAGAGTCTTCACACTTCCCTCTTACAGTGTAGTAAGTCTGGAGACTCCGATGTAAAGGGGGCTCTGTAAAATGTGATTAGAGATTAGAAATTTCTAACATTTTTATTTTCTACTTACGATCCACAATTTTCAGCTGCTCAAATGGCTCGCTGCCTCTGACTGCATATTGGAGTGTGGCCGTCCTCCTCCTCCCCTTCTTCACCAAAAGCACAAGAGGGTGCCGTCCGTCCGCTTTGGCTAGAAGCAGAAGAAAAAAAAAAACATAAAAAATACGAATGTACATAGTAGTATTAAAGGTTGTGAAGAGACACTTGATGGAGGTAGGAAAGGTAGGAGCGAGAGGGAGGGGGGGGGGGGGTGTTGGTATTAGTGTTGTTGCATAGCTAAACACATGTCCACCTACCCAAAAAATTGTAACCTATCTGGTCACATGTAATGTATATTTTTACTTACCGGAGATTTGCTCCACAGCCTTTAGCAGGAGCCTGGGTGAGCGCCTTTTGGCATCACTCCAGGCCCGCTGCAGATCCACTATCTCAGGCAGAAACTGAAATCTCCGCTGCAGCCTCATCCGGAGACGACACATCATCTTGTGCTTTTGGTGAAGATGCGTATAAACTTTATCATACCCCCAGAGGAGGAGGAGCTGTGGAAAGAGCAGTGTATGTTTGAGTCCAAGTATGTCCAAAATAGTACAGTCTTCAAATAACATGCTAGGTCGTCTTTGAGATATTGTAGAACAAAGAATTCCATTTCTGGTGATACATATACATCGATGTCCAAATCTACCTCCATGACATAGGTTGCCCCACACTGGTGATTTCCTCTACATGATATAGCCATTTTCTCAATTGGCCTTTCATGACACACCCAGGGCCGCCATCAGGGGGGACAGGCAGTCACTGTATTTACAACCTTATTGCTGTCCATTTAGCAGGGTGCAAGTAACTTTACACACATGTAGCATAGGTATCAACTTTTGTCACCATGTTAAAAGGACAGCAGTATGGGTAGCATTACAGTGACTGTTATTAGTCCAGGCTCACTAAACTAGCCAATGCTTGGAAAAGCAAGCCATGCAGATTGCTTTTCAGGTCCCTTTTAACACGAGCTGTCTGATTGGGTGTGGCTGTTAATTTTTGACGCAGACCTGATAAGCCCCTCAATTCTCCTTTATGGAGTGTTATATGTAAATGGGATTGCTTCATTTGAGATGCAGATTTAAACTGTGTATGGCCAGGCTGAAGGTACCCAAGTTGATTGGTCGATCACCTGGAGGACAACGTACAACCAGTCTGTCAGATTTTACACACACTTATCGCTAGCATCTCTTGTAGCCACTAGCAATAATCACTGTGTTTTCCTGGCAGGGGCAGCACCAGGAGAACACAATGGCTCCGCAGGAGGGTTTCCCCTGTCTGTGTTGATGGTGGAATCAAGGCAAAATGTTTTTCCTGCAAGCCACGGGACAAACAAAGATATTTTTTTAATGAATCCATGATTTTGCCAAAATGGAAAAAAAAAGATGTTTGCTTTGTATATTCTTAAGTTTGCTACATAACTAGAACATGTAACAGTGTTATATCATTGCAGGAGATTTCCCTTCACTTCCTGTCTTGGTGTCACCAGGACAGGAAGTGAGGGAATCTCCCGTGGGGATACAGCCAGCAATTCTTTCCTTTTATATATACTATGGACATTATAAGGCAACAATTGCAAGCTATTTCCCCACAGTGATATTCCCCTCACTTCCTGTCTTGGTGACACTAAGACAGGAAGTGAGGGAAAATCTCATGCAATGATATCACCCTACTAGAAATTGTAGTTCCGTCTAAAAAGTATACATAAAGTAAGCACTTGGTTTCCAAAGTGGCAAAATTATGGAGGAGTTAAAACCCCATAGTGTGATCGGGTAATCTGACGGTGTGTTCCTACACTCCTCAATGTGTCTGTTCATTAAGCTGTGCTGAATTATCCTTGATTCACAATTCCTGCAAGAGTTGCACATGGTATGTGGGAGATGCAAATTTAAGGTGGCATAATTATCCACACAATCACACATAATCCTTTTTAAAGGTCACCAGCAGAATTTGATGGCATAGTGGTTCACAGCAGTGCCATCATATTCCAGTTAGATCTGTCAATTAACAAAGCAATGGGATCTGGGGGTGTATTTAACTTGCAATGGACACCCCCATTCATTATCATATGGCAGTGTGAGATGGGTCTGTTGGGAATGTGATCCATTGAGACAAGTGATTATACACTCATGTGTTTCTTTTAGAGGTGATTTGTTCAAGGCAATCCTTTGAAGACATGACCATTCCAGATTTTTGTGATCACTGATTCCATCTCAGGTGAACCAATTAGCTGCTGTGTGCAGATCCAGCTTATGATGGTAAGAGTGTCAGACAAGACAAACGGGGCCGAGCTTGCAGTGTGTATGGATGTATGTAAGGCAATAATTTTTTGCATTATGCATTTAGGGAATATAATGTTTCTAATCTTGCATATATGAAAAGGGTCAATACATTTGTCTTTATCTAGATAGATTCCAAAGCGTCAGAGCAATCTGTCACAGATAATTGGGTTTCATTTTGTGTAAAAGTTGAAACGAATC
>NC_138779.1:71531428-71936428 GCF_965119305.1 Pelophylax lessonae | reverse complement strand
CATAAAACATGTGACACACAAATATATTGGACCTCTTCGTAGGTCAAATCTTTCCTGATGTCTGAGTGAGCTATATATAATCCAAGCAAACACACCCAGAATGGTAACGCCCAGTCCAAAAATTAACTGTGTGTATCCTGTGTGTTTTGGAGCATGCTCAGTTGCCAAAACAAGGGAAATAGAAATGAGGAATAGAAATGTATGTAGGTGTGTATAGTATATGTGAATTGAAAAAATTCTCTCTTGAAGTTTGCTAGTCATTATTTAGAATGTTTAGATACAGGAATACATACATATATATACAATTACGTGAGAGAGAGAGAAATATATATTTAGGGAAACAATTGAAACACACCTTTTGGGATTTGAGAAGTGAGATTGTGACGATTGACCAGATATGTAAGCCAACAATCTGACTCATCACTCATGAACATCCCTAAATTTGGCGTGGCAATTATATCAGGCGTTCTTATGTGCATTTTGGCTGGCGTTTTCCCAGGCGTTTTGACATGCATTTTTTGGGCAGGCATTGTTATATGAAATCACCTACAAAAGCCCCAAAAACAGACCACAAACACGTACATGTGAACGTAGCCCGTTTGGGGGCGTTTGAGGGGGATTTGTCCAGCTCAAGGATCAGCTCCCAAAACAGGCAAAAAATCCAATCCTATTCAGTTCAATGGCCCCTGTTCCCATGTGAGCATTTTGACGGCATGAGGAAAACACCCAACGCTCACTGAGAAATAGCACAATGATTAGGGAGTCTGCCTTCCTGCTGTAGGTTTGTAAGTTCGAATCCGGAAGGTGCCCTCTGTATGGGCAACACTTGGATATCTCCAATCCTCCAAATGTTGACATCATTAATTTTGTTCATGTTTGAAAAAGGCATGTGTATCAGCAAACTTTTAATCCAAAGACATGAACAAAATACAAAAGATGCCCCATAAAGTCAATATGTAGCAATATTGTGAGCTAAAGCTCTATTTGTTTGTTGGGCATACTTTGCTAATTAGCCAAGTATAAGGGATATATATATATATACCTTCAGTTAAATGTGTAGTAAAATGGTAACACTTGGCCATACCCATATGGAAGAAAAGGTAGTATTTGCAATATATTTCTAAAAACATTCTTTGGAAACACATAAAATATTGTCAAAATTGTGACATTTCCTTGATATGTGTGAAATGCTAATAATCTTTCTTTGAAATATGTTTTACATCTATTTTTTTTCTATCTGACGACCAATTCCCCAATGTAATATTTTGTGGGTTTTTTCAGAGAATGTGGAGGTTCTATATAAACACTGTAGATTTGACTGCTATGATTTCGGAGTTAGCAGGAAAGGTGTATGGAATGTGATGGTGTTTACTAAAGGATCCCTTGTTGGAAGTGTGCATGTTTTTCCAATTCCGCCGGTTTTTGCCATTTTCTATGGGCGAGACAGCGGATTTGCAAGCGGTATTCAAAAAAAAATTGACCCAAAATCGCGCTGGCGAAATTTTTTGAGCCAATTTGACGTTGCGCATGCGCACATTCGCGAGTTCGCAGCTCGCGGCTGGAGGAGCTGTTTAACCTTTCCACACTTTCGCAGATATCTCTCTTTCTAAGTCAGTTTTTGAGATTTTTTAAACGCAAGTCATCTCCAAATTGACTTCCACACCTTCCACAGTGATTTGGGATTTTTGGGGGTACAGGGGAAAATTTGGCTAAACTTTAGTCGAGCTTTTAGCTGGCGTGGTTTTAAGTCGCGCTCTGACCATATTGCATCTTAATGAATCTCACACTAGGCGCTATTTTCCGCCCGCCGTTCTTTGAATGCCAATTTCAGACTTAAATAATCGCCGCTTCGCAAAATCACGCCGAAACGCCAATTCGCCGTACTATGAATCAGGCCCAGAGTTACATAGTTAGTGAGGTTGAAAAAAGACATCAGTCCATCCAGTTCAACCTATGATGTGTGTGTGTGTTTGCTGTTAACCGCACATTGTATACCCCTCTATGTTGTGGTCTTTAAGGTGCCCATCTAATAGTTTTTTGAAACTATCGATGCTCCCTGCTGATACGACGGTTTGCAGAAGAGAATTCCACATCCTTACTGCTTTTACAGTGAAGAACCCCCTGCGTATTTTAAGGTAGGTTAAACCGCCTTCCCTCTAGTTTTAGTGAGTGGCCACGTGTCTTATTGTATTTCCTTTCTCTGAATAGGTTTTTCCATATGCTAGGGTTGCCAGTACAATATTTGTACATTGATATCATATCCCCCCTTAATCGTCTCTTCTCCAGAGAGAATAAGTTCAGTGATTGTAGTCTTTCCTCATAGCTGATGTCCTCCATTCCCCTAATTATTTTTGTTGCCCTTCTCTGGACTCTCTCCAGATCCAGCACATCCTTCCTGAGGACCGCTGCCCAGAACTGGACGGAATACTCCAGATGTGGCCAGACCAGAGTCTTGTAGAGCGGGAGAATAATCTCTTTATTTCTGGAGTGAATCCCCTTTTTTATACAACCCAGTATTCTGTTGGCTTTGCTTGTAGCAGCTTGGCATTGCATGCCACTGCCAAGCCTGTTGTCTACCAGTCTTTTTCCATCCTAGACTCACCTAGAGGTCCCCCCCCCCCCCCTAGTGAGTAGCTTGCTTTCTGGTTTCTGGCACCCAAGTGCATTACTTTACATTTTTCATCATTAAACCTCATCTGCCATGTAGTTGCCCACCCCATAATTTTGTTCAGGTCCGCTTGTAAGGTTTCCACATCCTGCACATAAGATATTGGCCTGCTTAGTTTAGTATCATCCGCAAATACTGAGATTTTGCTCGATATCCCCTCCTCTAGATCATTTATGAATAAATTAAACACCCAAAAGCACACGGATGGTATAACTGTTAATGAAAGCATAAATGTGACCAGTTTTCTAATGGCCCTCAACTCTGTTCTGCAGTTACCATAAACATACAGTACATGTCACTGCTGAAACAGACAAGGAACCACAAGGCCCAACATACCTTCTCAGCCATAGGTTGGACATATTGGGATTTATAGTTCCTAAACAGTTGGCCCTAACTAGAAGACCCATCTGCTATACAGTAATGGGCTTTAGGTAAGAAAAGCCAAAAAGAAAATTCTCTCACAATACACATTAAAAACATCCCACTCCTGTGGGATAAGGTATCGAGGGAAAAATGAGCATCATCAAAACAAATTACAGAAGAAAACCTGTAAGATGATGAAATATAAGATGTACGACGTTCTGTGCACCTGAGCATTGTCTCCAGATGGCTATAGGGGCAAAACTCTTAACCCTTTGCAGGTGATGTGGATGTTTACCTAAAAAAGTACCAACTCCAGATTATACCGAGAAAAGCTCTCACAATAGATGCAGTCTGAACACTTGCAAAACAACAATGCTGTGTTATAAAAGCATAAAAGCCATAAAAAGTGCTATTATCCAAATCATGCAGTCATACAAAGCTGGATACAGAACAAAGAAAAAAAAATGTAATACTGTATTTCGGTTGTAATACAAATGCGTTCTTACTGGTATCGTATAGATCTAAACACAAAATGTCTGATTACTTCCCTCCTTCCAGTTCCTGCTTTCGTTTCCAGGGAACACAGTCTTACTTCAGAGCTGTCATAGAGCCGTCATACATAAAGAAAATAAAAGTATCCTGCTGTTTACCTAAAGTGACATTAAACTCTGGTTTAAAATATATATTTTATTCAAGTAATTCCTTTAAAAAAAGTTTCTGCTATTGCTCTCAGCAGGGCTTTTTTTCAGCGGGAATGCGGGGGAATGCAGTTTAAATGTATGTAATGGCAAGGGGTGCTGGGGTTTGCTGGAGGGTCTATTGATGCTGGCTAATAGGGAATCTATTGCTGCTGGAGGGGATCTATTTTTGCAGAGGATGGGGGTCTATTGTTGCTGGGGAGGTCTTCTGTTGCTCATGGGTATTTATTGTTGCTGGGGTGGGTCTTTTGTTGCTGGTGGGTCAGTTGTTGCTAGGAGGGATTTATTGTTGAGGGAGGGATCTTTGTTGCTGGCTGCTGGAGGGCCTATTAATGCTGGCTACTGGGGAATCTAGTGTTGCTAGAGGGGATCTATTTGTTGCTGGAGGGGATCTATTTGCTGCTGGAGGGGATCTATTTGCGTAGAGGGTCTATTGTTGCTGGGGAAGTCTGTTGTTGCTGGTGGGGTATCATGTTGCAGGGAATCAATCATTGTTGGGAGGGATCTACTGCTGAGGGAGGGGTCTAATGCTGCTGCCTGCTGGAGAGTCTATTGATGCTGGATGTTGGAAGTCCATTGTTGCAGGGGTGGATCTATTGTCGCTGGGGTGTCCATTGTTTCTAGATCTATGATATTGCCTTTCTTGTTATCGTTAATTCTCTAAAAGTACTGGGAGGTGGGTAGGAGGTGAAACCAAGGAACGGTGCTCGGGGAATGGGTAGGAGACAGAGTCAAGGGGTGACTCAGAAGAGAGGAGTTCCTGCACCTATTCTCTGAGAAAAAGAGCCCTGGCTCTTGGCCTCCTACAAGTGTGGCTGAGTCATTGTTTTTTACTGCCCCTCAACCGCTCCCCTTCAGCTGCAAGGAGGTACACATGTCATAGCTGCAATGCTTTGCCTAATGTCTGTGGCCGGGATTATACCCCCTGTCGTGTTTGTTGGGCACTATCGTTTTCACAACATGACCAATTAAAGTGAATGGGGCCATGCTGCAACCGCGCAAAATAGACTTGGTTGTGTTGTGGTAGTCCTAATACATTTCATTGCTGCTGTGATCCAGCTTCCTCTTAGAGGGCGGATACAATTGTTCTCCATGGCCCAAATGTATGGAAGAACATAGCCCCCCATCTTGCTCACTCCAGGGATGGACTATGGACTCTAGAATTGGTAATGTGCATAGAGCAATTCACATGATTGCAACTAATATGCACTGCTTGTTTCAAACAAATGGATGTGAGCGGGTAAGAAAGATGTTGGAAAGCTCATGGAGGATGTTACATGGAGGAAGATAAAGAACAAGAACCAATTTAATGAAGAATAGCTTAGTGTCACTTTAATTACCCTGTAATCTACACTCATGGGCTACTTTATTAGGTACACCTTGCTATTACTGGGTTGAACCCCTTTTGCCTTCAGAAATGTCTTAATTAGTGTTGAGTGAACACGGATTGTATTATTCGTGTTCGTACCGAATAATTGGATTTTTGTTACCCGAACACGGACCCGAAAACTTTACTGTATGTTCGGGTTTAAAATCCGTGTTCGGTCATTTTATTTCCTGTTTTGTATGTAATGGCGCGCTTTTAATGGCGGGCTTTCAACAGCCAATCAACAAGCGTTTAACTGGTGTTCGCCATCACAGCCATGGCTACTAATGTATTAGTAGCTGTGATTGGCCATCTGAAGCATGTGACCATGTCTTTATAAGTTCGAGAGCCCCAGCGCGCCGCGTCATTCTGCTGTAGTTTAGGGAGAGAGCACACATCATACGTGCTGGCTGCTGATTAGGGACAGACAGTGATTCTGTGAAAAATTGTGTCCGAAAAGAATGCAGGGACAGGTCGGAGTGCAGGCAGGGAAAGTTATTAGAGCATTTTAGGGTGAGGCTGGAGATTAGGCAGGGTCAGTCTTCTACATCGATGTTGCTGTGTGGGGGGGTGGTGCAGTGAACGATCTTATTGAGCATATTAGGGACAGGCTGGAGATTAGGCAGGGACAGTCTACATCGATTTTGCTGTGTGGGGGTGGTGCAGTGAACAATCTTTTTGCCCTCACTTGAGCTCACTGAGGAGGAGGGAGAAAAAAATCTATTTTTATCAGTCTGTTGTGTGCAGCGTTCAGCTATATTTCACTACAGATTGCTGTTCTAATCTGCTACTAAAAAATTAATTTAAAGGGGAATTTTTTTTAAGAGCACTTGCCATGCTCTTAACTACATTTTGCTGCCATTTGCAGCACTCTAGCCCTTTCCATTGGTGTTTTAGAGCCATTTTAGTGCCTGAAAGTTTGGGTCCCCATTGACTTCAATGGGGTTCGGTGTCCGGGTAAAGTTCGGAAAAAGTCCGGGACACGGACCCGGACTTTTTTTTTCAAGTTCGGCCGAACCCGCCGAACACGGACATCCAGGTGTCCGCTCAACTCTAGTCTTAATTATTCGTAGCATCAGAGATTTTAGTCCATATTGACACAATAGCATCACACAGTTGCTTCACATCCATGATGTGAATCTCCTGTTCCACCTCATCCCAAAGGTGCTGTACTGGATTGAGATCTGGTGACTGTGGAGGCCATTGGAGTACAGGGAACTCATTGTTATGTTCAAGAAACCAGTTTGAGATAATTTGAGCTTTGTGACATGGTGCATTATCCTGCTGGAAGGAGCCATCAGAAAATGGGTACACTGTAGTCATAAAGGGATGGACATGGTCAGTAACAATACTCAGGTAGGATGTGGCATTAAAATGATGCTCAATTGGTACTAAGGGGTCAAAAATATGTCAAGAAAATATCCCCCACACCATTACACCACCACCACCAGCCTAAACCGTTGATACAAGGCAGGATACAGGATAGATTCATGCTTTCATGTTGTGTATGCCAAATTCTGACTCTAACATCTGAATGTCGCAGCTGAAATCGAGACTCATCAGATCAGGCGATGTTTTTCCAAACGTCTGTTGTCCGATTTTGGGGAACCTGTGCGAATTGTACGCCCCTGATGATGTCAGCTATGACGAAACATGCCGGGAGGAGCCTAACCACATGACTGGTGTTGCATGCCATTGGAGATCTGCCATATTTCTGGCTTGAAACAAATTCACACCACATCTTTGGAATCTTATTTGTTTGTTTTATTGGAGAAAGTGTGAGTCCCCGTTCACACTGGGGCGACCTGTGAGGCGACCTGGTCGCCTCACAGGTCGCCGTAGGTCGCCTTCCATAGGGAAGCTGCAGACCCGTTCTAATAGGAGCGACACAAGTCGCTCCGACTTAGAAAAAGGGTCCGGAGCTTCTTTGGGGCGACCCGGAGCGACCGTCATAGACTTCAATGTTATGAAGTCCGTGCCGGCCGCTCCGAGGTCGCGGCGCGTTGCTCGCACCGCGACTTCGGAGGTCGCCCCGGGAAGTCGGATCGCCCCAGTGTGAACGGGGCCTGAGTATCCTGTGTACAGATTTTATTAGCTTAATAAATACTTTTAAAGATATCTGCGCAATGATTGCTTGGTTATTTCTCCACGTATATGCCCTGGAAAACTGTGCCTATGAGGATTATGTGATCAGATCCAAAAGTCCAAGTGATTGACTTATGCCTTTTCCTGATCGGATCTAAATATCCAAGCGATTGATACCTATAGCTGACCGCTGGTAATCCAGTATTATCTGGTAAGAGGCTGCATGCTTTAGTTTCCTTGGTGGTGGAAATATTGGTTTCTTTCCACAAGTGTTTATTCAGATTACACTGAAGGACTCTTTTGGAGCATACATTTTGAGCGCTGGTTTTTTATTCAACTGTGCGAATTGTAGCCTCAGTTTCTTGTTCTTAGCTGACAGAAGCTGGACCTGGTGTGGTCTTCTGCTGCTGTAGCCCATCTGATTTAAAGTTTGATGTGTTGTGCATTCAGAGTTGGTATTCTACATACCTTGGTTGTAACGAGTGGATATTTGAGTTACTGTTGCCTTTCTATCATCTGGAACCAGTCTGCCCATTCTCCTCTGACCTCTGACATCAACAAGGCATTTTCGTCCACACAACTGCTGCTCACTGAATATTTTCTCTTTTGTGGACCATTCTCTGTAAACCCTGGAGATGGTTGTGCGTGAAAATCCCAGTAGATCACCAGTTTTTGAAATACTCAGACCAGCCCGCCTGGTACCAACAATCATGCCACGTTCAAAGTCACCTAAATCCACTTTCTTCCCCATTCTGATGCTCGGTTTAAAATTCAGCAAGTTGTCTTCACCATGTCTAGATGACTAAATGCACTGAGTTGCTGCGATGTGATTGGCTGATTATCAATTCGTGTTACCATGCAATTGAACAGGTATAACTAATAAAGTGGCCAGTATATCCTTACTTTTTCTAAATAATTCAAACACATCCCCTACTTAATAGCCCTGTAATCAATTTTTCACAAAATCATTTCTTTTTGTGTTTTTCTGCCTCCTTGCTATGTCCTCCGCGAGCTCCCGAATGTCTCCTTTTTTTCCCACTTCAATTTGTTTGGAATGAGTAGTGCACATTCGTTGTGGCCATGTGTACTACTCTTTGTACACTATACATCCCATATTCCATAGTCCCTCGGGAGTGAGAAAGAGAGGGTAGCCATGCCGTGGGACCATAAAAAAGAACGTAGCCACCCTCTAACAGGAAGTCAGATCACAGCAGTAAAAAAAAGAGATGTATAGATCTGGAGGAGGCTGAGATCAATACTTGTTTGATCAAAGAATATATACTTGATTAGAATATATATTTTTTTAACCAGAGTTTAGTGTCAATTTAACCTCTTGCCGACCGCCACACGACTATTTACGTCGGCAGTCAGCCCCTCACAGGCAAAGCGATGTAGTACTACGTCGCTAGCCTGTGAGGCTCTAGGGGGCAAGCGCGCGCCGCTGGAGGCGCGCTCCCGCCCCCGCTCATTCACGCCCCCCCCGAACGTGTGAGCGGCGGTCCCGATGTCCCCCAGTCACTCGCGATCGTCGGTTACACCGGGAGAAAGGCAGGCTGCTAATGTAAACAAAGCCGCCTGTCAGTCTCCCCTGTGTAACAGCACAGATCATACGGTCCTGCTATGCAGGATCGTATTTCTCTGCAGTTACACACACAGCCACATCCAACCACAGTTAGAAGCACGCCCATAGAGACACACTTAACCCCTCCTCCTCAAATAAAGTTAACCCCTTCCCTGCCAGTGTCATTTTTACAGTAACAGTGCATATGTATAGAACTGATTACTGTAGTAATGTCACTGGTAACCCCAAAAGTGTCAAAAATGTCAGTCAAGGGTCCGATCTGTCCGTCGCAATATCGCAGTCCCGCAAACAAAAACGCAGATCGCCGCCATTACACGTTAAAAAAAAAAAACAACAAAGATGACAAAAATCGTACCCTTAGTTAGTAAACGCAATAACTTTTGCGCAAAACAATCAAAATACGCTTTTTGCGATTTTTTTTTTATCAAACATATGTAGCAGAAAACAAATTGGCCTAAAATGTTAAAAAATTTTGATTTTTTACATTTTTTTGGGGGGAATTTCATATAAAAAAATTTGAAAAATATTGTTATTTTTGCAAAATTGTCTCTCTTTTTTTGTTTATAGCGCATGATCAAAAAATCGCACAGGTGATCAAATACCACTAAAAGAAAGCCCTGTTTGTGGAAAAAAAAGGACGTCAATTTCATTTGGGTACAGCGTCGCATGACCGCGCAATTGTCCGTTAAAGTCACGCAGTGCCGAATCGCAAAATAGACCCTGGTCAGGAAAGGGGTAAAATCTTCCGGGGCTTAAGTGGTTAAATAAGAACATAGCCACCCTCCAACAGGAAATCGGATCACAGCAGTAAAAAAAATAAATACATTTATAGATCTAGAGGAGGCTGAGATCAATACTTGTTTGATCAAAGAATATATACTTGAATAGAATATATATTTTTTTAACCAGAGTTTAGTGTCACTTTAAGTACGGTAAGTGGATGTGTATGGATGATTTGAGGGAAAAAGAATATTGTTTAATGTCACTTTAACGGATCTAAATTTGGCCTTAGCTTTAGCTTTGTGTAATTTAACTTTAACTGCAACAGACAGACAAGTCTGTGCTATGTGACGGAGCTGTGTACATTTTATAACTGGATGAATACAAATAAAATACTTTGTCAGCCTAAGCGTTCCCCATATTTCCAGTATATTTCATCTGTGTATTAAGCTGTTTGTCTGAAATTCAGCTTTGTCAGCTGCCATATACAGTATAATCATTCCTAAATTAGGCACAGTGAGGAACAATGAAAGAGGGCAACCTCACAGATAAACAGTAAAGCCAACCATTGTGGAAATGGCTATAAACCAGTTTACTATAAATCCACTATCTCCTATGGGAAACTTTAAACATTGAAAACAATATGTAGACTACACAACAACAGCAATGGCAATAAAATACCATAATGGGATTGTAATAGGTAAACAAGCTGTAAATGACGCTATAAAGCGGTAAAAATGAGCAAACCCAAGTTTATGTTTCTGACGATCTAGAGTAAATTCCCAGATTCTCATAGAAATCATTTATATTTATAGTGTGAATATTAAACCGCGAACAGGGGAATGCCAATGATGCAGTAAATAAAATCAGTTGTCTAACTTGTCTAACCAAGTGCCACCAATTACGGACTGCCAGCCAGCACATTTTACCACAAGTGACAAATTAATCATCCCAGATAATTTAAAAATAATGAAATGGATCCTGGGATGAGAAAGAGTTAGGGCCATTCTAGTGCAATGAAGCATATCGGAGCTCCCCAGGGCAAACGTTTTCTCATCTCAAGGCTGAGAGACTGAAAGGCATAAATTAGACTCCAATTACCAGGGCTCCTATGGGACTTCAGCCTTGCGACAGGTGAGGAGGATTCGAAAACAAAGCAGGAGATACAGGAACAGGCGGTTGAGCCCCCTTACAAAGGACAAAGGTGCTTTCTCTGTTTGGTAGGAGGCTCTCAGTTAGTAGTACCAAGTAATATGCTGTAGTGTCCCTTCAAAGCAGTGGTGGTTAACTTTCATGACATAGGAGGTCTCAAGTGGAGCCTCTGGTGTCACCAAAAGGTAATATTTAGTGAATGAAATGCCACAGAACATTGTCAGAGACTGTAGACATGCAACATGAGATGATTAGACACCACAGGGGTGTTATAAGAGATGGCCAGAGAATGCGTACATGTTATCAGAGATGGTCAGAGACTGTGTACATGTTATCAGAGATGGTCAGAGACTGCGTACATGTTATCAGAGATGGTCAGAGACTGAGTACATGCTACCAGAGGTGGTCAGAGACTGCGTACATGTTATCAGAGATGGTCAGAGACTGCGTACATGTTATCAGAGATGGTCAGAGACTGCATACATTTTATCAGAGATGGTCAGAGACTGCATACATGTTATCAGAGATGGTCAGAGACTGCGTACATGTTATCAGAGATGGTCAGAGACTGAGTACATGCTACCAGAGGTGGTCAGAGACTGCGTACATGTTATCAGAGATGGTCAGAGACTGTGTACATGCTACCAGAGATGGTCAGAGACTGCGTAAATGTTATCAGAGATGGTCAGAGACTGTGTACATGCTACCAGAGATGGTCAGAGACTGTGTACATGCTACCAGAGATGGTCAGAGACTGTGTACATGCTACCAGAGATGGTCAGAGACTGTGTACATGCTACCAGAGATGGTCAGAGACTGCGTAAATGTTATCAGAGATGGTCAGAGACTGTGTACATGCTACCAGAGATGGTCAGAGACTGTGTACATGCTACCAGAGATGGTCAGAGACTGTGTACATGCTACCAGAGATGGTCAGAGACTGTGTACATGCTACCAGAGATGGTCAGAGACTGAATACATGCTACCAGAGATAGTCAGAGACTGAATACATGCTACCAGAGATAGTCAGGGACTGAATACATGCTACCAGCGATGGTCAGAGACTGTGTACATGCTACCAGAGATGGTCAGAGACTGAATACATGCTACCAGAGATGGTCAGAGACTGAATACATGCTACCAGAGATAGTCAGGGACTGAATACATGCTACCAGAGATGGTCAGAGACTGCAGACATCCTACCAGAATTGGTCAAACACCAAGGACATGCTATAAGAAATTGTCAGATACTGCAGACATGCTACCAGAGATGCTGCAGACATGGTAGAGAAGATGGTCAGAGACTGCAGACTTGGTACAGGAGATGGTCAGAAACTGCAGACATGATACCAGAGATGGTCAGAGACTGCAGAGATGCTATCAGAGATGGTCAGAGATTGCAGACACAATACCAGAGATGGTCTGAGAGTGCAGGCATGCTACCAGAGATGGTCAGGTATTTTAGACATGCTACCAGCGATGGTCAAAGTCTGCAGACATGCCACAAGAAATGGTCAGGTACTGCAGACGTGCTACCAGACATAGTCAAAGACTGTAGACATGCTATAAGAGATGGTCAGAGACTTCAGACATGCTGTTGGTGTTGTTGAAGACAACTGGTTTTATGTTTCAGGAGGCAGTTATAGACCAGAGACACATTATGTGAAAATCATAGAGACCACTGCTATAATAGCTTATTTACAAATCAATGCATACATGTTTGGGCTCCCTGCAGCCCCCTTAAAAATGATGTATGCCACATTTGATATTTCTGTAAGGTAATGATTTTTCTAAGTTAATGATCCACATATGTATGAAGATCAGGAGTTCTGACTTTGGTTGCTGCATGCTTGTTCACAGGTTTAGGTAACCTGGTTCACCTATGTAGCTTCCTAACAAAAAAAAAAAAAAAAATAGGATTATCATTAATAATGCAAACATAAATTGGAAAAAGAAAAAGAGCTGTAGGCTCCAGTTACAATGTTACAGCCATACACCATGTAACCAAGAACTGCTCAAGCGGCACATACACTGAGCGAATTTCGCCTGGTTCCCAATGAACTGGCTGAAATTCAATCATTGGGTGGCCCTGTTGGCACCACATCCTAAAAATACAAAATTGAAGGAGATGGGTTAAAAATTGTCAGCTGAAAAGTCTATACTTCCAATCAGATGCAGTTACTGTGTTGTTACTCTGTCATCCGATGGTACCAGTTGACAGAATTCAATAGTCGCAACAGGTGATATGTCCATCCACCCTGCTTAGTGATGAAGGAATATGTAAGTCTTTTTTTTTGCAGCCTAGTCTAATTGAAAGAAATCTATGGGTGTATGGCCAGCTTTATAGTTTAGAGCGGCAGGTGGCACTACTCATAATTTGTGTTATGCAGCTTGACAGTTTTTGTTGGTTCTGTATGTCATGCACAAAATAATATGCTGTAAATATTGTGTAGACAGAACACATTTTTCTAAATATTTTATAACAAACAGTCTAATGAACCAGGTTATATCAGTTAATGCACTGATATACAAAACAATTCTGTATGTAAAGCTGTAAAAACATATGTGGCCTCTAGGGGGTGTTAGTTAAAAGCCTATGTTTGTATTCAATGGCAATGGGTTAATGCACAGATAACGCATATTTATCAGTAGTTACAGGTATTACAGGTTCACCAAGTGCTTGGGCTAAATGAATATAATACTGAATTTTCTAATCTTTTGCAAAAAGGTCCTTTTATATTGCACATATATCACTCTATAGACTCCAATCATACACATGTTCAACTTTCTTTTTCATTATAGGTTTAAATTTGATTAGTTGCTATGATGCAACACTAATCAAAATCATTCTATACAGTCCATACATCCTGCAAAACATGTGTAGGTGAGTCATACTGAGTATAAATCTTAATTTTCTAAGTGTATGCAATTAAAAAATGTTATAGATTATATGGTCAAGACATATCTGCTAGATTTCAGGTTTAAAGGAGGTATATAGTATAGCAGATGTTTGCCACATTTGCTGTGGATCTGTTGTCGTAAGATATAGCAAAATATGACTCACAAGTCACTGCTGGTGGAACACATAGTTTGTTGAAAGGTCCTTCTTAAATTATATTTTACAATTCGCACATATTCAGTATCATTGTGAGCCTTTATCCAATGTGCCGCCCGGTGTACTCACTTCTATGATTGACTGTACGCACCACTTGCGGTTCCCCGGGCAGAGAACAATGCTGTGCTTTTACTCTAGAACAGTGATTTCCAAACTGTGGCCCTTTGCTTGCCTTTATCTGGCCCTCGGGGCAATATTCCTCCCACTGACACCAAGGGGGCTCTATTCTTTCCAACAATGGGGAACCATTCCTCCCATTGACACCACAATGGGGCGTTTTTCCTTCCACTGACACCAGTAATGGGGCATTTTATCTCTCACTGATATTAACAATTAGGCAATATTCCTCCTTCTACTGACTACAGGCACTATGTCATTTTTGTACTCCCACTGACGCTGAGGCATTTTCCACTTCCACTGGCCACTGGCCACTATGGGTCGCAGTCTCTGCCAAAGGTGTTCTATCAAGTTGAGGTCAGGACTCTGTGCAGGTCAATCAATTTCCTCGACCACAAACTCACCAATCCATGTCTTTATTGATCTTGTTTTGCGCACTGGTGCGAAGTCCTGTTGGAACAGGAAGGGGCTATCCTCAAACTGTTCCTACAAATTTGGGAGCGTGAAATTAATCAATATACCTTGGCATGTTGATGCCTTTAGAGTTCCCTTCACTGGAACTAAGGAGCCAAGCCCAACCCCTGAAATACAACCCCACACCACCGCCCCCCCCCCACCAAATGATTTGGACCAATGCACAAAGCAAGGTCCATAAAGACACAGATGGACGAGTTTGGGGTGGAGGAACTTGACTGGCCTCCACAGAGTCCTGACCTCAACCCGATAGAACACCTTTGGGATGAATTAGAGCGAAGACTGCCAGCCAGGCCTTCTCTCCAACATCAGTTCCTGACCTCACAAATGCGCTTCTGGAAGAATACTCAAACATTCCCATAGACACACTCCTAAACCTTGTGGACAGCCTTCCTAGAAGAGTTGAAGCTTTTATAGCTGCAAAGGTTGTGTCAATTTAATATTGAACCCTGCAGACTAAGACTGGGATGCCATTAAAGTTCATGGGCATGTAAAGGCAGGTGTCCCAATACTTTTGACAAAAAGTGTATTTTAGGCCTCAATTCATCCATGTGCACATATCTTAAAGAAAAAAAATCATACACATAAAAGGTGACATTTGTTGGCTCTGGTAGTGTCATAGCTTGGTCCAACTCAGGCCACTGTTTCGTATGCTGGTCAGCAGAGCCGTAACTACAACCTTCAGGGCCCCAGTGCAAGAAACCATGAAGGGTCCCCTGACCCCCGCAACTCTAAAAAGTCCCATGGGCACATATATTTTTCCTTCAGATACATTTTTACCAGCTCCTTTCCCGCACTCCATCCTGACACATCCCCCACAGTAACCAGGGGGAGAGGGGAAGGGGGAATCTGGCAGAGAGAGGGACCAGTATAGCCCACAAGGGCCCGGGGGCAAGCAGAAATAAGAGGAAGCTGGATAGGAGGGGCGGCGGGGGAGGCATATAGATGGACCAATCCTCTCAATTTTCCTCCAGCATCTGCTGAATGCCTGCGGAAGGCAGAGAGGGAGAAGCAGGCTTTCAGAGGCTGCCAAAGGAAATTGAGAGGATCGGTTCCTCTATATGCCACCTTCGCCACCCCTCCAGTCCAGGTGTACAGGAGAGCTGCACGGGCCCCCTAGAGCATAGGGGCCATTAACAATTGTGACTCCTGTAGTTGCGCCCCTGCTGGTCAGCATATATATCTGGAGAAAGGTAATAAAGGCGGAAAAAAAGCCAAAGCTCTTTTGGCCCTACTTCTCCTGTGGGTCACAGGAGTACATTTAGTTCTACACTCCTGTGACCCACAATCAGCCGACAGCAGGCTAAAGTCCGCTGTCAGCTGATGACCCAGTCTAGACTCTGCAGCAATCCTGACTTTAAGGTGGGGATCCACCAAGATGCCTGAGTGGTGGCTGGCTTAGCCTCTCAGCATGCCTCTGAGAGCCTGAGCCAGCTGCTACAGCCCCCTCCATAGCCTGGCGCTCCAGTGAGTGCTAGAGGGGAAAAGAGACAGTGACTAACAGTCATCGCTCTCTGCTCAGTGAAGACCAAGGACTGATCAATCAGTGGTCTTTGATCGCTCAATTCTTGGCCGTAGAGGCAGTGGGGGACAAATGCGGCATTGAACTGATGCTGCATTCATCTAGGTGAGTTATGATTGTTTGTTATTTTGAAATCCCACAATTCTCTTTTATTAATGGCAAAAAAAAAAGCATTGATGTGCTGAATAGTCTCCTTTCATGTATGAACTTCATGAAGATATCAGCCTACAGCCTTTCACCCGGTTATAAACACACAAAAAAATCTTTTTTTATTGACTATTTTATAGAAACAGTATTTGTGCAATAATACATTGACAGAGGCATGAGAAACAGAGTTATCATTTGATATTTTACAGCCTTTGGAGCCAAGATGCGTTATCATTATGAAAGGGCTGCTGTGCAAAGGTCAGATTTCCTGTCTGTTGTCACCAATATATGAATAGGTAAAACAGAATACATTCTTGTGAGTCTCAGCAGCAAGTGACAGTCAGCAGCAGTGATCTGACTGGGTTGAAAAGGCTGCATGTGCAATTGGGAAATTATAGTAGATAATACAACGTAGGAATGTGCAGTGTTTTTGAATATATTTTAATTCTTCATTATTTTCACTTCATGACTAGGGAAAATATCGAATATGAATTCGTAACATGAATTTATTCTTGCTAAACTCTATACTCCTTTTCATAAGCTTACAAGGATTAACCTTTCTGATTAGCTAAACAAGCCTGTTTACAGAGCTCAATAACTAAAACTGAGATTATACAAACTGGCAAATTAATTGAGATGTGAATTGTTCCACTCTTTCCTTTTCTCCTTGCTCTGTGTCGATTTGTACATAGTTTCAATTAGAGAGAGAGACGGTAAGAAAGTAAAGAGCTATTGTTGTACTCTCACTTTACAAAACGTATAATGTTGTGTGACACCAGCGTCATGGTTGCACATACACGACGGCCATATGCCACACGTGACATACAGAGACCTCTCTAACAACATAGAAAAATTCTTACTACTCCTAGAACAGTTGAATGGAAGTGGAAGAGCTTGGCAGGTGCTGGTTCTGCTAGTTTACAGCTTGAGAGCCCATTCACACAGGGGCGACACGACTTGCCGGGGCGACCTGTGAAGTCGCGGTGCACAGCGTGCACCGCAACCTCGGCGCGACATGCACGGACTTCATATCATTGAAGTCAATGCAAGTCGCCTCCAGAGTAGTACAGGACCCTTTTTCTAAGTCGGAGCGACTTGTGTCGCTCCTATTAGAACGGGTCCTGTGCTAATCAATGGCAGATGACCCACCGCGACTTGTCAGGCGACCAAGTCGCCTGACAAGTCGCGCTAGTGTGAATGGGGACTTAATGTTTACATATATGTGGGAGATGACCAGGCCCAAGAACTGGGTCACACTACTCCGACTTGGGACGTGACTTGACTTGTGTGCCCTCAAGTCGCTCCAAGTCTCTTGTCATTACAAATTCATGTAAATGAATGAGAGCCGTCTTAATATGCACTACTGAAGATGCTCCGACTTCAGAAAAGGTTCCTGTACTACTTCAAGGCGACTTCTACCTGACTTGTGCACATAGACTTCAATGGGAGTCGCCTCTAAGTCGGATCCTTATCTATTTTCAAGTGACTGTGATCAGACTTTCCAAGAAGAAGAAAAAGATTAGCCAGGCATTCCCCACAGACAAAGTCGCCTATCATTTAAGTCTCTTACAAGTCTCTTACAAGTCTCTTGCAAGTCTCTGCTAAAAAGTCCCTCCTTCATGGGGCGACTTTCTGGTCGTGCTAGTGTGAACCAGCTCTTAGTCCCGGTTCACACTAAGGCGACCTGTGAGGCGACCTGGTCGCCTTACAGGTCGCCGTAGGTCGCCTCCCATAGGGAAGCTGCGGACCCGTTCTAATAGGAGCAACACAAGTCGCTCCGACTTAGAAAAAGGGTCCGGAGCTTCTTTGGGGCGACCAGGAGGCGACCGCCATAGACTTCAATGTTATGAAGTCCGTGGCGGCTGCTCCGAGGTCGCGGCGCGCTGCTCGCACCGCGACCTCTGAGGTCGCGGTGCGAAGTAGCATCGCCCCTATGTGAACGGGGCCTTAATCTTCAGCTTCATGATTCTTTATTTAGGATTTTCTTAAATAAACACTAAACACAGGAACCCTAGAGCAAAAAACCCCAAAACCTTTCATGCAAAAGCAACTTGTATGGTTGCAGGAAATACATCAGAAGTTCTTGTACTTCTTGTTAAGCCAGCCATTGATGGTTTGCTAGCAATAATCGCATGTAAAATCTGACAGGATGGTTGTACCCAAGTTGATTGATTGATTAATCAACTTGGGTACATTCAGCTTGCCCACACATGGTTCGAATCTCCGCCAGTGCCTACTGAACTGGCGGAGATTCGAACCATGTATGGGCAGGCTGAATGTACTCAAGTTGATCGATCAAACAAACTTGGGTACAACCATCCTGTCAGATTTTATATGTGATTATTGCTAGCGGCTATTGTAGCTGCTAGCAGTAATCACTGTGTTATTCTGGCAGGGCCAGTTATAATTGATGGATAATGGAGCTGAGGATTTGAAGCCAGTCTTTGTTTCCTTTCTCTATTTTCCAAATCCTCCTGATGGAATTGGAGATGTGAGACCTGCTGGTTGTCCTCCTCCAACACTTGAACTCATTGCAACAGATCATCAAATTTGGCTTCCAGTTGATCTGTCCTCTCCTCTCTCCCCTCAGCTCTTGGGCTATTTTCCCCACTTCAGTTGATATAGTGTGGGAAATGTTTTGTGGAAGAGTGTGTGTAGCTTTGCATCTGGAATGTCCACCCTCAGGCATGTTGTTGGGGAATGAGCCTGTGTAGTTGATGTGTTATTTACCTCAGCCATACCATCAGCAGAGCTGCTGGTGCTAGTCGCTGGGGGAATTGGATCACTCAAGGCTGGGGATAAAGAGCTCGTAACAAATTTCTCCATGCGGGGCAGGCCTCAGATCTTTGGCAGGCTTATAGAGTGGTTTCTGCTGCCCGATTTTGCCCACACAGTTTCCAGAGTGTCGCTGTGGTTTTCGGCAATGCTCCCCCTTGTTCCACAGGCTAATGATCGCTGCAGAGGAGCTGAGAGGATTAGCTGTGAAGCTGAGGGACTTTAGTAACCATCCGCTATCATCGGCCTTCGCACTGAAGCCAATCTTTAACTTCCTCTGAATGGCCAAAATAACATGTTTGCATAATATCTGTTCATCTCATTTGCCCATCGAAGCCCTGCAAAAAAGTTGTGTGTAAGATCTGACAGTCTAGATGGGATATTATATAAACTCAAAGACCACTCATGCAAAGAAGGGCTACATTAAAGATGGAATGGTAGAGTCTCTCATGTTCTCCCAAGGCCGGAAAGTTACAGCTGGGGAGCACAGAAAAGATACAGTAAGTGTTGGTAGTGAAGAGGGCTAACTATCAAGTGAATTTAATGGGGAAAATCCAGGTTCCATTTAAGTGCAATCATCCATTAGTTTTAGCTACAAAGAAGGCTCTTCACTCTAAAATGGGGTACACACTAGTAGAAAATCTGCCAAAAATTCCCGTCCGAGGTAAAATCGTACGATTTTCGCCTAGTGTGTACACAACTTCCAGCAGCCGATGCCGACGTTTTCAACGAAAAAAAGGAGGGACAAACATCAAAAGATTTATCGTCCGTCCACAGGTGACCAATTTTCGTTTAATGTGTATGCAGTACGTCTGTGAAAAATCGGATACGAAAGACCGCGCATGATCTGAAGTTGCTAACGACCCGGAAGTCTAGGAACAAATGTCCCAAAAAAAAATCAGACGAGAAATTTCGTGAACATTTATGCACTGTCAACTAAAAACGGTAATGAACGCTGAGCAAGAGAGAGAAAAATCGGAGGATATTTCATCCGATTTCTGTCAAGTGTGTACGGCCCTTAAGCCTGAACAGCTTAAGGCCTCTTTAACATGGCTGCTCCGTATGTCCGTATATCACCCCATCCGTTTGCGGGTGATATACGGACATAATGCATGTCAATGGGATTGCGGATGTCAGCGGATGACCATCCGCTGACATCTGATTTGTGTCCTTTCAGTTCTGTTCCGTTTTTTGGAACGGAACAGAACCCTATTTTTCTTCCGTTTTAAAAAACGGAACGGATGCAAAATCGGATGTCAGAGGTGTCATCCGCTGACATCCGCAATCCCCATAGACATACATTATGTCCATATATCATCCGCAAACGGATGGGATGATATGCGGACATATGGAGCGGATGACACAAGTGTCATCCGTGTCCATGAAAAAAAAGTGCCGGAGCGGAAGAAAAAATCAGAGCGGCCGTGTGAAAGAGGCCTTAATGAGTTGCTTTTTTATTAGCTCTCTGTAGATTTTTAGATAGTTTTCAACCCAGTTTGACATCTGTGCTTGTGAAATCCTATTATCAAAACATTATGGCTACATTGATAATAGGGGTTTCAAGGACCCCCCTTCCATTATAATAACTTATTTTTTATGTTACCAGTGTTCTGTCACAGTGTACTGTATCTGTAGACAAAACTTTTTAAAGTTTTGGCTAGCGTAGGGAAAGGTTAGACTTTTCGCTCAGTTTATAATGCTTTCAGTGTCCCTATTGGAAAAATTCACCCTTCTGTTTTTACTGATGAACATTGTCACTAAAAAAGAAAATGATGAAATCCAAAATTTTTGAGTTGTTCCCAGAACTAGAGATTAAGGTATAGCTAAAGGCAAAACTTTTTTTTATTTTTGAAAAGAGTTAAGAGGGATTAGAACACTTGTCAGTTTTTATTGCGGTTTGTGCCCCCATTAAGGAGGCAAAGAAAATCTCAAATTTTGTGTTGTTCCTAGAAAAGTAATTTTCCAATGGGGACACTAGTTCTGGTGACCTGGGGGTCCCCATAGAATTTCCCTAATTTGCAGGTATTATCTCTCACTTACTGTTTGGCTATGGGACAGAAAAGGAAGAGAAATCTCCACAATGGGACAGAGGTGGTGGAAAAAAAAAATCTGACAGGTGTTACAACCCTCTCTTACTCTATCCAAAATGAAGAAAATAAAAAAAAGATTTTGCCTGTCATTCTACTTTAACCCCAGTGAAGTGCATAGCCTGAGATGATACACAGAGATGAAACAAATCTCCCTACATTCAATTTATTTGTATATCTGCTGTCTTCAGCTTTCTACACTGTTTAGAAAGTGAACATCATGTTAGAACTTTTACTTCCTGTTCCAGCACTGGGTGTGGAGTCTTGACATACACTGAGTGACAGCTGATTGGAGGAAGGCACCCCCGCCCTCCACATACGCAGAGGAAGGAAGAAACACAGAGTTGTGCTGTGAATATACCAGCTCTGTGCTAATCTATCTTTATGCACTCACCCGACACAAATTTCCAACTGCTTTTGTCATCTGTGTCAGAGAACTTGTCTGAAGTTATAATGCTGATAACAGAGGAATGGAGAAGCAGAAAGACACAGGACTTAGGGCTTTGGAGAGGGATAAGTAAATACTACAGGTGCCCAGGCCAAATTTAATGAATGGGGTTTACATCTGCTTCAAGGGAAATTGTCTAATGAGGACATCTACTGAAGGGGAGAGGAATGGAATATTTTAGTAAAAGTGAACGGGCTAAGTAGGATGGGTGCAGGATGTATAGGTGAGGCGGAGCTAACAGAACATGGAAAAGGAATGGAGAAATCGGTATTCAAACAGATATGAAGTAGCTGAGTGACAGCCACTCTAATTATATATTAGCACTACACTCTTTTAACAGGGCAGAAATCCTAAGGTGGAATCACTTGACTTTGATAACAGGGGACCATTGCATCTCTGGTAATTTGACATTGGTACCTTTGGTGGTAAGCATTCTGGCATTGGTTGGTCTGACAATAGTCATTACTACAAGCATGCATAATATAAAACAACACACTTACTGGCTTTAAGGTTTGGATATATATATATGTATATGTGTATATATATATATATATATATATATATATATATATATTTTTTTTTTTTTTTTTTTTTAAGAAAGATGTTGCATCTTCCTGGTGTAGTATGGTAGGCAAATTTTGTTTTTGGCCTATTCTGTGATTGATTGTTCTGGTGTGTTCAGGGTTTCACAGGCTGGGAGCTGATTGCTTCCCCCTGCCTCTGAAAAAAAGCTTCCAGAATTTGGGGAGGGAGATTCAAATAATCAGTCTGAGTATTTATCAACAATCCCTGAATATGAGTGTCCAGCAGGTGGCCAGAGAGGTGATAAATAGCCTAAAGCCCTGGAGAAATTGTTTCTTCTCTCCAAGAGGGTTCCAAAGCCTGAGGGGCTGCTGCCCTTAGGCAGCCCATGGACTGTGTTCCTTTTCTTGAAACCTCAGCAGTGTTAGGGCTTGAGGGCTTGGACGGATCTCCTGAGAAGCTGGCTGTAGGACTTCATCACAAGGGATCTGGTCTAGGGAAGGATTGTATCCCGTGTCCAGAAGAAGCTGGAAGGTGTGCAGCTGTCCTGGGGACATGTGAATAACTGATTGCTGGTGACTGTGTGTGCTTTTGGGATATAAGTGCCAGAGGTAGCTTGATTGAGACAGCTCTCACAGGGTCTCAGAGTACTGGTCATTTTCCTGTCCTCACAGAATCCAGGAGGGTGAGCAAGTGCCCCTTTGTTACTGTGCAGCGTTCTGAAAACTGCATTGTGTACTAATAGTTGTGCAAGGAGGCAAGGTAACCAGATGCCAAAGAAAACTGCCTTATGATCTACAGCTGTGAGGCTTTAGACTGTTCGGTATTCCCAGTCATCCTGAGAAGATTGCTATTGCCATTCGTTTTTGAAGTATCCCATGTCCTAAACCCTATTCTGTTTAAAGTTGTAAAGTCAGAAGGTTTTTTATCTTAATGAATTCTATGCATTAAGATAAAAAAGAAAAACCTTCTGGGTGTAGCAGCCTTCCCAGTACCCCCTAATACTTACTGGATCCCCATCTCTGTCCAGTGATGTCCACTATTCCCTCGACTGTCCGGGACTCTCTCTCCTGATTGGCTGAGACACAGCCACGGGCCATTGGTTCCCGCAGCTGTCAATCAAAGTCAGTTAGCCAATCAGGAGAGAGGGGGTGGGGCTGAACGGCAACTCTGTGTCTGAATGGACACTCGGAGCAGAAGCTCAGCTTCGGTGCCACCATAGCAAGGTGCTTGTTGTGGAAGGAGGGAGGGGCTAGCAGCACCAACAAGGGACCAGAAAAGAGGAGGATCCGGGCTGCTCTGTGCAAAACCTACTGCACAGAGGAGGTAAGTATAGTATGTTTGTTATTTAAAAAAAAAAAAAAGAGACTTTACAATCACTTTAAAGTTCTTCAGGCATTACATAAAAAAAAAAAAAAAAAAAAAAGCCCCTAGACTAAGTTATTGGAGCCGTAGTGTATGGACTGCTGGTTGTGATGGTGGGCAGCTCTATACCATTAGGAAAGAACCAGCTATAACGGTGGCCCCTGCAGGGGTAGCACTACAAGCATACATTTTTGCATGTTTCTCTTTATACTTATTAGGGTGAGAAGGATGTACCGGTAGTTTAGGATGTATCTAGATGATGGTAGTTGCTTTAGAAAAGTACACTTCATTGAATTGTACTATTTTTTTTTCCATTTAAACTCTAGTGCACAGGTGTCAAACACAAGGCCCGCGGGCCAAATGCGGCCCCCCAGGCCATTTCATGTGGCCCTCACACCTCTCCTGCAGCTGCAGCACCCCGCTTGAGTCTGCCACCACCTTGTCTCAGTAGTCGACAGCAAAGAGGACAGAACTCCTTTGCCAGATCCAGCTGCAGACTCGTTGCCCACCCCCCTTCTCAGTAGTCCGCAGCAGAGAGAAGGGCAGAACTCCTCCTACAGATCCTGCACCTCTCTGTGCAGCTGCAACACCACCTTGTCTCTGCCTCCCCTGGTCTCAGCAGACTCTGAAAGCTGACTCCAGCCCTCCTCTGGTCCTCCTCCAGACCCTGTACTTTCTTCTTCCTGGCAGCAGCACAAGGTAAGGGGGTGCATTGTAATGTAAGGAAGGGTAGGTGACTCTTGACTACTGATGGTGGGGGGTGCTTGACATCTCATGTAAGGGTGTAAGGGGGCATGGGGTGCTCTGGACATCTAATCTTACAGATATAACTGGCCCTTTGAGGGCGACCATAATACTGATGTGGCCCGCAATGAAATTGAGTTTGACACCTCTGCTCTAGTGAGTGATGGAGCTATGACAAAAACTCTAATCCCCACATGCACATAAACTTCCATGTGACAGCCATGACCTACCCCAATCCATGGCCTTGTTTCCATTCTTCAACTGTGGTCTCACTTTTGCTAGCCACATCATAGTAAGCAGCAATTGAGTACAACTGAGCAGAGACTGGAGAGGCATGGGAGATGGGCTCAATCACTCTATGTTTGCTTTTTCACAAATAGGAAGAGAGACACGGTGGAATGGTGTAAAGAAAGCCATGGCTCACAGTATGCCACAGCTGTTGCAGGAAGCCTATTGGTGTTAGGACTTGCATTATAGTTGGCCCCAAAGTGCTGGAAAGGTATTTTTAGGGTAATTTACTACAAAAGTACTTACTTACACATTGGGGTTCCAGAGTTTCTGTGCTTATTGGAACTGAATGAAGGACAGTTTACCTAAATGTGTAGATATTATTAAAATGTAATTCAACCCAAAAATAATATTTCAAATTTTGGATTGTTACTAACAGGTTGAATCACAAACAATACAAAGGGGTCTAACTTACCCTGCTGTATTTTGTTTAATGCTACATTATATAAATTGTGGCAGGGCACTGAGACATCAAGAAGATAGCCAGGAATTAAAGGAGAGATACCACTGAAGGCTCCCAAAGATATAAGAGGGCAGGGAGTGGTTCAATCCACCAGCATCTATTCACAATAAAAATTTGAGTATTGGGTGGATTGCCAGTTTGACTTCCTATCTAGGTTTTAGGTATAGGTTTTGGATACTCACAAATATTATCATCACTAAATTTATTCGAATAATGCCTCGTTTCCACTGAGTGGTACGGTACAGTTCAGTACGGTTCGGTGCGGTACACCTTGATCAGGCTTACGTTTCCACCACCAACAGTACCTAAGCTCAACAGTACCTCAACAGTATTGCTCCACCCTGTTGGTACGGTACTAATGTGCTTGGTACCCCAACGAAAGGGTACCAAAAAAGTGGTACAGTACGGTTCTGAATTAGGGTACCATTTACAACTTTTGACAATGGAAACAGCAAAAATTGCATACCGTACCGTACCGAACCTTACCGCACCGCTCAGTGGAAACGAGGCATTAAAGGACAGTACTTACATTTACATTTACATTTACATTAGGACCCATTCCTACCTGAGTGCTTTTTAGCGCAATGCTTGAAGCTCCACAAAGCTCAACATCCAAAATCTCATGGTTTGCAGTGGTGCCTGTTCACCCCCCGAATGTAGATTCGATCGAAGCTTGTAGCTCTAAAAAGTACATGAGCTTCTTTGGAGCGTATTGCGTCCCGCGATTTTGTTTGCGCGATGTTGCCGCGATTCGGCGGGCGTAAATCGCGGCAACATCGCTCGGCGTTTGGGGGGCTATTGCAAATCAACGGGCAACGCTAGGCGTCCCGCGATTTGCAATAAATCTCCGAATCGCGGGCGGAACCGCGGCGGTTCTGCCCGCGATTATAAGCTGACATGTGAATGCAGCCTTAGGCTCCAAGCTTCAAGTGTTTTTGGTCACTAATACATAGTTACATAGTTAGCCTGGTTAAAAAAAGACCATCTAGTTCGACCAATAAAAAGGGGAAAACAAAAAAAACTAAACATTTTTACAATCCTATATACACAATCCCATAACCACAGTTATGAAATTTGGATTGGATGTTCGCTGGTCCAATTTTTACCTATAAATGTTAGTACCCAGTTATATTATGTATATTTAGGTAAGAATCCAGGCTTTTTTTAAAGCAATCTACTGAGCTGTACAGAACCAGCTCTTGAGGGAGCCTTTTCCACATTTTCACAGCTCTTACTGTGAAGAAGCCTTTCGGTATTTGGAGATTAAATCTAATTTACTCCAGATGTAAAGAGTGCCCCCTTGTCCTCTGTGGTGACCTTAAAGTAAATAACTCAACACCAAGCTCAGTATATGGACCACTTATGTATTTATACATGTTGATCATATCCCCCTTAATCTCCTCTTCTCAAGAGAGAATAAATTCAGTTTCTCTGATCTTTCCTCATGGACTTCAATGGTAATGCTGAGAAAACAAAAACAGGCTGAGCTGAGCTCAAGTGTGAATGCAGCCTTACAATTCATGCTTGTAGAGGCACAAATACATATAGTATGCTTATTTGGCCTTTAGGCTCTGCACCTTTGTTCACATCTGGTGATTTGGGATCGCATGCAGTACCGTAGCGATTCACTGCAATAGTGGAAAAATGCACGACACGTGTTTGAGTACCATTTTTGTTTTTAAAGGCACCTCAAACGCAGTGCGGATTTGCCACAATTATTGCACGGTAATCCCAGCAATCCACATCGCGCGAAGCTTGTTGCCCAAAAAAGGAGAACAGGCTTCTTTTGGGCGATAAACTTTGTGCAATACAGTTGGTCCCAATGTATTGTCCGACAATGTGGCCAAACCGCACAGTATGTGAGGTGCCATTGTGAATGGCACTCAAATATGCATGGTATGTTTTGTCACAATTGTCGCATGATTTGGAAATGTGGGTAAAATCGCGGCGATTCTGCTTGTGATCCCAAATTGCCAGATGTGAATGAGGCCTTGTTCACTGTGTTGCACTGACACCTTTTGTAAAGCCCCGTACACACGTACCGAATGTCGGCCGTAAATATTCGGCCGACGACCGATCGGCCGATTGTAGGCTTGTTAGTATGAAGCTTCCGACAGCCGACAGCGCATTTTCGGCCGAACAGAATCTGTCCTGCAGGCATTAAAATTTTTGTTGGCCAACACCAGAACGGCCGATTGTTCGCCAGTCAGTACAAATTTCGGCCGACAGACAGCAGATTTGCAAGACTGGGCATGCTCAGAAAAGAAAAAAGACACGGAAAGTTAACCATCACATGACATCACTTCTGCAGTTGGCTGTTGTTGGCCGACAAAATTTGTGTGCAGTCTTTTGCAGTTTTCAACAGACACGACAGCCCGGGGACAAAAGACGATCGGTACGTGTGTACGGGGCTTTAGGATCTAAAAAGTTGTAGAAGACAGCTCGCAGCCACCTGTTGTAAGACTAAATAAGGGAGGAGGTGTGTAAAGAATGGGCGAGGTCTCATTATTTCAGCAAACACATTTCAAATAGGACACCTTAAGGTTAACCTGGGGTGGCTACAACGTCAGTGCTGGAAGTTTCCAGTTATTGTGCTTTGGCTGATGTGTAGACAAAGAGGTGTAGTTGGGAATTATTCTTTGCTTCACCATTTCATAGCAAAATACTCTTTGTATGAAAAGCAGCCAGACAAAGAGTAGAAAACACATATTACAGACTGGTAACTGGAGGATATAACATTACAAATTACAATTACTGCTGTGTTCTAATACAAGCATTTACCCACATAAGCCAAGAAGTTTTTTTTTTTTCTTATACCATGAAACTGTGCTCCAGGCAAACAGCTAAATACACAGTTTATTGTGCACCTGAGCCCAGGCTATGGACATTACAGTATTTACATATATTATAGTGAAAGAGTTTTCAATCTGAACTCTCCTTGCGATGAGGCTGTGCCCACATTACAAGGGGTGACTGCTCGCCAGGGCCGTCTTTAGTATTGATTGGACCCTGGGCAAATATTTTCTTGGGCCCTACCAAATGCACTTATCAACTATTTGTGGGCAGTGTGGGCTCAAAGGGCTGCTGCTTTGGGTCCCACAACAATGGCTTGGCCCGGGGCAGCTGCCCCTTTTGCCCTGTGTTAAAGACGGCCCTGCTGCTCGCCTATGTCTAGGGGATGGTAAAAGCACTTTTACTTACCTGATCCTCCTCTTACCTGGCAGATGGCCCTCCCCCAGGCTCTTGCAGTGGATTGTCCCTTGGCATCCAAGTGTCCAATGCAGGGATATTGGTCCTGCATAATTCTTGATGACACCAGCAACTTAGACCACCGGAGTATGGGGAGAAGATGTGGTGCGGAGGAGCCAAGGATTGGGTAAGTAAATCTACTTTTTCATGCCCCCTAGACCTAAATGAGCAGCTAACCTTTGCAGTATGGGCATAGACCCACCTCAAGGGAGCATGTTCAGATATGTTCAGAAGAGTTCAGTTTTAAACCCTTTTGCTACCAGGGACATATTTTACATACATGTCAAAATGTCCATTTTAGGCAATATGTAATGTCACATGTCAATTGCATCACTTTCTGGCAAATTGCAGTAAAAATACACCTAAACTAAGGGTCTTTTGTTTTGTAATACATTTCACACCTGTAATGTATGTTTTTAACTTAGTTGCTATCACGTGGATACCCTAAATGACAACTATTTTTGAGTGACAGGTACTTTTATGAAGAATTGTTGGCCTTACCATGTTTTAAACCTACTGTATGTGCATTCATTGATTTTTTTATATTTGCTTAGAGTTCAATTAGAGATCAACTGATTATATGCTCATGTGCATATACTAATAATTGCATCTTTATAAATGTATCTTGAAATAAGGTGTTCAAATATGCAAAATCAAACCTGCCTCCATTATTCTGCATCGTAAATGCATGAAGTTTTGCACAAACAGGCAGCCCCCAGGTTACAAACAAGATAGGTTCTGTAGGTGTGTTCTTAAAGCGGAGTTCCGGCCTCCAAAAAATCGATTTTGGGCTATCCGCTTGCTGAGAGCCACCTGAAGAAGAAATGGATGCTCCCAATTTTTTTTTTTGGTCACTAACCTTGATATTGAAGAAAATATACTCATCTTCCTTCCACTTCCTCCCTCTGCGGCCGCGGCCTGCGCCGTCACTTCCGGTTTGCGATGACTCCTGGGAGCTGAACGTCATCGCTCCCAAAAGTCAATGCGCTTGCACCGGCCCCGCTCGTCACTTCCGGTGCATGTGCGGCATTCCCTGCTAAACAGCTTTTGGGCATGCCCAGAAGCTGTGCAGGGATGCCACGCCTGCACCGGAAGAGATGAGCAAGGCCGGTGCAGTGCATTGTGGGACTCCGACGTCACCGAAGAGGCCGCAGAAGAGGACGTGCTGGCTTCAGCTGCCCACACCTGAGATGACAGCGCTGGAGAAGAACTTTTCAAGGTAAGTATTTCTTCTTACAGGTAAGTGCGACCCGGGACAGTTCAGAGGCTATCCATTTTGGAATGTACTAGCCCTGACTGTCCCGGGGGTATTTTTATCTAAATTTGACCCCCGAGGGCGTAACTCCGCTTTAAGTTGAATTTGTATGTAAGTTGGAACAGGTACATTCTTTAAGTGTAACTCCAGCCAAAAAAATTATTTTTAATATTTTTGGATAGCATAGGGAAGGTTTAACACCCCTGTAAGGCTTGTTTTGCTGCCAGTGCCCCAGTTCAGAAGATTTCACCTCACTTTCTGTCCCTGTGAAAAGGGCATTTTGAAAATGTTGGATTGTTGGGGAAACAAGGATTGGTGATAAAGCTTCAGCGTAGAAAACTTTTTCCCATGATAACTCTCAGTGCCCATTCACACTAGGGCGACTTGTGTCGCCCCAGGTTGCCCCAGGTCGCTTGACATAACCAAAGCAATGTAATTCAATCAGTGCCGTCTTAATTGCCACTACTGAAGTCACTCCGACTTCAGAAAAGGGTCCGGTACTACTTTGAGGCGACCAGTGATCCGACCTGTCCCATATACTTCAATGGGAGTCGCCTCCTTATCTTAATTGAAGCGACTTGTGGTCCGACTTGTCATCCGACTTTGCAAAAAAATGGTATTGAACAAGAAAAGAGCATAATTTTTATTAAAACATGAATATGTCTTCTGTCAACCTGGCCGTTTTTCTTGCAGGCATTTATCGGGCATTTTTTTAGTCAGGCATGTCTTTTTTTGTATTTAGTGTCTGGGGGGGTCTAAAAAATGTACCTGTCAGGTTTCAGCTCTGTAGCATGTCCAGAACCCCTAAAAAACAGCATTTTTCTTCTAATTTCAGTAATGCGGCTTCTCTGCGGCTGGCTTTTTTCCTTGCAGGCATTTATCTGGCATTTTTTTAGGCAGGTGTGTCATTTTTTGTATTTAGTGTCTGGGGGGTCTAAAAAGTGTACCTGTCAAGTTTCAGCTCTGTAGCATGTCCAGAACCCCTAAAAAACAGCATTTTTCTTATCATTTCAGTAATACGGCTTCTCTGCGGCTGGCTTTTTTTCTTGCAGGCATTTATCGGGCATTTTTTTAGGCAGGCATGTCTTTTTTTGTATTTAGTGTCTGGGGGGGTCTAAAAAGTGTACCTGTCAAGTTTCAGCTCTGTAGCATGTCCAGAACCCCTAAAAAACAGCATTTTTCTTATAATTTCAGTAATGCGGCTTCTCTGCGGCTGGCTTTTTTTCTTGCAGGCATTTATCGGGCATTTCTTTAGGCAGGCATGTCATTTTTTGCATTTAGTGTCTGGGCGGTCTAAAAAATGTACCTGTCAAGTTTCAGCTCTGTAGCATGTCCAGAACCCCTAAAAAACAGCGTTTTTCTTATAATTTTAAGTAGAAAACGAATGCAGTGTCTTTCCAGCTGTCTTTTTTTCTTGCAGGCATTTATCGGGCATTTTTTTAGGCAGGCATGTCTTTTTTTGTATTTAGTGTCTGGGGGATCTAAAAAGTGTACCTGTCAAGTTTCAGCTCTGTAGCATGTCCAAAACCCCTAAAAAACAGCATTTTTCTTATAATTTCAATAATACGGCTTCTCTGCGGCTGGCTTTTTTCTTGCAGGCATTTATCGGGCATTTTTTTAGTCAGGCATGTCTTTTTTTGTATTTAGTGTCTGGGGGGGGGTCTAAAAAATGTACCTGTCAAGTTTCAGCTCTGTAGCATGTCCAGAACCCCTAAAAAACAGCATTTTTCTTATAATTTCAGTAATGCGGCTTCTCTGCGGCTGGCTTTTTTTCTTGCAGGCATTTATCGGGCATTTTTTTAGGCAGGCATAGGTTTGCAAATGTGTGCTAGCTAAACCTCTGTTTTTAACGCATACTGTTAGACAGGTTAATTTGGTTGGTAAGCAGGCTGGTTGGTGAGCTGAGCTGGGAATTTTTCTGGTTTTGTTTTGCATGCGTTGCCCTTCCATGTGCTCCTTGCTGTGAAGGCCAGTTATAGGTGGTGCAGGAACCATTTTGTTTGTGTTTGGAAAGTAGAGATATCATCGACCCTTATATTGTCTACTAGAGACTGACTACCAACTGATTTGTATGGCATATGGAAACAACCCAAACTTTGTATACCAATCTATATCCAGAGCAGGCATGTCATTTTTTGTATTTAGTGTCTGGGGGGTCTAAAAAGTGTACCTGTCAAGTTTCAGCTCTGTAGCATGTCCAGAACCCCTAAAAAACAGCATTTTTCTTATAATTTCAGTAATACGGCTTCTCTGCGGCTGGCTTTTTTTCTTGCAGGCATTTATCGGGCATTTTTTTAGGCAGGCATGTCTTTTTTTGTATTTAGTGTCTGGGGGGTCTAAAAAGTGTACCTGTCAAGTTTCAGCTCTGTAGCATGTCCAGAACCCCTAAAAAACAGAATTTTTCTTATAATTTTTAGTAGAAAACTAATGCAGTGTCTTTCCAGCTGTCTTTTTCTTTTTTTTTTTCTTTTTTTTTTTTCAAAACATCATATTGTGATTGGCCAAATAAAAAGTCGCCTCACGCTGAAGTCGCGCCAAAGTCACGCTAAGTCGCGCCAAAGTCACGCCAAAGTCGCGCTGGAAGCGACGCGACTTTAGTGGTCGCAGCAGTGTGAACCGACACTTACAGGAGTGAATTTCCCTTCGTAGGGGAATATTTCGTCTCACTTCCTGTTGTCTCCCTCCTTTTGTAAGAAAGTGGTATGTAAGTTGGATGTTTGCAACTTGAAGTCTGCCCGTACAGCATATGAAAGTGCTGGAGTTCATTTCTGCAAGCCTGATCTGCATGACCTGTGCTGTATCAGTGTCACCTGCATTAGTCCATTCACCAAAGTATATTGGGGCTGTTATGATTAGTCTAATGATCAAAGGTAAAGTGTGCTTCCGAGAGCTTTAAGGTTTACCTGTAAAGATGATACCATATGCATAGAGTAATACGGCACCATAAATAAGCTGATAATTGTCTCATACTGCTAAAATCACTGTTGTTATCTATTTTTCCTTGGAGCGTGGCATTGGTGGTGCCTGCAGGACATGAAGGTTGATTGAGTACTTGCTAGTTTGCCTATCGAGAAGTAGATATGATCCACTGTGGAGACTCTCATAGATTTACAGGAGTTAGGACTGCAGGTAATACAGGGTGCTGTTACATGGCTTTGCAGCTTACGCATGCATTTGCAAATGTTTGTTGGTTAAACCCCTGTTTTTAATGCATACCGTTAGACAGGTTAATTCAGTTGGTAAGCAGACTGGTTGGTGAGTTGAGCTGGGAATTTTTGGGGTTTTGTCTTGCATGTGTTGCCCTTCCATGTGCTCCTTGCTCTGAAGGCCAGTTATAGGTGGGAGCAGGGGTCGTTTTGTTTGTTGTGGATGTATACTGGTGGGGGACACACTGAATGCCTTTGCTGCCATTGTGCTATGTGCTGGGCGTGTATTGTGCCCCTGTACCTTTAAGGAGGGTTGGGCTACCTCCAGGCCCACCTGCCCCCTATCTATCCATTAGAATGCATGTGCTTCCACTGTGGAGACTCTCATAGATTTACAGGAGTTAGGACTGCAGGTAATACAGGGTGCCATGAAGTAGCTCTGCAGCTTACGCATAGGTTTGCAAATGTGTGCTAGCTAAACCTCTGTTTTTAACGCATACTGTTAGACAGGTTAATTTGGTTGGTAAGCAGGCTGGTTGGTGAGCTGAGCTGGGAATTTTTCTGGTTTTGTTTTGCATGCGTTGCCCTTCCATGTGCTCCTTGCTGTGAAGGCCAGTTATAGGTGGGTGCAGGAACCATTTTGTTTGTGTTTGGAAAGTAGAGATATCATCGACCCTTATATTGTCTACTAGAGACTGACTACCAACTGATTTGTATGGCATATGGAAACAACCCAAACTTTGTATACCAATCTATATCCAGAGCAGGCACCTGTGGCACCAGCTTGTATCATTCATTCCTGGAAACTGATAGATTAGCAGAAGAAACCAGCTTTTGTAACCAGAATGTCTACTAAGAACAACCTATCACAGTCCTGGAAGTTGCTCATAACTCTGCTTCCATTTTGTCCAAAAGTAAATTCATATTTTGTTGGTTTCAATATTTATCCTAATTCCTGCTTAAAAAAAACATATTGATGGTATACATGGAAGCTAGGTTGAAGAAACATAAAAAACAAACCCTCATACCAATTACCAGTAGTGATTTTCCCCTTTTTACTTCTCTTTTTAGAATTCTGACAAATAGGCTAAAAAAACGCCCCATTCCTAGCTTTGCCTTTATTTGCCTATTCATTTGTTTTTGTTATGAACCTTAGGAGTGATTGACATGTGTTACACTATGCTCAAGGCAGAGGTGAAAAGAGGCGAAAAACAACTGGATTGTAAAATAAAAGGTGTATTGGCTGAGTTAATTAGACCTCTGGTTATTGTTTACGTAAAATTATGAGACAAGAGAATGGAATAAAAGCAGTCAAGAGCAAAGGAACTGTAGTAGGAGGTGAGGCGGGATGAGGAGTGGTAGGAAGGTGAGGGAGGCGAAGAACTTTGCCTTTTTTTAAATGTGTGCATTTTGTGTGTGTGTGTTCCCTCTGGATTGCATACGTTTTTCATAGGATTTGTATACTTCTGGGAAGAAATAGTTTAAAACTCCCCCCGTTCAGGTGTGTGAATGGTCCTTAGTGGAGATAGTCTCCTATTCAGACCTCCAACAGTGCAGGCTTGCAGTCAGTCCCCTGGTCCAGTGTGTGAATGGCCCTAAATGGAGATAGTCCCCTATTCAGACCTCGGACAGTGCAGATCTGCAGTTAGTCCCCCTGGTCCAGTGTGTGAATGGCCCTAAGTGGAGATAGTCCCCTTTTCAGATCTCCGACAGTGCAGGCTTGCAGTCAGTCCTCCGGTCCAATGTGTGAATGGTCCTAAGTGGAGATAGTCCCCAAATAAGACCTCGGACAGTGCAGATCTGCATTCAGTCCCCCCAGTCCAATGTGTGAATGGCCCTATATGGAGATAGTCCCCTATTCAGACCTCAGACAGTGCAGATCTGCATTCAGTCCCACCAGTCCAATGTGTGAATGGCCCTATATGGAGATAGTCCCCTATTCAGACCTCGGACAGTGCAGATCTGGATTCAGTTCCCCCAGTCCAATGTGTGAATGGCCCTAAGTGGAGATAGTCCCCTATTCAGACCTCGGACAGTGCAGATCTGCAGTTAGTTGACCGGTCCAATGTGTGAATGGTCCTAAGTGGAGATAGTCCCCTATTCAGACCTCGGACAGTGCAGATCTGCAGTTAGTCCCCTTGGCCCAGTGTGTGAATGGCCCTAAGTGGAGATAGTCCCCTATTCAGACCTTGGACAGTGCATATCTGCAGTTAGTCCCCTTGGTCCAGTGTGTAAATGGCCCTAAGTGGAGATAGTCCCCTATTCAGACCTCGGACAGTGCAGATCTGCAGTTAGTCCCCCTGGTCCAGTGTGTGAATGGCCCTAAGTGGAGATAGTCCCCTATTCAGACCTCTGACAGTGCAGATCTTCAGTTAGTTCCCCTGGTCCAGTGTGTGAATGGCCCTAAGTGGAGATAGTCCCCTATTCAGACCTCGGACAGTGCAGATCTGCAGTCAGTCCCCCTGGTCCAGTGTGTAAATGGCCCTAAGTGGAGATAGTCCTCTATTCAGACCTCGGACAGTGCAGATCTGCAGTCAGTCCCCCTGTTCCAGTGTGTAAATGGCCCTAAGTGGAGATAGTCCCCTATTCAGACCTCGGACAGTGCAGATCTGCAGTCAGTCCCCCTGGTCCAGTGTGTAAATGGCCCTAAGTGGAGATAGTCCCCTATTCAAACCTCGGACAGTGCAGATCTGCAGTTAGTCCCCTTGGCCCAGTGTGTGAATGGCCCTAAGTGGAGATAGTCCCCTATTCAGACCTTGGACAGTGCAGATCTGCAGTTAGTCCCCTTGGTCCAGTGTGTGAATGGCCCTAAGTGGAGATAGTCCCCTATTCAGACCTCGGACAGTGCAAATCTGCAGTTAGTCCCCCTGGCCCAGTGTGTGAATGGCCCTAAGTGGAGATAGTCCCCTATTCAGACCTTGGACAGTGCAGATCTGCAGTCAGTCCCCTTGGTCCAGTGTGTAAATGGCCCTAAGTGGAGATAGTCCCCTATTCAGACCTCGGACAGTGCAGATCTGCAGTTAGTCCCCTTGGCCCAGTGTGTGAATGGTCCTAAGTGGAGATAGTCCCCTATTCAGACCTTGGACAGTGCAGATCTGCAGTCAGTCCCCTTGGTCCAATGTGTGAATGGCCCTAAGTGGAGATAGTCCCCTATTCAGACCTCGGACAGTGCAGATCTGCAGTTAGTCCCCCTGGTCCAATGTGTGAATGGTCCTAAGTGGAGATAGTCCCCAGTCAGACCACACAGTAGTGACACAGCAGCTGGCAGAGGGAACCACAGCACGCAGCATCCAACACTGCTGAAATTGAAAAAGAGCTAAAACCCTGCGATAGCCAAATAGGTAAGTATTCACACTTCACTTCGCAGGAAATGCTGTATTTTTTTCTTTAGTATGGCTTTAAGGGCCTGTGTCGATTGACTTTTGTTAATTTACAAGTCTATTGACATACAAACCTGCTTAAGGCAGGTAATATTCAGGTCTGATACACCTATCCATGAATTCTGAATGATTGTAGAAGTCTAAAAGTGAGGATGATGCCAGTGGCAATCACTGTATAAGCAGTGCCAATCACACAGGCTATGTCAACACAAACCCTAAGCTGCACAGCAGGCTGGAAGAGGAAAATGTCAGCCAAGGCAGTTACTTTCCACACTGCTGTCAGTGCAATGTTATGATCGTGCTTACTGGAAGGGAACAACAAAGATGACCTTATCATTTTGCTGCTGTTTATTCCTTCCTTATTCCAATCAGAAAGCTGGAGGCAGGTCCTTGATCAAGCCATACTGCCCAAATTTACTTGATGCCAGGGATCTGTCTGTGTTGCCTGTCTAGAACATAAAAACGGATGAACAAAACACAATTCTTTTAGCAGATAAAACAGTTCAAATATTTGCATTCAAAGTGATTTTTAACATATTTTTAAAAAATAAATAACAAACATGTTACACCTACCTGCTCTTTGCAATGATTTTGTACAGAGCAGCCCAGATCCTCCTCTTCTGGTGTCCCCCACTGGCTCTCCTGGCTCCTCCTCCCTGCCAAATGTCCTCATAGCAAGCCGCTTGCTATGGGGGCACTCGTGCAAGCTCAATCCTGAGAAATGCTCTATGTGTCCATGGACACACACAGTGCAGCTCAGACCCCTCCACCCCGCTCTCCTTTACAGGCTGCAATTGACAACAGCAAGAGCCAATGGCTCCTGCTGCTGCCTCTATATCCAGTGAGGAGAGAGACAGCTGATTGAGATCAGATTCAGGTGAGTATAAAGAGGGGGGGGCTGGGGGGTAGGTGCGGGCAGAAGGTTTTTTTTTACCTTAAAGTACAACTAAAGGCAAAACTTTTTTTTGGATAGAGTGGAGAGGAATTAGAACACATATTAGGTTTTTATTGCTAGCTGTGTCCCATCAGGGAGATTCCCCCTGTGTGAAAGTGAAAGTAAAAGAAAATCACAAATTCTGGGTTGTCCCCAAAAAAGTAATAGAGGGACAATCTTCCAGTGGGTACCAGGGGGTCCCCAAAGGATTCCCTTTATTTTGCAGGGATTTCCTCTCACATCCTGTTTGGCTATGGGACAGGAAGTGAAGGGAAATCTCTGTAGTGGGACACAGATGGCAGAAAAAAAATCTGACAGGGGTTATAACTCTTCCTTACTCTATCCAAAATGGAAAAAAAAGGGTTTTGCCTATAGTTCTACTTTATTGCAGGGAATGCATTAAGGCAAAACGATTCTAACTTTACAACCACTTTAAACAACGAGTTTTGCTGCTTGCCTGGAGTTCATTGTAATACCTTTCCAAGATAAGATGTGTTAAACAACACTTTCACTTTCTTAAATTAATTTGTTAAATTTCCTTTTACTCCATTCTAGAAGACAGGGCTGAATTCCTAAAAGCCGTATAATAAAACAACTAAGCAGATTCAATTTTTATTCATTTTGTTTTTCTTCAGCTTTAAAGTAGTTGTAAACCTTGCAGTCCCCAAACATGCAGGGCATTGTGCTAAAATACACTCTTAGTATGGTGTATGCAGGGCTTTTTTTCAGCAGGAACGCAGGGGAACGCAGTACCGACACCTCCAGCACTGAATGTATGTACTGTAAAAGCAAGGGGTGGGGGTGTGTTGGAGGGTCTCTTGATGCTGGCTGCTTGGGGATCTATTGTCACTGGTAAGGATCTGTTATTGTGTGAGGGTCTATTGTTGCTGTTAGTGGATCTATTGTTGCTGGAGGGCCTTTTGTTGTTGGTAGGGATCTCCTGTTGAGGTAGGGGTCTATTGTTGGCTGATCTATTGATACTGGTTGCTGGGAGAGCCATTGTTGCTACTGGAGGGGGTCTAATGTTGCTGGGGTGGATCTTTTGTTGCTGGGTGTGGGTTGAGGTGGAACCAAGGGACAGTGCTCAGAGGTGGGTAGTGGGTGGAGACAAGGGGTGACTCAGAAGGGAGAAGTTCCTGCACCTATTCTCTGAGAAAAAAAGCCCTGGGTGTATGTATTGAATCTAAGTAGTAATTACATGCTCTCTTCCTAAATATCTGCAGGGTCAGGGCTGGGCTGTGGTTGTGGGATGTTGCCATTAGGCTCAGAAAGTCCCAAGCCCTTTGCAGAAAATGCTCTGAAAACACTAAGGTAGACAACGCTACTTCAGTGATCTGTATTTGCTTCTGGATCTGGTGCTGTGCGACTGGCCTGATGCATTATGAACACAGGAGGTTGGCCACTTAGCACAGGCATTCTCTGATTGGAGGAGGTGGAGACTATGATGTCACCATCTCGTCTCTGCTCCTCGTCCAATCAGAGAACACTCTGCATTAATTCAAACCATTCTCTGAAGGCTGCCTGTGCTGAGCAGCCAACCTCCTGCATTCACAATGCATCAGCCCGGCCGCTCAGCACTGGATCCAGAAACAAGTGGAGATCAGTGGAGTAGCGGTATCTACTTAAAGTGGATATAAACCCTATTCAAGAAATGTGACCTGGGAACATATATCTGTAGTGTTTACTCATCTCTCTCCAAAGCCCTAAGTCCCGTGTCTTTCTGCTCCTCCATTCCTCTGCTATAAGCATGATAACGTCTGACAAGCTGTCCGACACAGGAGATAAAAGCAGCTGGAAATTTGGGTCAGGGTGGGCGCATAGAAATAGATTAGCAGAGAGCCGGTCTATTCACAGCTCTGCATGTTTCTTCCTTCCTCTGCCTATGTGTGTGTGTGTGTGTATGGGGGGGGGGGGGGATGCCTTTCCTACAATCAGTTGTCACACAGTGTATGTCAGACTCCACACCCAGTGCTGGAACAGGAAGAAAAAATTCTAACATGATGTTCACTTTCTAAACAGTGTAGAAAGCTGAAGACAGCAGATGTACAAATAAACCTTATGTAGGGAGATTTTTTTTAATCTCTGTGTATCATCTGAGACTGTTCACTTCACTGGGTATATGTGAGGGTTTACATCACCTTTAAGTAGCCAGGTATGATATATGCATAGTTCCATTGGTCCAGCTTAGACCAACGTAACCATAAAAAAATACCATGCCTGGAATGTATCTTTAAGGTTAAAAGCTGCTGACCGTAGCTGAACAGAGGGAATCCCCTGAATGTGTACAGCAATTGGACGGAGATGTGTGAGCATAGACTGAACTTCACCAGCTGAATCAGAAATGGACTAAACATCACTAAGAATACATTTCCAGCTTGTGTTTGGACATTCCTGTACACATTCCAATCATACAAATGGTAATTAGTTGAAAACACCGCCGGCCATATTTGTAAATGCTCTTCTGCCCCTAATTAATGCCAGTGGTTTATAACATTTTGCTAATTCCTCTTACCCAAAAATACAAGAAGGGAATAACAAAATGAATAATCTTTAATATAGATATAAGGATCTCATAAAATTTAAGTTTCCGCTCTAGGGCCAGTATTTCCAGAAAGTACCAGAGAAGAGGCTAGAATTGTTTAGAGTAACAAATGTGGCAACCAGGGGAAGTAAGAAGCATCTGTGATTATTTTCTGTAGATGTCAATGGTTAAAGTGCATCAAGTAAGGGCAGGGTATGCTGCCCTGTAACAACCAATCAGCTTCAGACCTGTCTGATAAGATGATCAGGAGTAGAAGTTAAGCCTGACTGGTTGCTATCAACAACATGGCATTGTGATCAATGAGAATGTCAATACTGTCATACATTTATGCACCATGATGCATGCATTTCCACAATCTTAATTGCCATGGCCCATGCTTAAAAACTTGTAGGTACAGCCAAAATGTCCTTGGGTATTTTTGCTGGCCAGAGTATCCTGGAACTTTTGGCAGCATTGGGTAATTATTTGTGTTTAGTCCAATAAAGAGGTGTTCTCCAAGCACTTCCAGTACTATTATTTCAGATGAGCAAGATTTTTTATCCCTGTACAGTTGCTAATCCCCAGGAGATCCTTTATTGGTGGTGTCTGCAGGTGCTGCATTGACATTAATTCCTCTTTCAATCTGGCCATAATAACATGACCAGGAAATTATCTAATGTCTGCAGGCACTTTAAAGAGACACCATGACCACAATAGGCAAGATCTATTAAATACATGGATCAATTCAGTAAAAAAAAGAACATCCAGTAGCCCTCATTGTTCTACAATTAATTCAGTTTAAGAAGAGTTCTAAGTTCTGTTAGGCTGGCCATACGTGTTCAATATTCATGTACAGCTTTAATTTAGATTTACCTTAAACTATGCAGTGCAAGGGCCTGCCTGATTGAATACAACAGAGAATCGTCAACATTTTAACTCATATTATATGTTTTTTGGTAAATCTAAGGGATAATTGTGCAATTGTGATATGAAGGGGACTGCACTATAAAGGGGCACTGTGATGTAAAGGGGACTGCATTGTAATGTAAAGGGGTCTGTGATATAAAGGGGATCTGAACTGTAAAGGGGCTCTGTACTGATTACAGTGCCCCAATACAGTGCAGTCCCCTTTATATCATAGTGCCTCTTTACATCACACCCCCCCCCCCCCATCACAGTGCCCTTATGTCCTTTTCTCTCTAATCACAGTGCCCCATTTCACTCTCTGCCTCACCTGCACAGTCTAACGTTTGGCAGGGCAGAGGCAGGATTCAGCCTGAGTGTCCTCCTGCCCTGCCGACAGTGTCATCCTATTAGCAGGGCAGTGGGTGGGAGGAGCTGCAAATCTGAATGGAAGGCGGAAGCTGCCTAACATTTGCCCCCTGCCCTGTTGATAGGACGACACCGGCATGGCACAGGCAGGTCAGTGGTGACTACGGTTTGGGACAGCCCTGTTTGGCCTGCGGTCACCACTTATCTCTGTGTGGCCCAGTCTCAACAGGCCACAGACTGGTACCGATCCACGGTCCTGGGGTTGGGGACCCTTGCACTAGACCTTTCCTTGTGTGGTGACAAGGTAAATTCAGATAAACCTAGGTTCGCACTTGAGCTTGAGCTTCTTAAAGAATTTTGAAGCATTTTTTAATGTGAGTTTGTGCATGTATTTTTCAGGTATTTTTAGGCTTGAGTATTTTTGTTTTAGCCAATGTAAACTAGTTATTAGAAGGAGAGAAAGATTTGTGAGCTCTCCCACTGAAGTCCATAGGGACCAAAAACACTCAACTCTGTCCTAAAGAAGCTCATGTACTTTTTGAACTTGGAGTGACAAGCTTTAAGTGACACTATGCTCACCCTTTTACTACCAACCAGTAGTTGTGCAGTTATCATGTACCTCGTGGTGACTGAGTAGCTGAGAGGGTTGCTGTTGCACCTCCTGCCCAACACTCGTGAAGGTGGTGATGGAGAGTGTGAGGGCTCAGAGTGGCACAAGTTTGCAGGTTAGACTAGATCTGTGTTGCAGCCAGATGGGTAGAATTTAAAGATGAAGATCACCAGGCAGGAACAACGTAGTACACGGTAAGACACAATCAGCAGGTCGGGTTTCAGGTAAACAAGGATAGGCAACTTCTTTCTGCAGTGCTTTCATTTATATAGGCCATTGAATGCCATAAAAAGTGTCGGACATGCACGCTAATTTTGTGTCAGCATATGCCTTCTGCACAGAGGTGTGGGTAGCGTAATGTGCTTGTGTATATGCCAGCACAAGTTTCCTTCCACTGCTGAGAATCTGATCTTCCTTACAGTAGTATCTGTTGCTATCAACGTCGACTACGAGTGCTCACCGTCATTCTGGCTGGGATGGCTGGCTGTATGGTTTCCACTGCCCAACTAAGTTGTCCACTGGGTAAGGTGGGGGTAGAGAGTATTTCCCTGGTATGGAGGGTTCCAAGGGGCCCAGTGCATCCTGATTTGAGCGGGTCTTCCTTGTCTGGCCAGGGGCTGGGAAGGCAAAAAGTACGCAGTTTTGACCCAGGGGTGCTCTGAGTTTTTGACCCCATTGTGAGAAAGGGCACTCGGCCACAACACCACAGCTTTTTCTCCACATTGCCTCATGGGCTAGGCCTTTTGGCCAAGACTGGGTCAATTTTTGTTACCAGGCTGAAAGGTCTAGCCCTTTTGTATGCACTGGCACTTTTTTATTTTTTCCACGTGTGCATCACCTGCACTTTGTATGTGTGTTTTTCCTCACTCACGGGTGGTAGGGTGTGGGTCTTCAGACCTACCCTGAAGTCTAGGGGGGGGATATATGACCCTTAGGTTCCTTCATCCCCAGCCTTGAAGGATCTCACTTTGGGAGAGCCAGGCCTTTTGACTAAGTGGACCTGAGTGTGCCTTGCTCCCCGGGGGGGTCAGGGAAGATTTCTTACTCCTTGGGAAAGGACCATATGACACACCCTGCACTTTTTTGTGTGTGTTCACATACCCTTTTATGGTTCAATTATGGTAATTTGTTTTTGCGCATTTCACTGCTCAAAAATACAAAACAAAAGCTTGGGTGTGAACTGGCACCATTATTATACAATGGAAAAAGGAATGTCAAATATTGAAGTGCATCTAGAAAAGCACTTTAAATTGCTCTGGTATGAACTGGGGTAGGCAGAATAATTCCAGTGTCATCTCACAAAACCAATAGTCTTTCCCCAAAAAATGCAGTCCGACCAGATTATTTTTTCCAATATCCATTGGCCGTGCTTGTCTGTGGAAGAAAATACCAACCTGTTTCTTGCAGGATCATTCCATTATTTTGAAGTTACATAGTAGTTGAGGTTGAATAAAGACAACAGTCCATCCAGTTCAACCTGTGTAGGTGAGTGTGGACGTATTCTTTTCCCATACCCCTGAATGTTTTGATCTTAGAGATGTATGTCCAAGAGTCTTTTAAAAGTAGCCATACTCCTCGCAGTTACCACCATTTGTGGAAGCGAGTTCAACAATCTTATTGACTCTACTGTAAAAAAACTCCTTGCGTAGCCTGAGGCTAAATCGCTTCTCCTCTAGTCGTATTGTATGGCCTCGTGTCCTCTTACATTCCTTGCGACTGAGTAATTTTTTTTCTATGCTCTGATCACCGTTGAGATATTGGTAAATCGCTATCATGTCCCCTCTCAGGCATCTCTTCTCTAGGGAGAATAAATCAAGCGCTTGTAAATGCTCCTCATAATTTAAGTGAAGTTTGTTTAATGAAAGGCCACAAAGAACCCAAGTTTACCTATTGTTTTGATATCCAACAACCGTTACCAAGCATCCTACCTGCCAAATTATTTCTTGCCTGGCCAACAGATATATAAGGTAAATATGCACTGCAGTATACCATAACCTAACATATCTGTGTGCATTGAAGACTCTCTAGTAGCATTCTTCCTTTGGGTAAAATGAGTCTATTGGCTGAAAAACCCACCCTGACCATTATTAGCCTTTTCCTAAAAAAAAAAAAAAAAAAAGTCCATTGAAAGTATTTACAGAGGACTTCCTTACAGTTTAGATATCTACCTTCTGTCACCTAACTGATTGGACAATAATCATCTAATGTTTGTGCTGTGTGTTTGCTCTGTCACATGAACCCTGTGACCTGTAAAACTTATCAGTACGTTTGATCATACACTTAAATATTGTCACTACATGAAGATATGAATAAATACACTTCAGTTCACAAGTAGCATCCAAGATTGTTTGCACTTTTGTCCACTTATATTACACTTGCACGTTTTATAAGCATAAAATGTACAAAAATTATTTTAACACTTGCATAATACAAAACACATAATTTACAAATGGATCTTCACATATTCAGTAATATAGAGCGAAATGCAAAACCATTGTGATGTACAAAGTGCAGTGACCAACACAAACCAATCGTGTTTCAGCATAAAATAAGTGTCCTTATAATTGCGTTTAGCGAGAGGTAATAATTGATTGACTATATTTTGTGGTGGGGGAGTAAAGGGAACACGAGTATGTGCAGCTAGGAAGGAGTATATGTGTGTGTGGGGAGGGGGGGGGGGGATGTTTAGGTTGCTTTGTCTTGCATAGGCATATACTGTATATGTTATGTAGTCCAGCAGGGAAGAACTGGGCAGGACTGACAACGCCATTTGGGATTTCAATGCAGCAGTGCAGTTAGCAGCTCGCTGGATTCATGGTAGATCAACAAGTATTTTTCTATAATTGCAGCACTTTTAAACAACAATTATGGGGTAATGAGCATGTAGTGCAGAAATGCCCTGCATATGCTGTTTGTATTGTGCCCATAGGGCCATCTTACTGAATGGGCATGCTGGGCAGTTGCCCAGGGGCCCCACAGGCCCAGCGATCCAGCCCCAGCCAAGCATTAGTCCTAATTCCCGTGTGCATCCCGCCGCCAAACTTAGCAGGTGGCCTGTCGGCCCTGCGCTGCTGTCAGGCACTTGGGCCATGGAGGGGGAGCCCACAACTGCAGGAATGCCTGTCCGCCTCCATGGGAACAGGCACACACAGGACTGTCGAGTCATACTTCCATCTGTGTGTGTTCGCTGGACCCAGCCACCGAACTTGGAAGCTGTCATTAGCCTGCCACTGCTGTACCAATAAATATCGCCTTATCGATAATTTGCATTTTTATTCTCAACGGCGATTGTGTAGGCAGGGCCCCAGTGCACTGCATTGCCCGGGACCTATAATGCTCTTAAGATGGCACTGTGTGCCCAGACATACACTTTAAGGAGCAAATCAGCCATTCAACAAATGGCTACCAGCCGTTACCCTAGCAGAGGTAGAAAAGGTCTTTTAAGTACATTTTGCTCTGTATTTTACAAACAGACTGTGCACTTTGCAAGTGCAGTTGCTCCAGAGCTTAGTAGATGAGATAAAGCTTTGTTCTGCAAAGAATACCCAATCACATGTAAGCAACAAAAAAAAAAAACAGCATTTGTGCTTGCACATGATTGGATGATGGAAGTCAACAGCGATTCCCCTCATTTACTAAGCTCCGGAACAACTGTGCCTGCAGAGTGCACAGTCTATTTGCCTTTAGTAAATACACCCCTTTAAAGGAGCATGTCATGGGAGATTAATGGGGACTGCCATTACTAAACTCTCCTTGAGAATGCTAGTTCCCTGGCTGTCATTCTGAAGATTTATCTTCTACGGCTCCTATGGGGAAGTGTACATGGCTTAGAAATTTATAAAATGTTCTATGTTGATCATATCATCGCGTTGGTATTAAAAAATATTACATTTTTATATAAATGATTGCTTTTGGGCTAGGTTCACATGTGAGCTGTTGCGGGAAGATGTGCTGCTGTTGTTTAAGATATCCGTAAGGGTATCATTAATCCTATTGGCACCTCCACACACTGGGAACCGTACTGCACTATGTGGTGTGCCTGCTGCCATGTTTTTGGGAAAAGGTGCAGGAAGAGGTTCAGCAGCCTATTAAAATGAATAAGCTGCTGCACCCGAGTAAACTGCATAGATGTGAACCAGGCCTAAAATATAGCCTGAAAGGTAAATCCAGAAAAAAGACAAATCTAGTTTTTCTTCATTCTTGACCCATATAATGACAACAAAGGCTAGTTAAGATACCTGATATATGAAAGTGACTGGCGATAGCTAAGAGGAGTATTTGGGAACCTTTATGTCTACCCTGGAGACTCGCTGTTTTTCGTCATGTCTGTACTGACATGTATGCACTATCATAAAAAAGCTCTTTACAGAGTGAAGCCATCCTTTTCAGGCATTGTCACATTCAACAGTACATATTATAATATAGCTAGTATAGAATTCATTCAAAATAAAGTATAATTAAAGAAAAACTTTTTTTTTTTTTTTTTTTTTACGGTACATCCCAGGACACAGACCATCTTCAAATTCATAATAATAGTGTTACGCTGGCACCTTCAGGTGATTGGACGCTGATAAATAAAGGAAAGATAGAAAGTCCCCGCCAAGATATAACCCCTCTCCATTAGGATAGCCTTCAGATTTTTTGCTAGTTTCGTAGGTAGTAAGCATGTCATCAGATGAGTAAGTGCAAGGGTTGTTGGTAACGGCGCTACCACAATGTTAAAGGTAAAAAAGGTAAAAAGTGTGTACCGTGCGTTCAAAGGTGAGCATAAAAGCATTAAATTACAAACCATAAAATCATGTAAAGGTGCACAGTGCGTTTATTGTGGACCTATGAGGGTCAGAGTGCCACAACATAAAACCATACAAAGTGCTAGTGCAATGAAGATACAATGAAACTGTGCCAGTGCACTAGGTGCTCAACATTTAGCGTTCAGTTAAATGAGAGGTGCTGTCCCCGTGGTCCCCCACTAGGTAAGAAAGCTTACCACACACTTGGCTGGCGTGGGTGCATACAGATGTTACAGGTAACATGTACTGAAAACTCCATAGCGCTGGTAAAACTCCACACCCCCTATGTCATCAGATGAACCCTTGACTCTTCCAGACTGAACCGACTTGCTATGACAAGACCCATTCTTCCATCCTGCTTTACAGTTGCTGGCTTTAAAAACGTGGCTGCTGAGACCGGGTCCTAAGGGACAGCAACATCTCATATTCGGTCATTCTCGCCTTGTTTAAGGAAGGCAGCTTCCAGGAACATTTACAATAAAACCTGGAAAACATATTTCCTTTGGTGTGAGGCTTGAGGATTTCACCTTTTGTAAATATGTGTTTCTGGCCTCCCTTTAACCAAGAGAAGATCAGGGGCTGGTCTTGAGTGCGGTCAAGGATCAAATATCAGCCCTGGCAGTTATTTTTCGGAGATTGATTTCTTGATATTCTTTGGTGCAGGATCTTGTTCAAGGTATTATGCACATTGTTCCACCAGTTAAAGCGGAACTGCACCCAAAAGGGGAAGTTCCGCTTTTCCCCCTCATCCCCCAATCCTCTCCCATAACTAGAATTTATTTTTTTGGGGGGGGGGGGGGGGGGAGCAGATACCTGATTTTGACAGGTACCCGCTCCCACTTCTGGTCAGATCACCATGGCGATCTGAGCGGAAATGAGCCCCCCCCTCCTTCCCCCGCAGTCTCTTTGGACACATTGCAGGTCCCAGGAGACTGCTGGACCTTTTACAAACAGCAGCATGATACAAACATGTGCAGTGGGTAGCCAGCTGTAAAGCCGCAAGGAGTCAGAGTTCACTGCCCACAGTTAAGATACCGGTGTCTGGACCCAAGGACTGGCAAAAAGCCAGGTTGGGTGAGCACATTGCTAGACCCTGGGACAGGTATGTGTGTGTTTTTTAAAAGTCAGCAGCTACAGTGTAGCACTGCCCCCTTGAGGACTGCTGTGTAATACACTCTCGGGTCCCCCTGGGTTACCATTAGCAACACTGGCATTTACAGATTAACACTTTACTTCTTGGCTCAGTCAATGATCAGTCCAGGGGTATGTAGTTGTTTTTGGTGTTTATTTTACATAGGGATGGGAGAAGGGAATAGTGGGATACTCCAGCTTAAACTATTCACAAGTTGCAAGGACTCCTATCTGAAGAGGCAGCCAGGCTGCTGATCCACCTTGCCACTTAGGTAGATTTGTGTTTAAGTCTCTTGCCAGAAGACTTGGTAAACTACATTTATCTTTGGGACTCTCTCCTTAGTATCCCCTTTCTGGACTGCTGACACCCGTCCACTGACTATCCTACTTTTGGGGTGGCCCCCCTCAGGTCAGGCCCCTTGACACGATCCCCCTGTACTCACGATACTGTTTTTCTAGAGTCTCCCCCACTCATTCAGCTCCTGGAGCTCTGGGTTCAGCTCCATTTCTCTGGCCCCCAGGCCGACCGCCTGTGACCACATGCCACTGCTACAGAGGAGGAGGCAGCCGCCACCCTCCCTCCCTCCAGGACTCTGCTCTCCAGTCAAAGACCCTGCAACACATGTGCTCCTGGCTTTTATACAGTATCCCATAATGCACTGAGACAGCCAGTCTCTACCAATCACTGGGACTGTATCAAAGCCTGTGTACCCATTGGTCAGGTTTCCTCCCACTGTCCAACATGTCTCCCTATTGGACCAGTGTGAAACACTATCTAGACCCAATGAATCACACACTGAGCACACAGAGAAGACCTAACTCACAGATCCTGCTCTCTGATAGGCAGAAAGCAATATAGATTTGCCCGCTGCTCCTCTGATTGGCAGACAGAGACAAAAACGATACTCTCCCACTAGCACCTACCTAGGAGGGAGCTACAACAGTATTTCTAGCTGCTGACTTTTACATTTTTGTTTACAGGGTGAAGCTTCTGTTTAAGACTCTGTTGATGCCATAGGACCTCAGCATGGTACTTTCTGTTTTGCTACAGCCCAAAGGCATTATTTTAACATACCAATTTCTTCACCAAGACAAGTTGGTTTTATGATACCAGCCATCCTTTTTGCCTAAGATGGTATCTTAGGTCCATGTTAATCAGATATTGTCCTTCTGTCCGAATCCTCAGACAATAGGGAACAAAGTTTTGCACACTTTGCATGTGGTCTGGGCCATTAGGTGTTACCTGAACTCAACTTCTTCTATTCAGCGGTCAGATTTCCTCTTTGTGCTTTCTAAGGTCACAAAGAAAATCACAGAGCTCCTAAATCTTCAATTTCTTGCTGGATCTAGCAATGCCTTTCCCAGACTTATGTCTTAAAATATGACATTCCACCTTTTCCGGTGAAAACCAACTAACCGGGCTATTTATCATTAGGCTTCAGTAGCTTAAAGCGGAGTTCCATCCTAAAAATGAAGTTTGCACCATCCGCTAGCTTAAAAACACCTAACAAAGAATTGGATAATTAAAAAAATGTTTTTGTTTCACTTACCTTGTTTTTAATGAAAATATACTTACCTTCCTTCCTCTTCCTCCCTGTGTGGACACGGCCCCCGACGTCACTTCCTCCTTGCATTGATTCCTGGGAGATGAGCATCATCAATCCTAGGAGTCAATGCGCCTGCACCCGTGTCACCCGTCATTCCCTGCTGAACAGCTTCTGGGCATGCTCCAGAAGTGACGAGCAGGACATTCTGGGACACAGACATCACGGAAGAGGACACGAAGAGGGTCGCTCCGGCTTTAGCTGCCCACACCTGAGATGGCAGTGCTGGACAAGACATTTTTAAGGTAAGTATTTCTTCTTACAGGTAAGTGAAACAGGGGACAGTTCAGAGGCTATTGTTACTTAAAGCGGAGTTCCACCCTGGGAATACTTTTTTTAATAAAAATACCCCCGGGACAGTCAGGGCTAGTGCATTCCACAATGGATAGCCTCTGAACTGTCCCGGGTTGCACTTACCTGCAAGAAGAAATACTTACCTTGAAAAAGTATTGTCCAGCGCTGCCATCTCAGGTGTGGGCAGCTTGAAGCCAGCGCGATCCTCTTCTGCGTCCTCTTCTGTCTTCTTCCGTCCCACGATGCACTGCACCGGCCCCGCCGTCACTTCCGCTGCTTCAGCGTCATCCCTGCACAGCTTCTGGGCATGCTAAGAAGCTGTTTAGAAGGGAATGACGCGCGCGCACCGGAACTGACGTCGGGGCTGGTGCAGGCGCATTGATGCGGTGCGGAATCATTGCAAAGCCAGGAAGTGACGACTAACCGTGGCCGCCGAGGGGAGGAAGAAGGAAGTAAGGTAAGTATATTTTCTTCTATACGAGGTAAGTAAAAAAAAAAATAAAAATTGCGATTATCCATTTGTTTTTCAGGTGACCCGGAGCAAGAAGATGGAGGTAAGTATAAATTTAGGGTGGCACTCCACTTTAAATGCACTAGCCCTGACTGTCCCGGGGATATTTTTAGCTATTTGCCCGTAACTCCACTTTAAGCTTGTAAAGCTGCTATCTGGGGCTTCGGTTCATAGCTTTACTAAGGTTTATCAAGTTGATGCTTTTCACTGTATATTCAACAAATGGGCTATTATTGTACTTTAGAGCTTTTAGAATAGGGCTTGTGTTCTGGGAATATACAGTATTTTTTTGCAGTTTGTAAATTGCACCATATTTGCATAATTTTTCATCCAGGTGATATGTATGTATTATGTGACTAATTTGTTTTTACATATATTTATAGATGTTTAGTTATCATTTAACTATTTAGAGAGACAGCGCATTATTGTTTATAAAAATGGTCGAGTAGATGTTTGTGCTGCTGAGGATGCTCTTGTTTCGGTCGGCACCTTCTTACCTTTTTGGGGTTTGTGGTTGGCAGTTGGTTGCTGTATGCATACCCCTGATTGTATTGCATTGGGATGTCCTTATCGCTATTAATTTGTAAAAAAAAAAAAATTGCCCTTAGTTCTACTTCAAATATTCCATTAAAATTTACCAAATGTGGCCACTGTGTTTCAGGGGTTTAAGGATGACCCCCATAATCAGGGCTTGCAGTAATTTTTGTAGCAAAAACTGGACCAGATACACTTTTCAGGAACTGGTTGCAGACAAAGACTACATTATCTTACTAGGGGTCTGTTCTGTGATATCACCTAATTTTTCACTGGAGGAACTCTAAGATCCTAATGTAAGGGACCACATGGTTACAAGAGAAGAAATAATTGCTCAGTAGGACTGTTCTAAACACAATGGAGCAGTCCCCTTTATCTCCTTCTCCCTACCTCTAATGTCCAGGCCAGGAGAAGTCTGCTGCTTGCAACAGGCTCCTCCAGTAACAGATCCACCAATCAGTGACATGCCACAAATTGTCTCTAGAATACTTTATTATAGCAGGGTTCAAAAAGCGGTTGAAAAAAAACACAGATCCCTGCATCCACATCTCTCCCACTGCGCTTTTGTATTCTGAGAATGGGGACTCCCCCCCTCTGTTAGAATACACTGATCAATGCTGCAGCCAATGGCTGCAAGTGCTGACCTGACACTGGTTTTCTGGCAAGACAGTGTGACAAAAGCCATTCGTTAGATCAGCTTCTGTTGAAAAGACAGCGTACACACAAAGAGCGAAATTCTGGACAATTTTCAGTCCATGTATACCTTGCCTAATGCTCTCCAACACAGATGTATGTTAACTCTTTCATTTTGGAGTATCTTTTTAGCCATTGATTGCTCAACTAAAAATGATTTGTTTCTTTGTTTAAATCACATTTGTTTCAATGTAAGTGGCAGTATTTTGCAGTTGTATTATTAAGACTTTGATTTCCCAAAATCAAAATTACTGCCAATACTTAATCTCATAGCAGAATGTAGAAGTGATAAAAATACTTTTTTACTTATCTCCTGGGTGACGTTTCCAATTAGACCCCTTGCACATGGGGGCATCTATAGCTACCATGCGTGCAATCCTGCTGTGGTAGTGAAGAAAGAGATAGAGAAGATAACTCTACTGTGCGTTTTTTTGTAGAGCGTGCTAAAGACCTATCACCACGTGGACGCTGCTTATTTTTTCTTGGTGCTTTGCTTTTGCTGGTCTGGGAAGAAAAAGAAATAGATAAGTTGGAAGAAAGTTATGCAGCCACAGAATCTTGATCATTTATCTGTCTATAAGAATATCTTTTTTTTAAATTTGAGATTGATTCCATTTGTACGCTTGGCCATCCTTGAAAGCCAATTGATCCCGCCAGAATTTAGTATCTTTTTGGGATAAAATATCCCAGTGCAGTTTTAAAGGGGAGTTCCGGGCACAAAAACGATTTTTTTTTTGTGCCCCTCCGCTAGGTAGAGCTCACCTGAAAATGAATTGGATAGTTATTTTTATTTTTTTTGTTTACTCACCTTTTTATTGAAGATCGTAAATACTCACCTCTGACTGCTTCCTCCCTCGGAGCCGCGGCTCACCCCGTCACTTCCTGCCTCGCTATGATTCCTGGGAGCTGAACGTCACAGCTCCCAGGAATCAATGCGACGGCACCGGCCCCGCTCGTCATTTCCGGGTGACGCCGCATTCCCCTGCTAAACAGCTTCTGGGCATGCCCAGAAGCTGTTTAGGAATGCGGCGCCGCGCCGGAAGTGACGAGAGGGGCCGGTGCGGCGCATTCTGGGACAAGAAGACGCGGAAGAAGACAGAGAAGAGGACCGCGCCGGCTTCAGCTGCCCACAACAGAGATGGAAACGCTGTGGAAGAAATTTTATAAGTAAGTATTTCTTCTAAAAGGTAAGTGCGAACCGGGACAGATCAGAGGCTAGCCATTGTGGAATGTGCTAGCCCTGACTGTCCCGGGGGTATGTTCAGTAAAAAATAATTTCTGTGCCCGGAACTCCGCTTTAATTTATTTTCATGTTCAGAAAAGGTAGTTCCCTCTCAGCTGGGGTAAGTTGGTGCGAGGATAAATTAATAATATTCAATCCTTTTTGTTGGGGGTCACTTTCACTACAAAGGAATCAGCAGAAAGAAAAAAATATTTTCCTCCCTATTTTGTATTTTTCAAAATTGCCTGTCTTTTTTCGTTTATAGCACAAAAAATAAGAACCGCTGAGGTGATCATATGCCACCAAAAGAAAGCTCTATTTTTGGGAAAAAAGTACAAATATTTTATTTTGGTACAGCGTCGTATGACCACACAATTGTCAGTTAAGATAACGCAGTGCCGTATCGCAAAAAAAATGGCATGGGGGGGGGTAAACCTTCCAGAGCTGACGTGGTTAAACAGCCACAGCCTGAGCAGAAAAGCTGTCCTTTGCCAATATGCTTTAGAGATGGACATTTGTTCTGTCTGTGGAAGCAGTGGTCTCTCTGCAGAGGTCTGCCACACCCCCTATTCAAACTCTCTTCTGATTGGAGAGCTCTGGCTCTGACTTAGCAAGGGGTGTGTCAGACCTCTATAGAGAGATTACTGCTTGTCAACAGGTAACTACAGTCCTACTCTATTGCTGCTGGCAGGGGACAGGCAATAGCTGCTGTTAAAGAAATTGAATTGTAAGACAGTAAAGTGTAAGTCCACCCTAAAACTAAAATCCCTTCTCTATAGACCTCCATGACCTAACACTAACCTGTCTAGCCTTGTAAAGAAGAAATCGGTATACATACCTTTTTTGAGGCTGATCTGACCCTGTCTCCAGAGAACACAGCCAACAACGGCTGTGAAATGAATGGGAAGGGACATCACCCATAGACTTACTATGGGGCATCCGTTGTCGACTGTGTCCTCTGCACCGAAGCGAAGCCGTGACTGACAGCTCAGCGTGGGATCGGGTCGGATTGGCTTCAGAAAAGGTATGTACACTGCATCCAGAAAGTATTCACAGCACTTCGCTTTTTCCACATTTTGTTATGTTATAGCTTTATTACAAAATGGATTGAATTCATTATTTCCTCAAAATTCTACAAACAATACCCCATAATGACAACATGAAAGAAGTTTGTTTCCAAATTTTTTCATATTTATTAAAAATAAAAAATGAAAAATTAATATGTACATAAGTATTTATACAGCCTGTGCCATGACACTCAAAATTGCACGTCACTTCCGGTCAGGTGCAGTGTGTCTGTAATCACCTCTTATTGCCGTACAAAGCCGATCCCGACATGTTTCGTCATACAGACTTAATCATGGGACACACTGCGCCTGACCGGAAAGTGATGTAACCGGGCAGCTGACGAGTGTGTGACTTACGGCGTTCTGATGTTTCTCCGCTGCCTGGATTCAGTCACGGCTGTTGGTTGTTATCAGTCTATGCGCTTTTACATTGTTCACATGTGAGTGAAACCATTTTCTTCCTTTTAAATAAATTTGAGTGTTTGCAATATTACGCTATGGTCCTCCCTATTATGTATTTTTCATATGGATGCAAGCTGCTGTTAATCTAAGGATTGTCTCACGATATAGCCCTCTAAGAGGTAGGCTTCTGTGCAGTAATTTGCCAGCATTCTGGTAAATTCATTACCTTGGGGGAGTGCTGTTCCTATCTCATTGGGTGTGGTGGATGGCAATCTGTTTGGATTATCCTGTTTGGAGTGGACCTTAATATACTGGAGGAATTCTGCTCACTTTTGGATTTTACCATTGATTGGACTTTACTGTTTCCACTGATTCCATTTTTCTAATCTGGGATTTCTTGTGATGCGCTGCATGTCTTTTTCTTATTTTAGAATTTGATCTGTATTTTATTATTGATATTAATGCTAGCTACCATCGGTTCAAGAGTTTACTGATTCTGTTAGTTTGTATTTTCTGCAATTGGCGCTGTGGTAGGAATCATCCTTTTGGGAGCCTGAATGGTAAAGTGACCAGAAGAAAGCCACTCCTTAGTAAAAGGCACATGACAGCCCGCCTTAAATTGCCAAAAGGCCCCTAAAGGACTCTCAGACCATGAGAAACAAAATTCTCTGGTCTGATGAAACAAAGATTGAACTCTTTGGCCTGAATTACAAGCGTCATGTGTGGAGGAAACCGGGCACCGCTCATCATTCGGCCAATACCATCCCTACAGTGAAGCATGGTGGTGGCAGCATCATGCTGTGGGGATGTTTTTTAGTGGCAGAAAGCCGGAGACTAGTCAGGATCGAGGGAAAGATGAATGCAGCAATGTACAGAGACATCCTTGATAAAAACATGCTCCAGAGAGTTCTGGACCTCAGACTGGGGTGAAGGTTCATCTTCCAACAGGCCAATGACCCTAGTCACACGGTCAAGATAACAAAGGAGTACTTAAGGGACAACTCTGTGAATCTCCTTTAATGGCCCAGCCAGAGCCCAGACTTGAACCCGATTGAACATCTCTAGAGAGATCTGAAAATGGCTGTGCACCGACACTCCCCATCCAACCTGATGAAGCTTGAGAGATCCTGCAAAGAAGAATGGGAGAAACTGCCTAAAAATAGGTGTGCCAAGCTTGTAGCATCATACTCAGAAAGACTTGAGGCTGTAATTGGTGCCAAAGGTGCTTCAACAAGGTATTGAGCAAAGGCTGTAAATACTTATGTACATGGCATTTTTTATTTGTTTTTTTATTTCTAATAAATTTGCAAAGATTTCAAACAAACTTCTTTCATGTTGTCATTATGGGGTATTGTTTGAAGAATCTTGAGGAAAATAATTAATTTAATCCATTTTGGAATAAGGCTGTAACAAAACAAAATGTGGAAAAAGTGAAGCGCTGTAAATACTTTCCAGATACACTATATACTGATTTTTTTCTTTACAGGGCTAGACAGGTTAGTGTTAGATCGCAGAGGTCTATAGATGCAGGGATTTTAGTGTTAGGGATCAACCGATCAGGCTGATAGCCGATCTTAGGTGTCAATATTCTGTACATTTAAAGTTTTTTTTTTTACACTGTCTTTAAAAAAAAATAAAAATTTGTAATCACTTTTATTGCTGTTTTAAGTAATGTAAACATCCCTTTTGACAGTAAGGCTCCATTCACACCTGGGCGTTTTCAGCTCCAAAAACGCTCAAAAGAAACACTTCCAAAACGCCCAACAAGTATAACCCCATTCATTTAAATGGCCCCTGTTCACATCTGAGCATTTTGCAAAACGCCTGTAGCTGAAAAAAGTACATGAGCTTCTTTTTGGGCTGATTACCAGCGTTTTTAAAAGATGTCAATGAAAAACGCCTGAAAAAATCGCGGTAAAATCGCTGTAAAAATTGCGGTAAAATCGCGTTAAAAAACGCTACGCTCAAGTGTGAATGCAGCCTTATAGTCAGAGACAGGTACTCTTATTGGAGGGATCTGAGGTCTTTAAGACCCCAAACCCCTCCTCTGCTCTTAAAAGAATTCAAAACACCAAGTTTGACTGTTTTAAATACTGTAATTTTTTAAAAATCTGGCGCCTTTAAGTCTCCAGTAACCCGGAAGTGATGTCATGACATCGCTTGCGGGTTACTACATTGAAGACCCGATCAGAGCCAATTCCAGCTTTATTTAGGTCTTTGACCAGCCCGCGGACGTGCTGGCTGGTTACTTGGGCCTCCCGGTGAGACAGGGGACCTGGGTGGAGCAGCAGAAGGCAGCGGGAGGTGGGGGGCATCCCCTCCTGCTGCTTGTAATAACAGCTGAGCGGCCGATTAGCAGCATCAGTTGTTATCACAAGAAAGCCAACCGTCGGCTCTAAAAACCAGTACCGGGGGATGTCTTGAGCTGCAGCCATTACTCTAGTACAACCACTTGAAGCAATATCGGCCAGCAAAACTTAATAAAAAAAGTTAATATCGGCCCACCGATAATCGGTCGATCCCTAGTTAGAGTGGATTTTTACTTTAAACACTTTTTTCATGCACCTGGAATGTATTTATCTGAATTAAACTGAAGGTTCAATTGCACATTAAGCCACCCTAGCTTGTTTTAATATTGCTATTGAATCAATTGTATTTGATCTTTTTAACCAGACACATTTTGTTAGCTTTGTTTGTCCTTGGTATGGCATTGACAATACCACAGTCTTGCTGCACGCAGCATTCATAGATATAGCAAGAATTTCCTGTTTTCAGAACACCTGCTAGTATGAAGATCCAGGACAGTTTGATTCTAGATGTGGACACTTTAATCTGGCTAGATCTAGGTCAAATACATTGATTCTGCAGGGGCTGGGTGGTGTTATATTTAGAGCACATGAATCTGGGCTGATGCTGCATTTATCCAACAGGTGCATTTTACTTTTTTATTTAACTGCCTTTTCATTATGTCGCATTCCATTTGTAAACCGAGTGATGTCATGTGTCAAGTGGGTGCAGCTTGTTTGTTGAGTAGTTGCAGGTAGACAGACCAGGCAAGCCCTTTAGGTATTTTCGACCTTTAGCGCCTATGAACAGGTTGCAGGCTCCTGGATAATACCTTCACCTACATTTACGGTAGAGTTCCAGGCATGAATGTTGACTGATTCTTTTTGAAGGAGCTATTCAATCAAGCAAGTTAGAAAATCTGCTTTAATTATTTATTCTCTCCCTCTAACGAGTGGTGCAAATAGTGTCTTCCAGGGCCAGTCTTCTCCTCAACCGTCACTTCTTCGTTGACATAAACATGAACGTATGGCCGAGTCGAACGTTTGTGTTTAAAGAGCCTCACAAGTGCCACAGGGCATTCAGATCCTATCTGCCCATCTGGCCACCTTTGTATTTCCCTATGCAGCTGCATGAAATTATAGAATCTGATAAAAAATGTACCTTTCACTGGTTGAATATATTAAATCAAAAATAGGTTAACTGCTAAAAAATGTACCTTTCACTGGTTGGTTGATTATATTAAATCAAAAATAGGTTAACTGCTATGTGTTGCAGCAATAACATTATAGGCAATAAATGTGACCCCCTCCACTGACACATTTCACGCACATTCAGGAATTAAAGGGGTTTCAAACCCTCGGTTTTAAAAAAAATAAAAATGACAAACATGACTATACTTACCTGCCCTGCGCAATCGCTTAGCACAGAGCAGCCCCGATCCTTTTCTTCTCGGGTCCCCCCTGCTGGTGCTCTAGACCCCTCCCTTCAGTGGGTGCCCCCATGGAAAGCTGCTTTCCCTGAGGCACCCATGCTGGCTTGCTGCTGAGTCCCGCTGCTGCCAAGTCCCGCTGCTGCGTCCATTGACTCTGCCCCGCCCCCTGCTCCTGTGTCACTAGATTTGATTGCAAGCAGAGGGAACCAATGGCTCCTGCTACTGTCAATCTGTCCAATGAGGAGAGAGACAGGGGCTGGAGCCGCTGCCTTCGTGCACATCGCTGGACCAGATCAGGCTCAAAGAATGAAAACTTCTCCTACAAGCTGTAACCAGTGCTCGACCGAACACTGACAGAAGTCACAGGACCGCTATATACTGCTAATGACAAAAGGTATTAAGCAGTTTATATTTACTAAAATAATTGTATTTCCATGTTCTGTGTACTGTGGGAGACTACAGTACATTACATTACATGCCATATTGTGGATTCAATAAAGCTCATTGCAATTAAAAAAATATATAGCGGTGTTTGCTCTGGGTGTTTCTTGTCTAAGATTGAAGGAAGGAGGCAAACCCCTTATTAGATCTGACTAGCACCTGCAGCGGATGGGCTCATAGTAGCTGCCAAGTGTGATACCAACTTTGGAGGATTGAGGCCAGGACATCATCATCATGGCCTTATGCACTGACTTGTTTTAAAGCCTCCTGGGATGCAAGTCCACACAATGAGGAAGATCCCCTGATAAATAACAAATTGGTTTGGCACATGAGACTAAAATTCAGCCCAACAGGGTGCTTACGCGTTTCACTAAATCATAGCTATGAGTATCTGATAAGCATAAGCTCTATGTAAGGGTGGATTTTAGCCTCATGTGCCAATAAAACTCAGATCATTTTCATCATGGTGCCAATTTTAATTCCAGGGGACTTTTTTTTATAGAAGGGCTTACAGAGGCCATTGTCTGATCACTGCTGTTTCTCATGAATTTGGTAGGGAGAAGAGGTAGCGCGTAACTCACTGCTCTGAACTTGTTCAATAAGCCTGTGTGTCTAGTTGTAGTTGGCGTACAGGCACATGCTACTAATTCTGTTGGGAATCGTAGTCCAGCATCTGGTTAACAACGGGTTGCTTAAGCCTGTATTAAGTTTAACGCCAGCATTCTCATGTTACAGGTAACAGGAATAGCCTTGGTTGGGGTTACGTAACTTGTCACTCCAGGGTCTCTACACAGTAGTATTCAATTCAGGATCTGGCAAAGCTGACGTCACTGCCACCTCGCCTTTAACCGCCTGCACACCCCCACTGTGCTGCTCTCCCCTTTCAGTGTAAAGCTGGCAGCTTCATACGGATCTTCCCCTGTCAGACCGGTTTAGGAGGCGAGTCTGTACAAGGTGGGGTCTCCTGATGCAATGGAGACTGCCTACATTAACCTTTTAACTACTGGTGCAGCAGAGAGTAATATGGAATGAGTCAGCCTAATGCCACCTGTTAGATTATCTGCTCAATAAACAGACAGCACAGAGAACAAAAAGCGCTTAGGATCAGGCTTGTAAAGAGATAAAAATATTCAATGTATTACGGATCAATGTGAGAAGTCCACACTTCCCACCAAGTTCTATGGTAAAACTGAAGTTTTTATTCACCACAGATTGACATATAAACCACTGAAATGCTTTAAAACAAGGCTGTGCAACCCTGAAGCACCGAGTAGATGGAAAGACAACACACTGTGGCTGCACCTGCCTACTTGCCCAACAGATGGACACCTTCATCTGTGGTGCATTGAATACTTTTTATCTCTTTACAAGCCAGGCACCAGCTATAGAGGTAATGATGGAATTGTCAGCCCTCAGATCCATGGCTGCTAATAAAAATCTCCTGGGAAGGAGAATCACAAATGTCAACACCAAGAACAAAATGCGCTTAGCCCTGAGATCCATAGCTGCTCATACAGAACTCCTGGGAAGGAGAGACACAAATGTCAACACCAAGAACAAAATGCGCCTAGGGGTCACCAAGCTCTCCTTCCCAGGAGTTGTGTATTAACAGCTATGGATCTCAGGGCTAAGCCCATTTTGTTCTTGGTGCTGACATTGGTGACTCTCCTTCCCAGGAGTTTTGTATGAGCAGCTATGGATCTCAGGGCTAAGCACATTTTGTTCTTGGTGCTGACATTGGTGACTCTCCTTCCTAGGAGTTTTGTATGAGCAGCTATGGATCTCAGGGCTAAGCGCGCATTTTGTTCTTGGTGCTGACATTGGTGACTCTCCTTCCCAGGAGTTATGTATGAGCAGCTATGGATCTCAGGGCTAAGCGCATTTTGTTCTTAGTGCTGACATTGGTGACTCTCCTTCCCAGGAGTTTTGTATGAGCAGCTATGGATCTCAGGACTAAGCGCATTTTGTTCTTGGTGCTGACATTGGTGACTCTCCTTCCCAGGAGTTATGTATGAGCAGCTATGGATCTAAGGGCTAAGCGCGCATTTTGTTCTTGGCGCTGACATTGGTGACTCTCCTTCCCAGGAGTTTTGTATGAGCAGCTATGGATCTCAGGGCTAAGCGCGCATTTTGTTCTTGGTGCTGACATTGGTGACTCTCCTTCCCAGGAGTTTTGTATGAGCAGCTATGGATCTAAGGGCTAAGCGCGCATTTTGTTCTTGGCGCTGACATTGGTGACTCTCCTTCCCAGGAGTTTTGTATGAGCAGCTATGGATCTCAGGGCTAAGCACATTTTGTTCTTGGTGCTGACATTGGTGACTCTCCTTCCCAGCTGTTTTGTATGAGCAGCTATGGATCTCAGAGCTGACAATTCCACCATTACCTCTCTAGTGGGCACTGGATCTTTTTTTTTTTTTTGACTATCAATAAACAGACAGCCTATGCTGGAGCACATATTGAATTGCTCATCATGTGAATAGTTTTTCAGGCTTTGATAATTGTGTTTAATCACTACAAATGGAAGGCTTTACTGATACTTTCTTCCTGGGAGTCTTGCTGTCATAAGTCCAGGCTTAGACTGGAGATCTAGCAATTCTAGCACTGGGTGTAGCTGACAGTGTATTGTGTTGGCAGAAAGCAAAGGAAATCTTATCTCGCTTGCAAAGTGCAAGACGTTGCTGCTAACTGACACTTCAGGGTGTGTCAGATAGCGTGTTTGCTGTGGCTTCTTCCACCAACCCCTATATCTGTAAAGGACATAGTAGTGACATAGGGGTTGACAAGAAAATTCAGTGACAAGTTAGGGACACACTTTCTGACGCACCCAAAGCTCTGCAAAATCCTCCTACTCCCTACCATTTGGTAGACTTAGTGACAAGTTGCCTTCAGGGCTGTGGATACCGGGGTAACACCAGTCCTCCTGTAAGGGGCCAAGACCAGCAGGGGTGACCAGGCAGCTGGGTGAATTGGATGTAGACAGGTAGGGTGATTGGCACTGCAGGGGGACAATTAATAGAACTGATCCGCTGTATGTCTCTCTCTGCAGCAGCTGAAAGCTGGCTTCTTCTCTGCCTGCTTGCTTTCAGCTGCTGCAGAGAGAACCATACAGGGCATCGGTTCCAGTAATTGCCTGAGCACCACACATTTCCCCCTGTGTGCTCCCATCCCTGCAGTGCTGCGGGCTCCCCTCCTCTCCTTCCTATCGGCAGTTGCAAGCAAACAATAGGATCCTTTAGGATAGAGAGTGGGGGATGAGTCTGGTAAATGTCACATTTACCAGCCCCTTCCACTCCTGAATGAATACAGTGAGTGATCGGTACCGATCACTCACTGTGTTCATTCATAACTGAAGCATAGTAGACTGTGTTTACTTGAGTTGGGCCCTGTCGGGTTGGCTGTATGGGGCCCCATGGTTTCTAACAGAAGCCCTGGGTGCCTTTAAAGAAAAGCTTTTCTTTGCTCACCTAGTTTACCCCTACCAGACATCACAACCAGGTCCTGGATCTTTCTAAGGCAACATTGTGATCAGATTGCTTTTCAGAGGTGTTTGACAGGTGGTGATGAGGCAAAGTGATCTCCTCGTCACCTGTTTTAACCCCATAATTGCAGCATAATGTGCCACAACCCTGTGCATTGCTTACTGCCCACCAAATGCGACAAGAGAGATAATTTTTGTCACAGACGTGGTATGTGATCACAACCCTCTGCTGCCTTTGCAGTTTAAGGGGGTGCAGTGTGTGGGGAGGGGGTGTTTAACTGCACATATTTATTGCACCATCCACCACAAATCTAAATGAGCCCTAACAGTTATCATTCCAGGCATGCACTGAATTTAACTGTTTTAGGAAACAGTGAAATCAGTGGGTTTAATTCCACTTTAACCTTAGAGAGCTTTGATCTTCCTTTTGTTGCCAGCTGGCTGGCATTTCTGACACAGAGCCATGATGGGAGGTTAGATCTGCATGGGGGCAGAGGCATTGCTTCCTACCTTCACCTGACCAGCCAGTAAGTGATTCTGCCTACATGGAATGGATAAATTAAAGCCTGTAAGGATTTGTTTACACCATGTGTGTTGAGCTACATTGATCAACACAATCTCAACCATTTTTTTTTTTGGTATGAGCCCTGTTCACAGAATGCATCTTTATTGATGTGCATTGTGTAAAAATTAAGCATGTTTGAAAAAAATAGCACATCACGATGGAGGGAAGGGGATAGATACAGCTAAAGGTTACGCTCATCCATGTCTTTATGGACCTTGCTTTGTGCACTTGTGCGCAGTCATGATGGAACAGGAAGGGGCCATCCCAAAACTGTTCCCACAAAGTTGGGAGCATGAAAGTGTCCAAAATGTCTTGGTATGCTGATGCCGTAAGAGTTTCCTTCACTGGAACTAAGGGGCCAAGCCCAACCACTGAAAAGCAACCCCACACCATAATCCCCCCTCCAACAAATGATTTGGACCAGTGCACAAAACACGATCCATAAAGACATGAATGAGCGAGTTTGGGGTGGAGGAAGTTGACTGGCACAGAGTCCTGACTTCAACCCGATAGAACACTTTTGCGATGATGATTTAGAGTGGAGACTGTGAGTCAGGCCTTCAAAATCAGCACCTGACCTCACAAATGTGCTTTTCGAAGAATGGTCAAACATTCCCATAGACATACTCCTAAACCTCGTGGACAGCCTTCCCAGAAGAGTTGAAGCTGTTATCAGGGGCAGACTGGCAACTTTCAGCCCAGGGGGCATGTACAAACAAGAGCCCATGGTGCAGAGACTGCCCCCTCCCTCCTACTCTTCCCTCCCTCCTCCTGACCCCATTTCAGGCTGAAGCCCTGCTCTGGGTACTCTCTACTCACTGCCAGGCTTAATCTGGGTTCCCAACCTGGCCAGCAGGGGGTGGCTGGGGGGAGCTGGGACAGCTCGGTTGGGGCTGGCCAGGGGAGGAGAGTCTCAAATGGGGCATGGAACTGGCTTCTGGAGGGGAGGCCTGCACTCTGTCCTTGTCTTCATCCTGCACTCAGTAGGTCAGTGGCAGAGACATTTTAGTTTTCTTCACCAGGAATCCTTTAGGCATGTCTGTGGCAGAAGCAGTGCAGACTTTTTACAGGACATCAGAGAGGCCCAGGGGGCAATTGCCCCCCTGCCCCCTGGCCCAGTCCTCCCCTGGTTGTTATAGTGGCAAAGGGTGGGCCAACTCAATATTGAACCCTACGGACTAATTCTAGGATGACATTAAAGTTCAGGCAGGCATCCCAATACTTTTGGCAATAGTGTACATGTATACAGCAACCCTGTGTATCGTTATGACATTACTCCCGTGTGCATGCAACTCAAGCTACCAACAGACTATAACTTAAAGGAAGACCAGGAAAAGCTGAAAGTGCCCATGACCAGTGGCAATGCTGACAGCGCAGCAATGGAGGGCATTGTTTGACAGCTAAGTCTGCTATAATGTGCTAATATGCAGTACATACTAGCTACATGCAGTACATCCATTATGGCTAACCACTTCTGGGGACCCAATAAAAAAAAAAATTAAATAGGTCCCCTGCTCTATCCAAATAAAAAAAACGTTTTGGCTTTAGATATACAGTACTTTAATACAGTGCCTTTTGCATGAACTGTAGCATATGTTGCTAGAACAGGCATTGACTTTTGTTTTGACATATGTTGATCTGTAGTGCTGTAAGGTCCCATTCAATAGGCTTGAATAAGACCACCAAAGACAGTTAAAAAAATGCAGCATGAAGGATCATTTTGCAATGTTGCACTTCACAAACCCTTCATTTGTCCATACCTATTACCTACGCCCCTACTATGAACAATTATTCCTGCTTGGTCTTGTGTTTCCGTAGTGGTGTTCACTCTTTTATGAAAAGCCTAACAGTGATCTCATTACACTTCATTACTGAATAGAGATGTACTGCTTTACAACATCTGTCCGTCCATTCCTTGCTTTTCCTGTTAAACTGATCACTGAGTTCCAGGTAATTGTTGAAGGACAAACCCAAGCCTAACACCGAAATGGGATTGGATGTCTAATTGCTTGTTTTGTAAATTGACATCTTCAGTTAGCGATGTTCAGCAAATATGCAAGTCCTTCAAGCTTAACTTGCTTCAGAAAACATTTGAATTAACCAAGCAGTTAAAAATCCTGTCCAACCACACTGACTGTACACACAGGATAATCCTAGATGGGAGATTCACTAGATGGGAACTTCAAGGATGGGAACTTCACTTCACTAAAATAAAAAACTGTACTGGGAGAAACAGTCCTTCTTAAAAGGCTTTTTTCTTGGTGGCCATGCTAATCCAATGGCTTTATTTATTTTGTAATCACTAGCAAGTATGTAGATCAGCAATTCTGGCATCACTTGCTGCAGATATAGGTCAGGTCAGTGACTCAGAAAATAATGACTTTTATGTATTTTGTGCGCACTGGACACCTAGGATCTCAGTGTCCAGCATACCCAATAGGCATACAAGTCAACTCCGAAAATAGGTGTATTGTAAATAATGTATATATTAGCAATTGATATATATGGGACCGGGACATATTTAGGAGGGGTGCCCTATATATAGGTTGTCATTTTTATTATTTTTATAATAAGATGTTTTTTTTTTATGATATGATGAACAATGCAAACTTTTTGTATTTTTATATAACAAATGTACAATCCTCGAGAACCTTATGTCAGCTTTTTTGTTCTTTTTCTCTTGAGTTAATAAGGAACAGGGAAATTGAACTGAACTGTGTTGTAATTGTACTGCCCCCCTTTATATTGTAAAGCGCTGCACAAACTGTTGGCGCTATATAAATCCTGTATATTAATAATAATTCATGCTCTGGTGTTTTCAGTTTTAAATAGAACAGCAGGGGGACAGGCAGCATCACCAGGAATTGCACACAAAGGAAGTAACACAAAGCTAACAGAATACTTCCTAATAAAATACATAAGTAGCTCCCTCCTAGTTAGGTTGCCAGGTCTAAGTAAATTTCGTTTCTGGGCTCCTTCTGTAAATAAGGGAGCAGAGGTTGTTGGATTTGGTCTGTTCAGGTTTTCATAGGCTGGAAGTTTGATTGAAGAAGCTTCTGGAGCTTAAGGAGGAAGAATTCAAATAACCTAAAATTTAAATTAGCTAAGTCTAAATATTGATCAGGGACTAGCCAATCCCTTAAGGAAGTGTGCCCAGATGGTAGCTGGGCAGGTGATAAATAGTCTAAAGCCCTGGAGAGTGTCTTTTACCCAGGAAGGTGAGTTCCTAGCCTGAGGGGGTTGCCCCTGAGGCCTCTGTACTGATTGGAAAAGAACCAGTTAAATTCAGTGGTCCTTGCTGGGGAAGCACTACACATAGTATCACAGACACATATCAGAAATATGAAATGTTTGGGCAATATACACTTTAAGCTAGCCATACACAGGCTGAACTAAAAAAAAAAAAAAAAACAGATTCCTCCATCCATACAAATGAGGTTGATGGGGGAATCCTCCCCACCAGGACTGTCAAACTACATTGATGAGCTACTGCAGCTGTTTGGCTGCAGCCACAATAAGGAAAATGTTCCAAGATATCCCTTTAACAGTTAATCAATCTACTTCTGTCGAGCAGGGATGGCCACACACTGATCGAAGTTCAGCCAGTCCCTGCTGAACTGGCTGAATTTCTTTTAGCAAAAGGTTTATTGGCTGTAAGTATATACAGTATATACAGTATCTCACAAAAGTGAGTACACCCCTGACATTTTTGTAAATATTTTATTATATCTTTTGTTGTGACAACACTGAAGAAATGACACTTTGCTACAATGTAAAGTAGTGAGTGTACAGCTTGTATAACAGTGTTAATTTGCTGTCCCCTCAAAATAACTCAACACACAGCCATTAATGTCTAAACCACTGGCAACAAAAAGTGAGTACACCCCTAAGTGACAATGTCCAAATTGGGACCAAAGTGTCAATATTTTGTGTGGCCACCGTTTTTTCCAGCACTGCCTTAACCCTCATGGTCATGGAGTTCACCAGAGCTTCACAGGTTGCCACTGGAGTCCTCTTCCACTCCTCCATGACGACATCATAGGGCTTGTGGATGTTAGAGACCTTGTGCTTCTCCACCATCTGTTTGAGGATGCCCTACAGATACTTAATAGGGTTTAGATCTGGAGACATGCTTGGCCAGTCCATCAACTTTACCCTCCACTACTTTAGCAAGGGAATGGTCACCTTGGAGGTGTGTTTGGGGTCATTATCGTGTTGGAATACTGCCCTGTGGCCCAGTCTCTGAAGGGAAGGGATCATGCTCTGCTTCAGTATGTCACAGTACAATGAACTGTAGCTCCACAGTGCCCGCAGCACTCATGCAGCCCCAGACTATGACACTCCCACCACCATGCTTGACTGTAGGCAAGACACACTTGTTTTTGTACTCCTCACCTGGTTGCCACCAACACACGCTTGACACCATCTGAACCAAATAAGTTTGTCTTGGTCTCATCAGACCACAGAACATGGTTCCAGTAATCCATGTCCTTAGTCTGCTTGTCTTCAGCAAACTGTTTACGGGCTTTCTTATGCATCATCTTTGGAAGATAGTCCTTTTAAACCGCTGTATGGTCTTGGCCACCATGCTGCAGCTCAGTTTCAGGGTCTTGGCAATCTTCCTATAGCCTAGGCCATCTTTATGTAGAGCAACAAATCTTTTTACAGATCCTCAGAGAGTTCTTTGCCATGAGGTGCCATGTTGAACTTCCAGTGACCAGTATGAGAGAGTGAGAGCGATAACACCAAATTTAACACACCTGCTCCCCACTCATACCTGAGATCTTGTAACACCAACGAGTCACATGACACCAGGGAGGGAAAATGGCTAATTGGGCCCATTTTGGACATGTTCACTTACAGGTGTACTCACTTTTGTTGCCAGCAGTTTAGACTTTATTGGCTGTGTGTTGAGTTATTTAGAGGGGGTAGCAAATATACACTGTTATACAAGCTGTACACTCACTACTTTACATTGTAGCAAAGTGTCATTTCTTCAGTGTTGTCACATGAAAAGATATAAAAAAAATATTTACAAAAATGTGAGCGGTGTACTCACTTTTGTGAGATACTGTAGTACAGACATGAATAGCCAGCACAGAGTACGTGGGTTACAGAAATCGAAAGGTAGATGTCAGCCATAAAAATCAACAGAGGTACAGCCAGATAGAAAATGACAAAACAGAACAAACAGAAGGCAACCATGTGTAAACCAATGCTAGAAACAAACAGAGTCAAATAGAACACTGGTATGCAAATATCAATAAAACCAATAAAGGAAGAGGTCAGATTGATCAAGGACCATGCCAGAAGATGCCTTACCCACAGATAGAAATAAGGAGGGATCAAGGGGGTACAGAGGGAAAAGACGAGGGGGAAAAAAAGAATAGGAAGAGAGGTAGAAAGGAAGTTCCCAGGGGGTCTCTGTGCACAAAAAATTAGGTAAGAGAAGATGGATGGATGCACATGGTCAATCCAGGGGTGCCAGACTCAGAGAAAGTTATAATGGGAATCTGCCAAGATAGCTGTCAGCTTTTCGTTGATCATAAAATCCTTCATACAATGTTTTATTTGCCTCTAAGCTGAGGGTAGGAGATTTCCAAGCCCTTTTAATGGTTAACTTAGTGGCCATAAAGCTGGCGTTCCGAGCAGGAGGAGGAATCAACTGGCTTGTAGAGCTTCATAAGGATTTTTCCCACGATTAGAATATAGTAAGGTATGGGGCAATGTGTAGACTCTGATCCATAGTCTGCTCACTCTTGGACATAACCACCAAATATGTGCCATTGTTCCAGTTTGGGCACAAACACAAAAACACAGTGGCAGTTTATTTGGAACAATGTGTGCCAAACGGGCTGGTGTGTAGCACCAACGATACAATATTTTGCATGCATTTTCCAGAATAAAGACAGTGGCAGGTAATTTTTAGAACATTTGGTAATGTGTCATGCCTGCTAGTCCTCCAGATTAAACATCATCTCCAGCTCACTTTCCCAGTGTTATTGATAAACGCGTAGTGGAGGTTTCCCCTGAGAGATACAAGAGGAAAATACTAAAGAAGTTAAATCCCGAGAATACCGACAGGATTTACAGATACTTTCCAAAGATGTTAAACCGTAAGGGGGCATTTGGGTGCGAAGTAGTCGAAAGATTAAATGCCTAAGTTGTATGTGGCGATAGTTCTCCCTCAGGGGGATATCATGGGAGGATTGAAAAGTTTTGAAAGTAAGTATTCTCGTAGGAGTAAGAAGGGAATTAATACTGACAAATCCATGGCTGGTCCACCAGTTGAAATGTGTCGGCTGATCGCGGCCCAAGGGGAACAGGGGACAATGCAGCAGAGGGGGAAGCAGTAGGTGTGGCAAATTCAAGCCAGCCGAAAATTTGACAAAGCCCCAGAGTTTGAGGGTAAAATTTAGGATCTGATTCTAGCGCCTGGGGCGGAATGAAGGGCGGAGCCAGGGAAAGGCTGGCAATGGCATTGGGTAAACCTCAATGAGGTCTAAGGGTGCCTAGTGTGCTAAGAGGGAGATGTCATATAAATGTGGGATATCGGCTACATTAGCCGCTAGGTAGTAAGTGTGGAGATTAAAAATGGAGGACTCGCCGGATATTTTACACAGAACATGTTTACTAATAAGAGGTCGAGAAGAGCTCCAGAAAGATTGCAGAATTTTCTGTTGGTGTATCTGAAGTATACATGTAATGTATTTGAAGGAATAGGGACTGGCAGTACTCTGAACACATCCTAAAGAACTGCCTAAATTTCCATTAGTGTATGGCCAGCTTTACACTAGCTGCTTTTAAAAATGCATTCAATATTTTTTTTAAATAAATACATAAGTGTATTACGTATTTTTGTTGGAATTCAGCCTTGAGGCTTCATTCACACCTGGGCATAGCATCTTTGAGCGTTTTTCCGGCATTTTGATGCCAAATTGTGACACATTTTTATGCAAGACTTTGGTCTGCTTTATGTGCGATTTGCGTTTTTATACAGAGTTTTTGAGCTTTGACGTTTTGTTATTAGCCAAGTAGAGAAAACTATCATCTGTTGCATCATTTGTTGCTAGGTTTTTTTTAGCTTTTTCATCAGCTTTTATTTCTGTTTTTATTATTATTATTATTATTATTAATTTATTATATTTGTGGGTTTGTGGTTCGGGTTAGGATTCGGAGTTGAGGTTAGGGTTAGGTTATTTATTATTAACTTTTTGTTGTTAGGTTGTTAATACTACTACTTTATCACTACTACTACTACTACTACTACTACAAATAATAATAATAATAATAATAATAATAATGAATGAATAATTAAATGTAAAGTAAATACACAAATACATAAAAATAATCCCTGACACAAAATAAATAAATTATTATTATTTTGTTTGGGTGTTTATTATTATTTTATTATTAATTTATTTATTTTTTCTCAAGGTTAGGGGCTCATTATAATTTATTTAGTATTACATATTATTAATTTATTTGATTTATTTATTTTTTATTTATGATGATTTTTTTTGGGTACGTATTTTACATTTATTTATTCATATGTTATTTATATTATTTATTTATTTATTTATTTTTTTTACATTTTTTAATTTAAACAGAAAAGCATGCAAAAATGCCTGACAAAAAGCACACATCGCACGTTTCCATCCATTTCTATGGGAATAAAAGTGTGCCAAAAAACACAACTCTGCCCAATTTAGGCCACAAAAAAAGCTCCAGAACTCTTTTGAGCTTCAATCGTTTGGCTTCAGGCAACTTGGAGTGGAAATGTGAACCAACTCCATAGAGAATAATTTATTTTTTTCTCCTCCAGCGCTTTGGAGCTTCGAGCTCCAAGTTACAAAACCCTGAGGTGTGAATGAGTGTATTCGTTTCCATATTCTTCATTTTGTATTCTGATATTCTTGATGTTGCTGAATGTCTGCGTATATTTAATTCTCTGTTGAATTAATTTTTTTGAGTCCTCTCCTAAAGCTGGCTATCGGCCAACTTGGGTACAAGAAGCATTTTGGATTTTCGGCATGCTATTATTGCCAGTGGCTATAGCCGCTAATAATAGTCACTGTGTTCTCCTGGCAGGAATGGCCCCTCGCTGCGAGAAAACACACTGACTCTGTGGGAGGCATTCCTCCATCAACACGGTGTTTATGGGGAATCAAGAAATTTTCTTTCCTGCAACCTGTGGTTGCAGGAAAGAAAATCACACCATACACACCATCTATGGTCTGCATAAATCAAGGAGGCTAATGCTAGTTACTTGGCTATCATGTTAATACTCTTCATTCAGTACTTTAATTTACTGACCTGGAACAAGCACGCAGAAAATGGCTTCTCACTTTTCTTTGATTTTTGTGGTCTACATGCCTTTACTGGGTCAGTGATGCAGAATGTAGTAAATCCAGTGGATGAGCAAAACATCCAGTCATCTAACATTTTTAGAAGATGGACTGCTTTTTCATTCCCTGTATTTCTCTTATGACATATGTACAGTATTTTATTTTAAGTTCTGTGTTCCAATAACAATTTCAATATCATCAGCATATCCTAGACGTTGTATGGTTATATTACACATCACAAATGTCTCTAATGAAGCCTTTAAAGAAAAACCCAAAATGAAGATCCAGGAAATCTGATTGAATGTAGACTGCATAAAAACTTTAGACCAGATTAGATGAATCTGGGATGTCCAGGCCCCTTTGTGAGGGCACCACATCCTCGTAATATTAGATATCCCAATGTTTTATATCTGCAATGGACTTTTGGGGCACCTCAAACTATGATGGTAACACTGTAATATTCTTCAAAACTTTTTTCCTGCAGGCTGCAGAAAAGACCGCTACTATCTGTATGTAAGCATTGGTCCCTCTGTAGAGGTTCCACGTGAGTCACTCCTAGAGTTGGCCCATCATCAGGAGCATGCGCTTTGTTGATTGCACAATAAGGGAGTGCTGGGCTGCACTTATGCCCCGTAAACACGCGTCGATAGTTGGCCGTGAATTTTCGGCCAACGTCCGATCGGCCGTTTTTCGGCTTGTTAGTATGATGCTTCCGACAACCGACTCCGACTTTTCGGCCGAAAAAAATCTGGTGTGCAGGCTATAAAATTTTTGTTGGCCGTCACCACAATGGCCGATTTTCCATCAGTCAGTACAGATTTCGGCAGACAAAAATCTGATGAGCAAGACTGGGCATGCTCAGAGATGAAAAAACACACGGAAAGTAAACCAACACATGACATCACTTCTGAAGTAGATTTTTGTTGGCCGAGAAAATTCGTGTGCAGTCTAGAGCACATTTCAACCAACACAACAACACTGGACAAAAGTCGGCCGATCGGTCGGCCGATAATCGTTGTGTGTGTGCGAGGGCATTACACACATCAGCAATCCTCTCTGTAGCTTGCTTCTTTTTTTTTGGGGGGGGGGGGGGTTGGATTAGTGCTAGGTCTCTATTTTGAAGAAAGCTAGATTCCAACACGTAAACATCAAAGTTTTAATGCAGCTTCATTTTAAATAGCTTAGATGTTTCCAAATTTCGATTGGGCTTTAAGCAACGGACACAAAAGGGCATCTAATTTCGTCCATCTCTCTGTAATTTCTCTTGATTTATGTTCTTCTGCTTTTGCTTCACTTCTTGTGTCTGTAAAGCCATCTTTTTATTCCTGTTGTTTTTATAATATGACCTTATAACCACCAAGGGTTTTTTTAATAAATATTTTTACATATTTTCAAACAGCTGTTACCCAGGAGTCACACATTTTCCAATTCAATCAAATTAAAAAAATGCGTGAATATTAAGTGAAAGCGTAAAAAAAATCTATATTTTTTCAAAGAAAAGGATCTTTTTTAATTTTTTTATTGCATTGGGATAATGTCAAAAATGCAGTTTAGCTGCAATTTTTGCCTAGCAGAATTTTTCTCCACAGTAGATAAGACCAGGAACATTTCCGGTACGACAATTTCAAAACTCCTGGGCTGTTGTGCAAATGCCAACATTTTAAAGTGTAAATTAAGCCAAAATGTTTATTTTAGTATAGAGTAGAAAATGATTAAAACCAGCTTTGTCATCTATGTCCCACTAAGGAGATTCTTCCTCAACTGTCTGTAGATACAACGGGAATAGAGCATAAATCCCTCCAAAGTGAGGAAAATCCCCTTTTAGACAGCTGTCACTGAAACAAATGTCCCCACTGAAAAAAAGCATCCCTCTACTCCTGTTCTAGTGACGATATAAAATTTTGGACATCTAGAGAGGGTGAACCTCCTTAGTCAACTTGACAAGAGTTCTAACCCCTCACTACTCTATAATTAGAAAAAAAAGTATTGGATGCACTTTAGTTTAGACCTCCTTATCCAAAAACAAAGAGCTGTCAGGTATGAATATAATAAATTTATATATTTTAATTATTTATTATATTATATACATTTATTACTAAATTGCATTTTTGTGTGAGTGTCTACCTGTATAGGTGAGTGAAAACTCTAGTGTTGGCCAATTCAAATTGTGACTTCTTGATGTTAAATAGATACGCTTTGTTAAATAGATTGCAATGTTAAATATAACGCTTCATTGGAACAAGCAATTTTTCTTGTTTAACACATTTACCGAAAACTCTTCAGCTCATCATGGGTTAACACATTTAATGAATTGTCTCAACTGTGCTTTGGGGAGCAACTTGTGGGGGATCTTTGCGTGCTTGCTTGGCTTGTCTTATGTTTCATCCAGGTCTCTTATGATGCAATCATCAGGATTCCCTACAGATAATGCCTAATTACATGATTACTTACATTTTAGCCATTTCCATTTAAGACTCTTTTAGTCCTTTAATAGAGTTTTACAAGGCTGTTAGCACTTTATCCTGCCTATGATCTTGTCATGTATTGTGAATAAATCATTTCTATTGTCGACTCATATCACTATGAAGTCTTTACATACAGTACCTGTATGCAACATAATCCTGTTCTACAGGAGCAGGAGTTATGTTGTCACCAATGAAAGTTATGTAACCAAAGTGATAGGGTTGGGTGTTTGACATTATATTTGGAGAATGTGTTCATCAAGGCATTCACCTGATGGAAATAGTTCTTCCTCTTTTAAGGAACATTTCTCCATATTCTAGGAGTAGAAAAGAATGATGCAGGTCTATTACTTCAGCAAGCTTTCCCTTTAATATTTACATTAACATATTTTATAGGACTCTAATTTAGGAAGCATTTTATATTTTGTGACTATTAATACTGTTGAGTGTTTTATATGTCCACAGGTGAGAGAAGTAGGAAGTTGATGTGAGGACACATGGACAAAGTACTAGATATGAAATAAAATGACGCTATATATCAGATATCGGATATCTGTTATAAATCCATGCAAACAGATATGACTAACCAAAATAAAATGGCAGGAAAAAGGCCACAGTTATCATTAAAGAACCAAAAACGTAGGCATAGTAAAACTTTGATAAAACAAGAGGAAGTTGGGACTTTAAATAAAACATATGGCAGCAATCAAGGAAATTAAATATAAATGTATCAATGGGCTGGCATAGGTATTGCATATGTGTATATGAAATCCATAACAACATAATTATATATCACATTTAAATAGATAAATGTATATGTTAACATTACAACATAATGACAATGGTAATCATTACTGGTTGATAACATAGATAAATACATTGAAATCATAACATCATATTGATCAATGAATATGTACATACATCTCACATCAAACCAAAATGACATAGATACATCATTACTGGTAGATGACATTAAGAAATGCATATAAGTCAGCCCATTGTGGTAAGCATGATACGATTGCACATAATGATGTCAATGGTGTCCAATTAGGTATTACGGACTAGCACCAGCATAGATAATATAAATAGATTGGGGTTAAAATTCATTACAATACATAATAAAATATAGTAGACACATGATAGTCATGACGTGGCATCCTAGACAGCTCTACGCGTTTCATGGTTTTGTCCAATCATCAAGGGGCAGATGCGGAGTATGTAAATATATGCGTGTCTATAATGAAATGCATGGTTGTTAGTATGGTATAACAAAGGGCCTTGGGGGAGAGGGAAACAGGGGGTAAGGAGTAGGGAAAGTAGAGGGAAAAAAAAAGTAAATAGTAAAACTTTGGATTAAGATTAACTTGGTCTGAGACTGTTTTGCAAGAGAAGCAAAATCTTTTTATACATTTTGACTTGATATACAAGTAGCATCATGTCACAAATGAGTATAAAAGAGAAGAGATGCGCCTCTAAGTGTAGCAATATAGTTACATTTAATGAAGGGACAACATTTAGCAACTCACATGGTTGATGATTAAAACAGGCACATCCAAGTATGCAGGTATCCAGGGTAAACCTGTCCACATAGACCATCCTCCGCACCGCCATTAACGTCATCCCTTCAACTCTGCGCTCTACGAGCGCTTCAAGCCTTGGTTTCAGATCGCTCTACTGCAGGGTAGTTTTCCCAGTCACGATTGCAGACTGACAGCGGTGAGAGCTGGCGGTGCGGAGGATGGTCCATGTGGACAGCTTTACCCTGGATTCCTGTATACTTAGATGTGCCTGTTTTAATCATCAACCATGTAAGTTGCTAAATGTTGAACCTTCATTAAATGTAACCATATTGCTACACTTAGAGGCGCCTCTCTTCTCTTTTATACTCTGTAGCTCCTGCTGGAGTTTGCTTCTAATCACATTGCTATAATCTTTTTTATGGACTATAAACTGAAGTACTTATGAATAAATGTTGTGGAATGAATTATCTGAGTTTCCATTATTTCTTATGGTGAAATTCACTTTGATATACAAGTGCTTTGAATTACGATCATGTTTCCGGAACAAATTATGCTCGCAATCCAAGGTTTTACTGTACAAGATAGATCACTTAAAGCTTATGAGCTACTTATAAAATTTACAAATATATACTGTATGTCAAAGTAAGCATACCTATATAGGATATTACACATTTTTTATGACTTTGCTTTGAAGTCTTTTTTTGTTTTGCTTTTTAGGGTGGGGGGACTTTAAGAGGAGGCTTCCCTTGCTACATCATTTAATTCCAACCAAAATCCATGTAAATCATTTAAATCCACTTCTAAAATTGTACACCGATCTAGACTTACTTTGATCTCAAAATTCCAATAACTAGGTATATGCTACTCATCAATGCTCTTCCCGAAAGAGTAACAAAAGGATAAGTGCTCAACAAATTCCCCCAAATAACCCAAAACCCAACAAGTCAAGGCTTCATCAGGGGTGATAATGTAAAATTACAATATAAGTGTGACAATCAAAAAAGCTACAGGGTGATCTAGAGGTAAAACCTGACATTAATTCCAACCTTTCTCCAAAATAAAAAAATATCTTGAATGGAATGCGTTTTAATAGTTCTAATCGACCATGTACTTTTTTATGGGATTACTGTACCAGAAAATAGCATTATGTGGCAAAATTCAACTCCCTGCTACACTTTAATTTTATGCATGTTCAATTTTGATTAAATCTGAAAACTATTTACATTACAATTATTTTAAGTAAACCAGAAATGGATAATCATATTTTATTGCCCTGTAACCATGGTAGAAATGTTAAAAAAATAAATTAGCAGAAAGTATAGAAAATACAGGGATGTAGCTGACCTCAGTACTTGGTATATAGTGGAGGTCAGACATCAGGAATTCTGGCAAAATTAGCAGTTCACAGGTCAGGTGTCTGGCAAAATAGCTTCCGGTTAGGGAGTTTTGGCAGCCCTCTAAAGCCTCGTACACACGATCAGATTATTGAACGATCTGTCGTCCGTTTTTTGTTGCATGCTAGTCTCATGTCGAAAGTGAGGAGGTTACTTTCATACAAAAATTCCCGTATGACAGAATTCAACTTCAGAAGTGATGTCATGTGTTGAATTGTTTTTTATGTGTTCTTTCGTTTCCAAGCATGCCTAGTCTTGTTCTTACGATTTTTTTCGGACGAAAACTGTACTAATTAAACGAAAATCGTACGTTGTGTTGACGTACGATAAAAATTTTATAGCCTGCACATCCAGTTTTTGTCATCCTAAAATTTGTAATCGGCTGTCGAAAGCACCATACTAACAATCCGAAAATCGGCAGATCGTTCGTCGGACAAAATTTAGCTTCCGATTTTCGTAACGTGTGTACGGGCCTTTACTTTCTTATTGTACCAGCTGGAGGTGTATTTTCTCTGGCGTAGCCTGGTAGAAAGGCTTAGTGAAGATGGATGTAGCTTTTCCAAAACTGATTGCTTGGTGCTGTGTCTAACCACTTGCCGTCTGCTCACTAGATCTCTACTGCGGCAAAGTGGCTCGTTATCGTCTGGCGACGTAGACCTACGTCGCCAGACACTGCCCTTTCTCAGCGGAGGCTCGCTCCCGCTGTATTCAGTCACAGCGGGAGTCGGGCCAGGGGAGGAGCAGCGGTAATCGCCGCTGCGCTTCCCCGATCGTCTGGGAATCGAGTGTGGAGATCTTCCTGCTTGTGTAAACACAAGCGGGCGGATCTCCTAAGTGACAGGCAGGGTCAGATTGCAGGGTTCAGCATAGCTGAACATGCGATCTGTCCCTGTGTCACTTAGTCACCTCCCCCCACACACGTTAGTAAGCACCAGGCATACATTAACCCCTCCCTCTCCAATAAAATTAACCCCTTCCCTGCCAGTGTCATTTTTACAGTAACAGTGCATATGTATAGCACTGATTACTGCAGTAATGTCACTGGTACCCCCAAAAGTGTCAAAAATGTCAGTCAAGGGTCCGATCTGTCCGCCGCAATGTCGCAGTCCCGCAAAAAAAATCGCAGATCGCCGCCATTGCTCCTTAAAAAAAAACACCAAAAATGACAGAAATCTTTCCCTTAGTTAGTAAACGCAATAACTTTTGCGCAAACCAATCAAAATACGCTTATTGTGATTTTTTTTTTTTACCAAACATAGGTAGCAGAAAACAAATTGGCCAAAAATTTTAAAAATGTTTGATTTTTACATTTTTTGGGGGTTTCATACAACAAATGTGAAAAATATTGTTATTTTTTAAAAATTTACACATTTTTTTGTTTATAGCGCAAAAAGTAAAAATCGCACAGGTGATCAAATACCACCAAAAGAAAGCTCTGTTTGTGGGGAAAAAAGGACGTAAATTTCGTTTGGGTACGGCGTCGCACGACCGCACAATTGTCAGTTAAAGTCGCACAGTGCCGAATTGCAAAAAGTGGCCCAGATGTAAGACAGCAAAATCCTCCGGTGGTAAAGTGGTTAAACATTATTTTGCATTTTCTGTTGCTGGAAAGTATATAAAAGGATGGTGAAGGATTGAACAAGTCATATTTCTATGCAGAAAGGTTGTCTGTTTTTTCCCATTAAAAGAAACCTGTACTTAGAGATTATGGAGGCTATAATTGTCGAGTGCCGACCTCTCCCTCTGAAAGTAGCAGTCGTCTTACTATAATTCTGATCCAAAAGCTTCAGAACTTCCTGAGCCACTGACCTAGGTCAACTATGCAGGCGTGATGTTCTAATCTACATGATTGTTCTGGGTCACTGACCCGATAAAGGGCCTTTCCACTTTTAACAAAAATTTGGGAAACTCTTTAACTTGTCTGTTGTGAACTGACATCTCCCATGTTATAACTGCCATGTATCATCTGCTTACAGCTCGGATAGTTCTTGACTGTATATGGCTGTTGTGTCTTGCTTGGTACAGAGATCCTTTTCCTCTGGGCTAGAGATCCAAATCCTTAGCAAAGCTATAGTTGAAAGAGAAAAACCCTTTCACATAGTTCTGATTTTGGCCGGAAAATAGTAATCTAATCTTATCTAACACTACCAGAGTCTGAACATTGGATTGTTTTCACAATAGAACACAGCTCAAAATTCTGCATTCTATTGAGCAAAAATCTGAGAAAATGAAACTAGATTGGCATGCAGTATAACCACAATGCTGTAGCTTTGTATAACTTGAAGCCTTAGCTGTGTTCTTCCTCTTAATTATTTGCTACATAAAAAAACTTGCAGCACCTTTGTGCACAATAGTGTCATGAGTATAAACTGGGGGAAAGGTAAGTCAGCGTTATCGCAATTGCCATATTTCCAGTGTGTCTGGCAATTTTTACTCGGGGCACAAAAAACACATTAAACCCATGCATACTGGGTTTAAAAAAGGCCACTGCCTCGGTGTGACAGCAGTACAGGGAGAAGTTTCCCGTACCAGCTGCCACTTTTTGAAAGGAGCGTGGCTGTATGGGGCTTTGCCCACACAACCGCATCATTTATTCACAGAGTTCTGTGTATGATCGAACTACAAGTACTGATAGCCTTTACAGCTGTTGACTTGAAGTTCTGCATGAACTACTATTAATAAAAGTGGGTGTAAAGGGGCGCCCGATGTCCAGAAGATGTAAATATAAAAACATTTTATTGAGAGTACAGATGATAGGATATCCTATCATCTGTACTCTAAAAGCGTTTTTATATTTACACCCACTTTTACCGATCACCTACAGAAGCGATCATCAGGCCGAACCCCGAGGTAGCAGCCCAGGCCTCCAACAGGGCACACTATCCTCCCAAAAAAGCCAGGCACTAATCTTTGGAAGGAAACCCTTCCTATCTGCCCCTTGGACCTACTGTCTACAAACAGTGACCGATTGGATCAGTCCAGCGCCAACTCTACTCTTGGAAAACCATAAACTACCATGGCGTTGTTGGTAGTTCATTGATTCTTCCTGTCAGTGTAAAAAAAATACCTGGCGGTACGATGTACAGGCAGACAGCTTACACTGGCAGTCTGCCGGAGTCCTGCATTGCAACAGCGATCTGCTGATTTCTTGTGTAATGCGTTCCAGGCTCCAAAAAAAAAAAAAAAATGCACATTTTTTTTACCTGCAAAAATAACATGTATTTATTTTTTTTAAAAGGTAAGTATATCCTTTACCTCAAAAAAGTACCTTCTATTGCACTTATCCTCCTCCAAATCTCCAAATTCCTTTTTTCTGCTGCTGTGATAGTGATGTGTTAGGGGGTGGCTACGATCATTCTCCACGATCCCACTGTAATGTAGTCACGCCGAGAAGACATATGGCCTATGGGATTTGTAGTGTACATAGAGCAGTACACCTGACCACACCTAATGTACACTGCTCCCTCTGAACAGAAGTGAGGTGTAACAGGAGAGGTTTGGGAGTTCACAGGGAGTTACAAGGAGGCAGAAAAACACATTAAAACAATTTCACGAGAAACAGATTACAGGGCCATTAAAAGAGAAATACAGCCAAACGCTTGTTTGGCTATACTTCTCCCATAGATCACAGGAATGCAGTTTGTTCTGCACTCCTGTGACCCGTTTTCAGAAGACAGAGGGCTGAAGCCCGCTGTCAACTGATGTCACAGAGCCGGTCCAGGCTTGAGAAGGATCAGGATCCACTCACATGCCTGGATCGGCACCCGGCTCAGTGGGCCACTGAGAGCCGTGCCGACCGCTCCCGCCCCCTCCACAGCTCCGTGCTCCAGTGAGCGCAGGGGGTAGGGGAGGACAGAGAATTGGTGACTGACTGTCACCAGCTCTCTGCTCATGGAGCTGTGGGAACCGAGCAATCAACGGTGTTTGATCGCTCAGTTCTCAGTATTAGACCCGGTGGGGTGACAGATGCAGCATCGAAACAATGCTGCATCCACCTAGGTAAGTATGAATAAAAAAATAAACCCATACTTCTCTTTTAAGTAGTGGATGTGTATGGATTATTTTTGGAGAATAAGTATATAATCTTGAAATAAATGAAGAATATGTCAATTATTTACCAAGACAAGAAAATGGTAGATAAGGACAAAATCCCTAGTACCTCTTTGTACAATACTGATAACACCGCTACCTATATCCCAAAGGCTCCTTTCACACGGGCTTTCCGATCCGGTCTGCCTGTCAGTTTTTCAGGCGGACCGGATCGGATGCTCCATGCAGCCCTATGGAGCGGCGGATGTCACTGGAGACATCTCTGCTGACACCCGCTGCTATCCGATCCAATCCTGTCTGTGAAATCCGGACGGATGGAAACCCTATTTTCCATCCGTCTGGAGGATCGGATCCGATAAGATCAGATGAAAATGGACAGGCGGTCAGTTTTTATCTGATCTCCCATAGAGGTGAGCAGGGCTCTGACAGCAACGTCTCTGCACACAGAGCAGAGATGGAGCTGTCAGCCGTCTGCTCAGCGGGGATCCGCGGATTGATCCAGCTCAACAAAATGGACTCCGTCGGGTGCACCGCCCGTGTGAAAGGAGCCTAAATTGTCTTTTTTTTAAGCCTCGGGTCATGAGCTTCGCCCCCAATTCAGTGCGAGAGACACACTGGTCAAAAACATTCACGTGTTTAAAGCAGAGTTCCAGCCTTTTCTGTGTTTATTAAAAGTCATCAGCTACAAAAAGTGTAGCTGCTGACTTTTAATAAACACACACTCACTTGTCCTACGGTCCAGCAATATGGCCGCCCGAAGCCTCGATCCTCTCCCTCTGGTCTCGGCGGCTCCGGCATCACTGGTGTGGGCTCCCGGCTGTGACAGCTTGCGGCTTCACAGCCGGGTACGCACTGTGCATGCGTGAGTTGCGCTGCGCATCTTGATTGGCGGCAATCTTCTGGGACCTCTGACATATCCCAGAAGATTGCAAGGAGGGAGGGGGAGAGGAGAACTTCCGCTCAGGGCACCGCGGCGCTCCGAGCGGAAGTGGGAGCAGGTACCTGTCAAATCTAGGTACCCACTCCCCCCCCAAAAAATGACATGCCAAATGTGGCATGTCAGGGGGTTAGGACTACCTAATGCGGAAGTTCCACTTTTGGGTGGAACTCCGCTTTAAGATCTGCACAATGTGTAATGTGAGCACACAGGTAGAGAAAATAAAGGTCCCCAATACCTCCAAGGCTATGCTATGATTGGACCCTGTAAACCCCCCATAGATACAGCAAGTGCCTAATTGGTTACTGTCTGTAGACAAAACCTTAACTGTTACTTTTTCTCCACTGTGCCACATGAGGGCTACACACTGAAAATGTATTGTTTTCTGTTATGCTTTTGGTTGTTTGTGATCTGACACAATTTTGCTTTATGCAAATGGTTTCAGTGTACAAAATGGCGGCTTTCTCCAGTGATCGAGATTACATTTCACAATGACATAGTTCTGATAACATCAGAAATCTTCCCTTCAGTTTTATTACTCACTGGACACTTAGCTGAAATGGAAATAAAACACCATACTATATAATTCAACTTTAATTGGCTTGTTTCTTCTGGTCCTTTGGAGACCAATTACTGTCTTGGAAACCATGCAAGGTGGCTGGGTTGCTGCGATTGGGAATCTGAGCTTTATGAGATGAATGATTCACATCTGTTTTAAAAAGAATTAACCCACTGTAGGCAAAGCAATCCTGCAGCCACTCTTTTTGCTTTGGTTAGTAATCAGAAAGATATGTTTTATTTTGTAGATAGCCTTAGACCAGTGAAAGTTGGTTCTACTGTTGCGATTACAAAAAAGTGATGCAAGAGAAAACTCTTATTGGCTGTAAAAAAAAAAAAAAAAAAAAAAAAAGGGATGTCGTGCTCTGTTTTGTTTGGTGACTTGGCTTCCCACTTTTCTTCTTCTTACTTTTACTTATTCAGAGCTAGCCCAACTCTCAGGTCAGCAGCCGCCAGTGCCCTACAACATATGCTTTTTGTGCATAGACTTCCTTTTTATTATGGACAGTTCCAGCTCAACCTGTTGTACATCCTCTTGAGCTTTTCCTGCAGTACTCCATGCTCCTGAATACTTTCATCTTGCCATAAATTGTTATTATCTTTGGAAAAAAAATATACATTATGGCTTTATTTGGGTGTGGTGATTTTAGTAGGACTTTTCAGCTTTGGAGTTGGGTCAGAGGTCACCTGAATTCAGACAGATACTGCTGTGTCAACCTCTTGACCTCACACACTATCCAGCTCCTTAGAGCAGGTAGGAATGTGGCAGTGCACAACCTCCAAACTGGTTACCTCTGACCCCTAAATTCCTATTTGGTACAAAATGAGCAGTCTGAAACTCCCAAAACTCATCATACTGGGGTAAATCAATCATTATAAGAAATACTTTTGTGTAAGAAAAAAACACTGAAATTATTACCACTCTCAAAACTCTCTATTTTTGTTTAGCTGGTGGGTCAAACTAATTGTTTTGAAAAGCTGCTGATGAGTTAAATTATTCACAGACTTTTCTTTCATATGGGTTTTTGGAGTGAGATCTCTGCATCTACTTCCACCCTATTACCCAGCCAGGAGAAGACAACCCTGAACAACATGGAAGACAACAATGATCACCAGGGTGCTGCTCATCAGCATTTTTTTTAAGTAGATAACCTAGCAAGAACCCAATAAACCATTAAAACATTGAAGGGTCATTAGTAAGTGATACTGAGTTGAGGGGTCATTAGTAAGTGATGCAGAGTTGAGGGGTCAGTAGTAAGTGATGCAGAGTGGAGGGGTCAGTAGTAAGTGATGCAGAGTTGAGGGGTCAGTAGTAAGTGATGCAGAGTGGAGGGGTCAGTAGTAAGTGATGCAGAGTTGAGGGGTCAGTAGTAAGTGATGCAGAGTGGAGGGGTCAGTAGTAAGTGATGCAGAGTTGAGGGGTCAGTAGTAAGTGATGCAGAGTTGAGGGGTCAGTAGTAAGTGATGCAGAGTTGAGGGGTCAGTAGTAAGTGATGCAGAGTTCAGTAGTCATTAGTATGTAACACAGAATTCAGAGGTCAGTAGTAAGTACCACAGAGTGCATGGAACAGGGACAAGTAATACAGAATTCAGAGGTCAGTACAGTAAGGCCAGCCATACATGGTTTGAATCTCGGCTGGTTCATCAGGAACCGTTATTGACCAGGCTGAATGTACCAAATTGTTTAGTCATTCAGCTTGGGTACAAGTAGCCTGCCGAATTCACTTGTGATTATCACTAGCAGATGCTATAGCCACTAGCGATAATCACTGTCTTCTCCCGGTGGGGGCGGGAAGGGGAAGAAAATTGCTGATTCCCCTGTCAGCACTGTCTGTGTTGATGGGGGAATTGTGCAAACCACAGGTTGCAGGAAAGAAATTTGCACAGTGTATGGTTGGCCTGAGTCCCCTACTTACGAACCAGATCCATTCCAGGAGCTTGTTTGTAATTCCAACAAAGATCCGTGCTTGCAGACAAAGGCTGTGAGCACTGATCAGTGTGTTCTGGTGGGAGGAATCCCCCTGTCAGAACACAATAGCACAGCTGGGGAGATTGTTGCACCAAAACACTTTTAACTGAATGCAGAGGTTGGAAATAAGTATGGAGTTTAGAGGCCAATAATATGTAACGCAAAGTACAGGGGTCAGAAGTAAACAACTCAGAGTTCAGAGATCATTAGTATTTATGTAATGCTGAGTGTGGGGGTCTGAAGTAAGTAATGCAGGTTGCAGAGATCAGTGGTAAGTAACGTAGAGCACGGGGGTCTGAAGTATGAAATGTAGAGTACAGAGAACAGTGGTAAGTAACGTAGAGTGTGGGGTCTGAAGTAAGTAATGTAGAGTGCAGAGAACAGTGGTAAGTAACGTAGAGTGTGGGGGTCTGGAGTAAGTGATGTAGAGTACAGAGAACAGTGGTAAGTAACGTAGAGTGTGGGGTCTGGAGTAAGTGATGTAGAGTACAGAGAACAGTGGTAAGTAACGTAGAGTGTGGGGTCTGAAGTAAGTAATGTAGAGTGCAGAGAACAGTGGTAAGTAACGTAGAGTGTATTGTCTGGAGTAAGTAATGTAGAGTGCAGAGAACAGTGGTAAGTAACGTAGAGTGTGGGGGTCTGGAGTAAGTGATGTAGAGTACAGAGAACAGTGGTAAGTAACGTAGAGTGTGGGGTCTGGAGTAAGTGATGTAGAGTACAGAGAACAGTGGTAAGTAACGTAGAGCATTGGGGTCTGGAGTAAGTGATGTAGAGTACAGAGAACAGTGGTAAGTAACGTAGAGTGTGGGGTCTGAAGTAAGTAATGTAGAGTGCAGAGAACAGTGGTAAGTAACGTAGAGTGTATTGTCTGGAGTAAGTAATGTAGAGTGCAGAGAACAGTGGTAAGTAACGTAGAGTGTGGGGTCTGGAGTAAGTGATGTAGAGTACAGAGAACAGTGGTAAGTAACGTAGAGTGTGGGGTCTGAAGTAAGTAATGTAGAGTGCAGAGAACAGTGGTAAGTAACGTAGAGTGTATTGTCTGGAGTAAGTAATGTAGAGTGCAGAGAACAGTGGTAAGTAACGTAGAGTGTGGGGTCTGGAGTAAGTGATGTAGAGTACAGAGAACAGTGGTAAGTAACGTAGAGCATGGGGGTCTGGAGTAAGTGATGTAGAGTACAGAGAACAGTGGTAAGTAACCTAGAGTGTGGGGGTCTGAAGTAAGTAATGTAGAGTGCAGAGATCAGTGGTAAGTAATGTAGAGTGTGGGGGTCTGAAGTAAGTAATGTAGAGTGCAGAGATCAGTGGTAAGTAATGTAGAGTGTGGGGTCTGGAGTAAGTAATGTAGAGTACAGAGAACAGTGGTAAGTAACGTAGAGTGTGGGGTCTGGAGTAAGTAACAAGAGAACAGGATACTTTTTAACACAAGTACATGGTACAGCAGACACATATCAGCAATATGAAATGTTGGGGTAATACACACTTAAATTATGATTGCCTGCATTTTAAACTGATCAACATTTTATGTGTATATCAGCAAAAAACATAACTGCCCTAGCATTTTTGTAATGTATAATAATGGAGTAGCTTTGATTTCTAAGTGTAATGTATTACATTAAAGAATGTGTAAACCCAACATTTCCTAATGTGTGCCTGTTGTTGTACCATGTACTTGTATGGAAAAGTATCCTGTTCTCTATTGCTTCCTTTGTGTGAAATCCCTGGTGTTCCTGCCAGTCCCTCTGCTTTCCTATTAAATACTGACCACACCAAGCAGGACAACACAGTGTGGTCAGTTTTCTACCTGTGCTGGGAACTCAGTCTGCCCTCCTCCAATGATCAGACTTGTCCTGACATGCACCTCCTGCACAGCCATTTACTGGGAAGATCAGTGTGCTGCTGTCTCTCTGATTTCCTTATGCAGCTGAGAATAGAGGGATTGTGATCACTTATAAAAAGGTGAAAAAGGGTATAATGTTTTTACATTATACACAAACATACACACAAATGTTTTGCCTTTCATTTCTATTTTAAACTGAATGGGTTTTTTTACAAGGCGAGTGAGAGGTTTAAAGTGTATTTAAATCCAGTCGCTAATCTTAAACATGTTAATGTGATCTTAAAAGTAATTTTCATTATTCAGCTTTCATCAAAATAATAACTAATGGTTTTGTCATGAAGGTCGAGGCACCTCCTGTTTTGGGGTAAAAGTCCATTGTGCATGTCTCCCAATCGCCCTTATGTGTTGTCAGGCTTGTGATCGAGACTACAAGAGGCTGTATCAACAAACATTATGCGGGCATGATTCAATGTTGTCACCATCAGGAAATTCATCTGTGGAAATGTTATGTAGCCATTGCTGGATTTCATGTAGTTAGACTGGAATTGGCTTAGTGGTTCGCACATCTGCCTTGTAGCGCAAAGTTTGAATCCCAACCAGGAAACAAATTGAATGGGGTGTGCATGCGCCCCCTGTGCTTGTGTGGGTTCCACACTCCAAAGACAGTAGGTTAATTGGCTCCTGTCTAAATATTGTATACACAATATATTTAACCTTCCTAGCGGTATTCTCGAGCGTGGCTCGGGGTTAAATTTTAGTGCCAAAAGCGGTACCCCCGAGCCACACTTGGGGTACCGCCAGGAAGATAGCTGGATCCTGGTAGAGGGGTTACTTACCTTTTCCCTGAGATCCAGCGATGTATGCGGGCGGTAAGCGGCGGCGGAGCTTCCTCCCGATCCTCTGTAAGCCCCGGCTTCCGTCTCCTGCGACGTGACGTACCTTGTGTCTGGATACTGCAGAGCGACCATGGCATCAAACAAGCGCGCCGCCACCTCAAAAGCAGTATATGACCTGCTGGGCAACAGAATCGCTTGCAGAATCGTGTGACAGCGATTAGTGGGGAAGTTTGTCATCAGATGCAGAAAGCGATTTCAGCAATGCGACTGTGCCCAGCGATGTGCGGACTTAGTGCTCGATCGACTGCGGTACGGAGCACGTAGCGCCCCCAAGGTTCCCGTTTACCGGAGCACCTGGTATCAAAGTGGATGTTGGCGATGACAACCCCTTGGCATACCTGCAACTCTTTTTGACCGATGAGGTTATTGAAAAGATTGTTGGGGAAACCAATCGGTACCAGGAGCAACAAGCTGCAGCGCATCGGCAGTTTTCAAGGAGCAGGATGTGGGAGCCCGTGACCAAAGAGGACATCTGGAAATTTCTGGGCCTAACTATTCTGCAGGGAGTGGTGGGTAAACCCCTGAAGAAGTGGTATTGGACCACCAACAAATTACTGGCCACTCCTTTTTTTGGCACGGTTATGTCGGAGTACAAATTTTCGCTCATTATGAAGTATTTGCACTTTACAAATAATGACGAATTTGACGAGACTTCTCATCCAGCTCCAAAGCTCAAAAAGATTTGGGACGTTTATCAAATAATTTTGAAAAATTTCCAGGAGTCCTATGTCCCAGAAAGAGACATTTGTATAGACGAAAGTCTAATGGCCTATAAAGGAAGACTCAGCTGGATACAATATATTGCGTCCAAGAGAGCACGCTTTGGCATAAAGTCATTTATGCTGTGTGAATCCAGCTCTGGATATATTTGGAATTCGGTCCTATACACTGGGAGAGGAACCAAATTCAACGAAAGGCTCAGCAGCTATGGAATGGCAACCATTTCAGTTCTGACGCTGATTGAGCCTCTGCTGAATCAGGGGTACTGTGTCACCACCACAGACAATTTCTATACATCCCCAGAACTGTATGAGTTCCTTCTTCAGAACAAGACGGATGTGTATGGGACCGTTAGAGCTAACCGGCGTGACATGCCCCCCACCTTTACCAACAAAAAGCTCAAGCCCGGAGAAATAGTTGCCTGGCAGAAAGGAAAAATGTTGGCACTGAGATGGCGCGACAAAAAAGATGTCTGCCTGATGAGTACCATCCACAACACCGCCACTGTTATGGTACATACAAAAGGTGGAAAAGATGTGATGAAGCCACAACTGGTGATGGATTACAACAACACCATGGGAGGTGTGGACAGAGCTGACCAGGCCATGACTTTCTATCCGGCAATGCGGAAACAACAGAAAAAATATTATAAAAAAATATTCAGGCATCTCCTGGAACAGTGTTTGTGGAATGCATTCATTCTCCTAAAAAAGAAGAGTGACAAGCCTGTGGGTCATGCCGACTTTGTGTGGAAAATTGCTGAGCTCATATTTCTCAGGCACCAAACACCAACAGTAAGTAGATCCGGACGCCGTGCTGCTGGTGTTGTGAACCCTGAACGAACGGGACAAGGCAGCTCTCCTGCGCCAATCACGTACTGGGTACGTGATCCGGCACTTCCCAGTAGGTGCGCGCATGCGCTGCCGGCACCCCAGCTATGCTGTGGTTAAAAACAGCAGATGACGATCAGCGGGTGCTGGCCAATGGATTACCGCCTGCACCTGCCGATCGTCAAGAATTCACAAATGACAGACCCCTGCCTATATAAACAAGGCAGAGCCCTGTCCTGTCAGCGGGGAAGTACTAGATTTTCTCTCCCTGCAAAGCAGGGAATAAAATCTATTACTCCCCTTAGTAAAAAAAGCACCTCACACAGTACACCAAAACATTGGCTAGGCACACATTTAACCCTTTGATTTCCATAGATCACAGGTGTCAAACTGGTGGCCCTCCAGCTGTTGTGGAACTACAAGTCCCATGAGGCAATTGCAAGGCTGATCATTATAAGCATGACTCCCACAGGCAGAGGCATAATGGGACATGAAGTCTTGCAACTGCTGGAGGTCCCCAAGTTTGACACCCCTGCTAGATGTTTAACCCCTTCCCAGCCAGTGTCATTAATACAGTGACAGTGCATATTTCACTGATCACTGTATTAGTGTCACTGGTTCCCAGAAAATGTCAGTTAGTGTCAGAATGTCCGTGGCAATATCACAGCCCCACTAAAGTCGCTGATCGGCGACATTACTAATAAAAAATAAATAAATAAAAATTCCATATATATGTATACTGTATATCCCATAGTTTGTAGACTCTATAACTTTTGCGCAACCCAATCAGTATATGCTTACTGGGATTTTATTTTACCAAACATATGTAGCAGAATACATATTGGCCTAAATGTATGAAGAGTTGTGATATTTTACCTTTTTTTTTATAATTGGATATGTTTTATAGCAGAAAGTAAAAAAAATATATATATTCTTTTTCAAAATTGTCGTTTTTTTTTTTTTTTGTATACAGCACAAAAAATTAAACACAGTGGTGATTAAATACCACCAAAAGAAAGCTCTATTTGTGGGAAAAAAAGGACATCAATTTTCTTTAGGTACAGCGTCACACGACCGCGCAATTGTCAGTTAAAGTAGCGCAGTGCCGAATCGCAAAAAATTGCCTGGTCATTAAGGGGGAAAACCTTCTGGAGCTGAAGTGGTAGAGAAGGCAACTGTTTATGATGCACAGTGTCTTCCTAAATAAATTGTCATTCACTTAAGGTATTCATCTGCTTTAAATGGATTGTAAAGGCAGAAGGTTTTTATCCCTAATGCATTCTATGCATTAAGATAAAAAGCCTTCTGTGTGTAGCAGCCCCCCTTGGCTCCCCTAATACTTACCTGAGGTCTCTCTCTGTCCAGTGATGTTCACAAGTGTTTCAGCCGTCTGGGATTCTCCCTTCTGATTGACTGAGACACAACAGCATGGCCATTGACTGCTACTGCTATCAATTAAAGTCAGATAGCCAATTAGGGAAGAGGGCGGCGGGGCGGGGTTGAGGCTCCGTGTCTGATTGGACACAGGGAGCTGTGACTCGGCTCGGGTGCCCCCATAGCAAGCTGCTTGCTGTGGGGGCACTGAACAGGAGGGAGGATCCAGGAGCACCGAAGAGGGACCCAAGAAGAGGAAGATCCGGCCGCTCTGTGCAAATCCACTGCAACAGAGGAGGTAAGTATAACATGTTTATTATTTTTAGAGGAAAAAAAAGACTTTATAATAACTAAGTATTTAATTTTGTTTTGGCGGAAACATCCAAATCTACCATTAAAGTAGTGACAGGCAGAGCTATTCTTCTTTGAGTATAATTATGGTGCTCTTGTACAGTTTTTTTTACTGTGCATACCTGGATAACGGCCAGGGGGCATGAAACATCATTCTGGCGAGAACCATTAAGAACTCAGAGCAGGAACCCTTAAAAAATTAGTTTCACTTCTCCACCCAAGAGCTTAGAGTTGACGTGTCCTGAACTGCACGCTATTATTCAGTAGAGCACCCGGCATGCTCGCATGTGGAGTGTGAAGACATGTTTAAAGTTCTGCAACTTGGAGGCCTCCTTCCATGTGTGTGTGGGAGGGAAGATTGCGATCTTCTATTATTACTCATACTTTTCCTTTCCTTTGATCCTGGAGGTTTTATAGATTTTACACATTCAGAGCTTCAGGGAGAATAGTGCCAGCAGTCTCTAGAGCCCTCATATCTTTATTAGACTATGTGGTGAAATCTCAGGATTTATTGAATAGCTTCATTTTGTGTTACTTATTCTTTAAATTCATTTTCTTTTCTTTTTTTTTTTTTTTTTTTTCCTCTTTGGTTACAGAAAAAAAAAAAAAAAGTTCATATTAAATAGGACTTTCAGGTAACAAGTTGAAGTATTCTGGGAAGTACTCATGCCATGCAGTAAACAAAACAACTGTTCTAAAATGAGAAAGCTTACATACTTGCCAACTGTCCCTTTTTTCCCGGGACAGTCCCTGCAAATAGGAGCCTGTCCCAGGTAATTTATATTGTCCCTGGAAGCGCCTGTTAATCGGGCTGCCCGTAAATGTTACGCAGAAGTAGTGCAGCTGAATGGGAGAATTATTCCAACTCTGCTACTGTGGCCTTTAGTTTGAAATTCCCTTTTTCATTTCCTGTAATTCTCTCTATATTGGAGTAGACTCTATAATCTGATAAGTAGGCGAGGTTAATTATGCAGAGTGGGCGGAGCTTCAGGGGCGTGGGTGTGGTAATTCATAGCTGTGCTGCAAAGGGTCCCTGGAAAAAAAATTTTAAATGTTGGCAACTATGGGCTTACTCAATGGGGTTGATTACCTAAAGGCAAATAGTCTGTGCACTCTGCAAGAGCAGTTGCTCCAGTTTAGAAGCTCTGCTGACTTCCAGTATCCAATCATATGCAAGAAGAAATGCTGTTTTTTTTTTTTATTTTTCTTGCACGTGAAAGAATGAGGCCTGGAGATGGAGGGAAAGGCCGGACATGACTAGGGGAGCAGTAAATGATGGTAACATCTCAGGGGTTAAAAAATACATTTGGTATGGACATAGGGTCAGTTTTAATTGGATATAGGAAGGGTGGGGCAGGGTGGAGTCACAGGGAGAGTAAGGGGTGGATTCGGGGTCCTAGGAGTCAGTTGGAGCAGGACAGCGTGGAACTAGCTTCTCCCTCCCTCCCCTTTTGCAATGTTCTTCTGTTGTTTTTTTCGGGTTTGGTGGTGCACTCTTTTTTTCCGGGTATGTTGTTATGGGGGTTGCCCAGGACGGGATGGACTGGGGGAAAGTTTGGGGTTTGGGTGAGTCGGCTTCTAGGAGTTGTTGTCATAGCAGTTAGCAGGGGTCTCAGGGTCTTGGAAGGCTGTGACGGTGGTAAAAGGGTGGAAAGTAGGGGTGGGCCCATCTCAGGTATGGGTGTACCTACTTTGATAATAATTTAAGACAGTGATGATTATGAGTCATTTGGCTGTATCGAGGGTATCTTAATAGTAATAGTCCTCAAGCTGGTGTAGTTGCGGCTGAGGGCCTCGAAGTCTATTTTGATGGTAGATACAGCCAGTTGGTTAATATAAGTTGCCTTCCAAGACCCTAGACGTTGACGAGGTTAGTTGACATGGTTAGTCACTGTACTCAATTTTGGGTCATTATTGTTCAGTTAATTTAAAAGCAATTATTATTTAACCAAATTGTATTTTGTTTAATAAAATGGCTGCTATGACCTTTTAACCCAAGAAGTTTATGGTGTTGTTTGTTTTACATTTTGGTAAGAAGTAAATTGGGTTTTTAGGTAAAGCAGCCGTCATATCTGCTATACCTCAGTCATGGATATTCTTTGCAAAGTGAAGTGTTACCTCATTTACTAAGCTCTGGAGCAACTGCACTTGCTGTGTGCAACTGCACTTTGCAGAGTGCACAGTCTATTTGCCTCTAGTAAATCAACCCTTTAAGTGTCGGTTCACACTATGGCGATCCGACTTAGGGGGCGACCTGTGAAGTCGCGTGCACCACGACTTCGGCGCGACTTGCACGGACTTCATAAAATGAATGTCTATGCAAGTCGCTCCAGGTCGCCCCGAAGTAATACAGGACCCTTTTTCTAAGTCGGAGCGACTTGTGTCGCTCCTATTAGAACCGTTCCTGTACCACATAATGGACCGCGACGGTGCACGACTTGTCAGGCTGACCAAGTCGCCTGACATGTCGTACTAGTGTGAACCGGCACTTATACTTTTTTCTGTATTGTGTGTAATCACTTGCAGACTAAGCACACTCTATAGGTGGGCAGAAGGAATGTGCTGTAACCTCCTATTTCTGCTCCCTACCCCTCTAATCACATACGGTCAAAGTAGGTTTTCAATCCTGTGACTAACAATAAAGACAGCACTTGCAATAAAAATAAACAAAGATAATCATAAAATACATTGAATAATGTGTATACAATAAATAAATTGATTGATGACAGAAAGTGCACTGGTGCTTGGAAAATTTATCCATAAATTGTCTATTGATGACTCCTTGGTAGGTTGGGTGAAACGCGTTGACGTATTTCCGGTTACGCCATAACCATTGACGTCACTTCCTGGCATCCGTGGAATGCACATCAGTCAGCGTTCTTGGAAGAGCTGTACTCCAGTCCTGCAAGCTGTTGTTTCTACATGCTTCTCATATGGAAATTCTATTCAACACTAAATGATCATAGGAACAGAGCACTACCATCAAGGGGATCTTGTTTGTTTTATATCAGTTTCAAGCTTATTTGACCCTCAGACTGAAATAGCTGAGGGTCCATCTCCTCTGGTGAGTGAGGACACAGTAGGGGAGTGAAGCACCCGCACTGGCTGTTTTGTTTGAAGCACCCCAGCACCTTTGAAGTACTCTAAGCACTTTAAATTAAGGACTTTGCACTTTGTATGGACTTTTACAGCCCTGATTGCACTTTTTAGCGATATTGCACAATTTATGGATTGACTTTCTGTCATCAATTTATTTATTGTATACAATTTTTTTACACTCATTTATGCACATTATTCAATGAATTTATGATTATTTTTGCTTATTTTTATTGCAAGCGCTGTCCTTATTGTTAGTCATTTGTGTCCTGGTTTTTTAGTTGGTGAAAAGCAGCTGCAATCAATTTAAATTATTTACTTAAACACTTCACAATCAGTTTGCACTCCCATTCAGGTTTAAATACTCAAGATTTTCAATTCTATTGGTGGCTGTGAGAAACTTCTCAGTTCCTGGAGTTATTTATACACCTTTTGTATGTGGGAAGCAGCAAGGAAGGTGTCCCAGCATCTCCAGCAGGTGTGTTCCAGGATCACCAAATTATAGGTAAATGGGAGTAGGGAGAACCGGTGCAGTACAGCGATGTCTGCATAAAAAACAAAACTTTCCATCAGGTAGGCTATGTTTCCTCTATGTATCTGAAGGTTTACTTTCTAAAATTTGACTGAAAGTAGAACTACAGGCGGTCCCCAGGTTACAAACATCCGACCTACAAATGACTCCTACATACAAACAGAGGGAGACAACAGGAAGTGAGGAGAAATCTAGCCTAAAGCTCCGTACAAACGCATCGATTGTCGGCCGAGCGATCGGCCGTCCTTTGTCCAGTGTTGTTGTGTTGGTTGAAATGTGCTCTAGACTGCACACGAATTTTGTCGGCCAACAACAACCAACTTCAGAAGTGATGTCATGTTCTGGTCTACTTTTCGTGTGTTTTGTCTTCTCTGAGCATGCCCAGTCTTGCTCATCTGATGTTTGTCGGCTGAAATCTGTACTGACTGACGAACAATCAGCCGTTCTGTTGTTGGCCAACAAAAATTTTATAGCATGCAGACCAGATTTTGTTTGGCCGAAAAGTCGCAGTCGGTTGTCGGAAGCATCATACTAACAAGCTGACAATCGGCCGATCGGACGTTGGCCGAACGTTTACGGTCGACAATCTGTGCGTGTGTACGGGGCTTTAGGAAGGGAAATTCACTCCTGTTAGAGTTATCATGGGAAATAGATGTTCCCATTGAAGCTTTATTACCAATTCTTGTTTCCACAACAACCCAAAATTTTCAAAATCCAATTGTCACAGGGACAGAAAGTGAGGTGAAATCTTCTGAACAGGGGCACAGACAGAAAAAAAAAATGTCACAAGGGTGTTAACCCTTCCCTATGCTATCCAAAATGCTTAAAAATTATGTTTTTTTGGCTGGAGCTACACTTAAAAAATGTACCTGTTTCGACTTACAAGCAAATTCAACTTAAGAGCAGATCTACAGACTCTATCGTGTTTGTAACCTGGGGACCGCCTGTATAGGTAAAACGTTTGTTTTTTTTGAATAAAGTAAGGCAGGATTATAAACCTTGTAAGGTTTATTTTTGCCCACTTAGTCCCAATGGGGAGAATTACCTCCACTTCCTGTCCCATAGCCAAAACAGGAAGTGGGAGTAAATCCCTGAAAATAAAGGGAATATCTTGGGGACCCCCAGGTCACCAGAATTAGTTTCTCTGTTGGAGGATTTCCCCTCTATTACTTTTCTGGGGACAACCCAAAATTTGTGATTTTCTTTTACTTTCATTTTTAATGTCAATAGTAAACAGGACAAATAGAGGGGATGAATCTTCCTAATGGGGACACAGACAAGAATAAAAACTGACAGGTGTTTTAAACCCTCTCCACTCTATCCGAAACTATATAAAAAAATGTTGCCTTTAGTTATACTTGAAGTATGTGATGACTATATTGATTACTTGGTGAGTAGGGATATTTTCACCTAAGGCCCCTTTCACAGAAGGGGTCCTATCAGGTCCGCCTGACAGTTTTTCAGGACATAATCGGACACTACATTCACCAGTATGGATAACTTTCAATCCAATCTGGTCTGCATAAAGAAAAAAAAATGGAAGAGGATTCACCCCCTCCGTCTAGGCAGATTGGAGAGCTGTAAGGTATTAATAGACAGCGGAGACAGCTTACGGAGATTTTTGTTACCGTAGTTTATTGCCATTCCACAGGCTTATACAATTTAAAGTGTGGCATGCTGGGTATCTATTTACTCGGTGTAACATCATCTTTTATATTTCATTGAACATTTAGGTATTATACTGTGCTTTTGAGCATTAATACTCATAAAAAATTTTTTTTTTCCCCAAAAAAATGCGTTTAAAAATCTCTGCGCAAATATTGTGTGACATAAAAATTTGCAACACCCTGCATTCTAAGTAGTTTTCTAGCAGGAAAATGCTATTTTCTACATGTAGAAGAGGAACATTTGCTGGGACTGGACCTGGTTAAGGTTGAAGTTCAGTAAAAATCTAACTAAAGATAAACCTACTCTCACCCTCATTCTAAGACTATTCTATCTACGCTGTGAAAGAAAAGATGCTGATTCTTACCTCTTTTGAAGATGCTTTAGTCAGTTACACGATCTCTCCAGCGGTGGCTTCAGTCAACAGGAGAGAATGCCTGTGCAGTGACGTCACCAGTGGCAGCCCGTTCATTAGGGGCGCAGGGGTGCTGCCCCCCATCCATGCATCCGGCCCCCTAATCTACATGCAAGGTGCCGGATGCATGGATTCCAATGAGGGTTTTTTTTTTTTTAAAGCTAAAGGCTTTAATAGGCTTCAAAAAAGGGTGAGCTTGGGGCGCAGAGCCCACCTTTTTTGAAGCCAATGAATGAATATTTGCTTTTTCCACACTGATTCTCCTCCTGGCCAATCAGGAAGCTGGTCCTGAGACCTGTTTCCCAATTGGCCAAAGGAGAAGGCATCCTGTTGGTGGAGGAGGTGGGAGGAGATGGCCGCTAAGAGGGGACATGGAGGAGACAGAGGAGGAAGCTGCTGCTGTCCGGAGGAACAAGGTAAGTTAACTGGCACCCGGGGGGAGCACCAGCCACCACTGGACATCACCCATAGGCTTACTGTGGGGCATCTGTTGTTGGCTGCCCCTCCTCTACACTGAAGCCGGAGATAGAACTTGATCATCTGACTGGACCAGAGTGGCTTCAGAATAGGAAAGTACAGGCATTTTTTCTTTCGAAAAGGTAGATGGAATAGGTGTGAGAGTAGGTAGGTTTAGCCTTAGTTAGATTTTGGCTGAACTTCCACTTTAACACATGTGTTGCCAAACACACCAAACTGTATTTCAGAAAGCCTGACATGTTAGTACTTAAAAGCTCCTTATAGCCATCAACCTAACACTGTGATACATCAAACAAGAAATAAGTTACATAGGCATTAGAAAAAAGATCCACCAATCCCACTCTGAAGGACTCTCTGAAATTTGCCTACAGAGGATTAAAACAGTTTTAAACCAAAAAGCTCACATTTAATATATTGCAGCTTACCATTTCTTAGATGTGATGGCTGCTTGCATTTTCTTTTTTAGACTTTCTTTTTTTTTTATTTTCACCTGGTGATCCAGCCAGTAAGTCTGTTGTTTTTCAAAAGAACAAGCTGTCCTACAGATGCAGCTTTTAGTGTTGAGACAAACCATTTACTACTTACAGTGAACAGCTTTTATTTAGTCAAGCAAGGCCCGGAGTAAGGGAAGAAAAACCTAGACGGAGGGCCGACATGACAGGGTGAAAAGGGGGTTTGGAGTAGTAATTTAAGGAGGGTTTAAAGGAAATAGTAAAGGGATACTTACTGGATTGGTGGAGCGTAGGGAACAGGTGGTGCTTTAGAGGTCAAACAGTAGGAGGGTCCTGGAGAGGTCTTCAATCATGAGAGAGACAATGTCGGAACAACTTCCCACCCTCCCTCCCCTTTTGTTTGGTGGTTACGTTCTTGTGTAATTTTGGGCTGTTTCCCTGGGTGGCATGTCAAGGCAGCTGGCGGGGTACAAGGTCCTTGTATGTGCTTTATTTGATAAATTAAAATTGGTAGGGACCCGTCTTGGGTACGGCTCCCTGTGGTTTTGTCTGGGTTGTATCTGTTAATAGTGGTGTTGTCTCCGAGTCGGTGTTTTGCGGCTGGAGGCCTAAGTTTGGTTAAGCGGGTACGTGAAGTAGTGGTGCCTACAAGGACCTTGGGGCTCCAAATTTCAGAATGTACTTACTGTTGCTGGTATGATTTATATACAGTGGGTACGGAAAGTATTCAGACCCCCTTAAATTTTTCACTCTTTGTTATATTGCAGCCATTTGCTAAAATCATTTAGGTTCATTCTTCTTCCTCATGAATGTACACATAGCACCCCATACTGACAGAAAAACACAGAATTGTTGACATTGTTGCAGATTTATTAAAAAAGAAAAACTGAAATATCACATGGTCCTAAGTATTCAGACCCTTTGCTCGGTATTTAGTAGAAGCCCCCTTTTGATCTAATACAGCCAGGAGTCTTTTTGGGAAAGATGCAACAAGTCTTTCACACCAGGATTTGGGGATCCTCTGCCATTCCTCCTTGCAGATCCTCTCCAGTTCTGTCAGGTTGGATGGTAAACGTTGGTGGACAGCCATTTTTAGGTCTCTCCAGAGATGCTCAATTGGGTTTAAGTCAGGGCTCTGGCTGGGCCATTCCAGAACAGTCACGGAGTTGTTGTGAAGCCACTCCTTCGTTATTTTAGCTGTGTGCTTAGGGTCATTGTCTTGTTGGAAGTTAAACCTTCGGCCCAGTCTGAGGTCCAGAGCACTCTGGAGAAGGTTTTTGTCCAGGATATCCCTGTACTTGGCCGCATTCATCTTTCCCTCAATTGCAACCAGTCGTCCTGTCCCTGCAGCTGAAAAACACCCCCACAGCATGATGCTGCCACCACCATGCTTCACTGTTGGGACTGTATTGGTGTAATGTTCCGGTACCTTTGGTACCCTAAATTACACTTTCCACAAGTGTATGCGCCCCACCATTTACTTTTGGAAAGGTGCGCATACACCTTTAAGACTGGAGCTGTCATCACTCAGCGCCGGACTAGATGGCTATTTAAGGCGTCGGTTCTCACTCACATGTGTTCGTTCAAACACCCTTACCTGGATGCTAACCTTGCTTGAAGCTTCCATGCTTGCAAGCTTACTTCGCTGACGGAACCTCGCTGCGCTGATCCCTGTATCCCGCTACTGGATCATCCGCCTCTCCTGAACCACCCTTCGGCTGTATCGCTAATAGTGCTAAGTACCCCGCAGGGGAATTCTCTATAAACTTATACTAAGCTTACACTATCTAGCTCTGCATAGTAAAGACTGTTTATCACATCTGCATAACTAGATTGCTAGCTCTTGAGACTACTGCTACTTTTCTGCACTGGGTTGATCTCTTTTGTATGTCCACCTGCTATTCTATCATCTGCTATCATACAACATTGCTAAACCTTCCTGCATCCATCTGCTACTGTCTCACCTTCAAGTGTCTATCACCTACCACCTCCACTCAACCTATCCCTCAACCTTCATCATTGTGTTACCACATACATAAAGTCACTCTAGGAACCAGTTTGCTAATTGTGTGTATTTACTGGCTGAAATAAGACCTTCCACACATGATGAGTCATTGAGGTTGGGAATGGTATCTCAGCATATCTCTTACATGACTACTGACGTGGAACTATTTCTGCAGCTGAAAATCCACACCATATAAGAAACGCAGGAGCGTTACAATTGGACAGGTGATGAGCAGTGCTTGGTTTTCTCCACACATACAGCTTAGAATTAAGGCCAAAACGTTCTATTTTGGTCTCATCAGACCAGAGAATCTTATTTCTCACCATCTTGGAGTCCTTCAGGTGTTTTTTAGCAAACTCCATGCGGGCTTTCATGGGTCTTACACTGAGGAGAGGCTTCCGTCGGACCACTCTGCCATAAAGCCCCGACTGGTGGAGGGCTGCAGTGATGGTTGACTTTCTACAACTTTCTCCCATCTCCTGACTGCATCTCTGGAGCTCAGCCACAGTGATCTTTGGGTTCTTTTTTACCTCTCTCACCAAGGCTCTTCTCCCCCGATAGCTCAGTTTGGCCGGACGGCCAGCTCTAGGAAGGGTTCTGGTCGTCCCAAACGTCTTCCATTTGAGGATTATGGAGGCCACTGTGCTCTTAGGAACCTTAAGTGCAGCAGAAATCTTTTTGTAACCTTGGCCAGATCTGTGCCTTGCCACAATTCTGTCTCTGAGCTCTTCAGGCAGTTCCTTTGACCTCATGATTCTCATTTGCTCTGACATGCATTGTGATCTGGAAGGTCTTATATAGACAGGTGTGTGGCTTTCCTAATCAAGTCCAATCAGTATAATCAAACACAGCTGGACTCAAATGAAGGTGTAGAACCATCTCAAGGATGATCAGAAGAAATGGAAAGCACCTGAGTTAAATATATGAGTGTCACAGCAAAGGGTCTGAATACTTAGGACCATGTGATATTTCAGTTTTTCTTTTTTAATAAATCTGCAACAATGTCAACAATTCTGTGTTTTTCTGTCAGTATGGGGAGCTATGTGTACATTCATGAGGAAGAAGAATGAACCTAAATGATTTTAGCAAATGGCTGCAATATAACAAAGAGTGAAAAATTTAAGGGGGTCTGAATACTTTCCGTACCCACTGTATGTTATTTATACAATTTGGTTTAACCACTTAAGCCCCGGAAGATTTTACCCCCTTCCTGACCAGGGCCTACTTTGTGATTCGGCACTGCGTGACTTTAACGGACAATTGCGCGGACGTGCGACGCTGTACCCAAACGAATTTGACATCCTTTTTTTCCCACAAACAGAGCTTTCTTTTGGTGGTATTTGATCACCTGTGTGATTTTTTGATCATGCGCTATAAACAAAAAAAGAGCTTCAATTTTGCAAAAATAACAATATTTTTCACATTTTTTTATATGAAATTCCCCCCAAAAAAATGTAAAAATCAAAATTTTTTAACATTTTCGGCCAATTTGTTTTATGCTACATACGTTTGGTAAAAAAAATCGCAAAAAGCCTATTTTGATTGGTTTGCGCAAAAGTTACATAGTTACATAGTTACATAGTAGGTGAGGTTGAATAAAGACAATAGTCCATCCAGTTCAACCTGTGTAGGCATGTGTGGCTGTAATCATCTCCCATACCCCTGAATGTTCTGATCCTTGAGATGTAAGTCTAAGAGTCTTTTGAAAGCCACCATACTACCCGCAGAAACCACCTCTTGTGGTAGAGAATTCCACAATCTTGTTGCCCTAACAGTAAAGAACCCCCCGCGTTGCCTGAGGTTAAAACGCTTCTCCTCTAATCGCATTGTATGCCCTCGAGTCCTCATGCAATCCCTTCGAATGAACAGCTTTTTTTCTAAGCTGGGATCCCCATTAAGATATTTATAAATTGCTATCATGTCCCCCCTCAGACGTCTCTTCTCCAGGGAGAATAAATCGAGCGATTGTAGACGCTCTTCATAGTCAAGGTCCTCCAATCCCCTAATTAGTTTAGTTGCCCTTCTCTGGACTCTCTCCAGCTCCAACACATCCCTCCTGAGGACTGGCGACCAGAACTGGACGGAATACTCCAGATGCGGTCGGACCAGAGTTTTATAAAGTGGAAGGATTATAGTCTTATCTCTGGAATGCATCCCTTTCTTTATGCATGCTAATATTCTGTTGGCTTTGGAAGCTGCCGCTTGACATTGCATGCTGTTTCCTAATCTATCATCAACCAATACTCCCAGATCCTTCTCCATTTTTGATTCCCCCAAGGGCTCCCCTCCTAACGTGTATTGTGATTTTATGTTTTTAGTCCCCAAGTGCAAAACCTTACACTTCTCCACGTTAAACCTCATTTGCCATGTCGTTGCCCACTCTGTTATTTTGTCCAGGTCATTCTGCAGGATATCTGCTTCATGTTGTGAAGTTATTGCCCTGCCCAATTTTGTGTCATCTGCAAAAACTGATATCGAACTACTGATCCCGACCTCAATGTTGTTTATGAATAAATTGAACAAGGTTGGTCCCAGGACTGAGCCTTGGGGGACCCCGCTTACCACCTCAGACCAGTCTGAGTATGCGCTGTTTATTACTACCCTTTGGACCCGCCTTTTTAGCCAGTTCCGTATCCAAGAGCAAACCCTGCTATCGATACCTGCAGACCTTATTTTATAAATTAAGCGCTTGTGGGGAACTGTATCAAACGCCTTAGCGAAATCCAAGTACACCACATCCACTGGTCTCCCCCTATCTAGCTCACAGCTCACCTCCTCGTAGAATGTAAGGAGATTGGTTTGACAAGAACGCCCATTTGTAAACCCGTGCTGATTACTGCTGATGATGTTGTTGTCCTTAGCAAACTCTACAATATAGTCCCTTATCATCCCCTCCAGAAGTTTACATACTACTGATGTCAAACTGACAGGCCTATAATTTCCCGGGATATGCCTCTGGCCCTTTTTGAATATTGGAATCACGTTAGCTTTCTTCCAATCCCCTGGTACATCTCCTGTCCTAATACTGTCAGCAAAGATCAGGAACAGTGGTCTCGATATAACTTTACTGAGTTCCTTGAGTACTCTCGGATGTATGCCATCCGGTCCTGGTGATTTGTTTGTGTTAAGTTTATCCAGCCTTTCCCTGATTTCCCCCTCTGTTAGCCATGGTGGCAAGTCCTGTTTATTACTACTAACCATACAGTCATGGTCAGTGTACCCCTCCTTTTCCTGTGTAAAGACTGACGAGAAAAAAGCATTTAGCACGGTTGCTTTTTCAGTGTCCTCTGTAACCATCCTCCCATCATTGTTAATTATGTGTGCAATATGCTCTGCCTTAGTTTTTTTGCTGTTGATATATTTAAAGAATTTCTTTGGGTTTTTTTTACTATCCTCCGCTATTTGTCTCTCAAAGTTGATTTTAGCCATCTTGATTTCTTGTTTACTTTTCTTATTTGCCTCCTTGTATTGCTCGAAAGCCGATACTGTGCCCTCTGATTTATACTTCTTGAAGGCCAATTTTTTCCCCCTAATAAGTTTTATGACGCTACAGTTTAGCCAGCCAGGTTTGGCTTTGTCTCTTCTAAATTTATTTCCCATAGGAATGCACTGCAAGATGCCTTTGCCTAATATGTTCCTAAAGCATTCCCATTTTTCCTCTGTGGTCAGGGATCCCAGGGTTTGGTCCCAGTTTACCCTTTCCATCATTGAGTACAATTTTGGAAAGTTTGCCCTTCTGAAGTTTAGGGTTCTTATGTTCCCCACTTGTCTTGTTATGTTGCTATTTACACTAAATGTGATCATCCTGTGATCGCTAGAGCCCAGGTTGTCCTGGACTCCTACCTCCGAGATTATGTCTGGGTCATTAGTGAGCAATAGATCCAGGACTGCGTTTTCTCTGGTGGGGGAATCCACCAACTGTGACATGTAATTATCCAGTAAGGTTTCCGTGAATAGGCGGGCCTTCTGTGAGTGTGCAGTCCCCTCTTCCCAGTCAATGTCGGGGTAATTGAAGTCCCCCAATACGATGACTGATCCCAATTTTGCCACTTTACCCATTAGTGCTAAAAATTCCAGCTCTACCTCCTCCCCTTGGTTAGGTGGCCTATAGCAAACCCCCACAATTACTTTCCCCTTTTCTCCTTCCCTATGGAGTTCAACCCACACAGATTCTAAATCCATGCTCATCCCATCCGTAATGTCACTCCTTTCTGTCACCTTTATATTGTTCTTGACATAGAGACATACCCCTCCCCCTCTTTTTCCTACCCTGTCCTTCCGGTACACCGAATACCCTTGGATATTGGCCAGCCAGTCATGTGAGGGGTCGAACCAAGTCTCTGTTATTCCCACAAGGTCTATGTCCTCCTCATGTACTAACATTTCCAACTCATCCATTTTATTAGCTAGGCTCCTGGCATTAGCATATACACCTCTTAGTTTTAAGGAAGTTAAGCGCAATTGGCGGTTATGTTTATTCCTGTTTGGTCTGAGGTTCTCCCGCACAGACCTGCCAATTGACCTTGTGGACCTACTGTCGCTGCTGACACTACAGCTGCCTTCAGTCCTCTGCTTCCTCCTGACTGACTCTACTTCTGAGCCCTCCCCCCCGTCTCCTAGTTTAAAAGCCCCTCCAACTTGGTGGCCATCTTTCTCCCCAAAAGAGCTGTACCGTCCCCATTAAGGTGCAGCCCATCCTTACTAAAGAGCCGGTAGCCGACTGAGAAGTCAGCCCAGTTCTCCAGGAACCCAAACCCCTCCTTCCTACACCAATTCCTCAGCCACTTGTTAAGTTCCCTAATCTCCTTCTGCCTCTCCTGTGTGGCTCGAGGTACAGGCAGTATTTCAGAGAAAACCACCTTGGAGGTCCTTTTCCTCAATCTATTACCTAAGTCCCTGAAATCGTTCTTAAGGATCCTCCACCTACCTTTAACTTTGTCATTAGTGCCCACGTGCACCATGACCGCTGGGTCATCCCCAGCCCCGCACAACAATCTGTCTGCCAGATCTGCGATGTGCCGAACTCGGGCACCCGGTAAACAGCAAACTGTTCGGTTCACGAGATCTTTTTTACAGATTTCCCTCTCTGTCCTCTTGATAATTGAGTCCCCCACTACCACAACCTTTCTAACCTTTCCTGAGTTACGGCCCCCCTTCTTCCTGGAGCCGTCCCTCCCCTGGCAGCTGGGGGAGGGTGCATGCTCCAGCTCTGCCACCCCTGAGCTGATATCCCCCTCAACCTGCAACTCGACAGATTTGTTAGGGTGTACCAACTCAGGATTGGCCTCCCTGGCTCTCCTCCCTCTACCCTTCCTAACAGTCACCCAGCTGCGTACCTCTGCTTCTTGCGTCTCCTCTGTTCCTCCCTCCTCTATGCTGGCCCCTACCAGCGCCTGATAGGTAATGTCCAAGCTCCTTTCCAGGTTGTTGATGCCACGCAGTGTTGCCACTGTGTTCTGTAGGTCCAGGATCTGGTCTACCAGAGCAACAAGTTGCTCACATCTTGCACAGCAGTATTCGCCCTCGAATGGTTCATCAAGGAACGCATACATGCAGCAAGAAGTGCACTGAGTGGCATCCGCAATCCTGTCGGACATTATTACCCACTACTCTATGGGGATAAATGTTAACGACCTGCTCTTCCTTACCTACCCTACCTCTAACTTCCCTGGTACTAAACCTGGGGTACTCACCAGTCGCTAATATACTAACCAGTCGCTAAGATACTCACCAGTCGCAAAGATCCAACAGACGCAAGATACTCACCAGTCGCAAAGATCCAACAGACGCAAAGATACTCGCCAGTCGCAAAGATCCAACAGACGCAAAGATACTCACCAGTCGCAACGATACTCACCAGTCGCAACGATACTCACTAACCGCAACGATACTCACCAGTCGCAAAGATCCAACAGACACAAGATACTCACCAGTCGCAAAGATACTCACCAGTCGCAAAGATACTCACCAGTCGCAAGGATACTCACCAGTCGCAAGGATACTCACCAGTCGCAAAGATACTCACCAGTCGCAAAGAATCTCACCAGTCGCAAGATACTCACCCGATACACACCAGTTGCAAATATACTCACCAGTCGCAAGATGCTAACCCTCGCAAGATGCTAACCAGTCGCAAAATGCTCACTAGTCGCTAAGATACTCACCAGTCTCTAAAATACTCACGGTCGATCAGTCAAGAGCGCCGTCGGTCGGTCGCAGAACAGTCTTGTCGGTCGCAGAACGGTCTTGTCGGTCGCAGAACGGTCTTGTCGGTCGCAGAACGGTCTTGTCGGTCGCAGAACGGTCTTGTCGGTCGCAGAACGGTCTTGTCGGTCGCAGAACAGTCTTGTCAGTCGCAGAACAGTCTATCGGTCGCAGAACAGTCTTGTCAGTCGCAGAACAGTCTTGTCAGTCGCAGAACAGTCTTGTCAGTCGCAGAACAGTCTTGTCAGTCGTAGAACAGTCTTGTCAGTCGCAGAACAGTCTTGTCAGTCGCAGAACAGTCTTGTCAGTCGCAGAACGGTCTTGTCAGTCGCAGAACAGTCTTGTCAGTCGCAGAACAGTCTTGTCAGTCGCAGAACAGTCTTGTCAGTCGCAGAACAGTCTATCGGTCGCAGAACAGTCTTGTCAGTCGCAGAACAGTCTTGTCAGTCGCAGAACAGTCTTGTCAGTCGCAGAACAGTCTTGTCAGTCGTAGAACAGTCTTGTCAGTCGCAGAACAGTCTTGTCAGTCGCAGAACAGTCTTGTCAGTCGCAGAAGTCTTGTCAGTCGCAGAACAGTCTTGTCAGTCGCAGAACAGTCTTGTCAGTCGCAGAACAGTCTTGTCAGTCGCAGAACAGTCTTGTCAGTCGCAGAACAGTCTTGTCAGTCGTTGACGGTTGCAAGCAAGGTCAGTCAGTCACAGATCCCTATGGTCAGTCAGTCACAGATCCCTATGGTCAGTCAGTCACAGGATGGTCTGTCAGTCCGTCAGTCACAGGTCCCCAAAGCACGTCACACAGCTGCAGGGAGATACTCACCAGTCGCCGCTGCTCCTCCTCCCCTGCTTCCGTGAACCTCCCTCCTCAATACTGTGTGGTGTCCGTTCACCGCCGCAGCCGCCGCTCCGCCGTCTACGGCCGCGGCTTCCAGTCCTGGTCCTTCACGTCCCGGTCCCGCTCTCTGTTCCGGTCTCTCTGTCCCCTGTCCCCTGCACTCGCGCCGGCTTCTGGTGACCTAGTGCGGCTCCCCCGCACGTGTCACCCGGCTCTCCTCCACGCTCTCCTCTACACACACTCCTCCGGCTGCTCGCTGCTGCTTGCTCCTCCCACTTCCGGCTCGCCGTCTCAAGTTATCGCGTTTACTAACAAAGGGAAAGATTTTTGTCATTTTTGTTGTTTTTTTTTTTTTAACGCGTAATGGCGGCAATCTGCGATTTTTTTTTTGCGGTACTGCGACATTGCGGTGAACAGATCGGACCCTTGACTGACATTTTTGACACTTTTGGGGTTACCAGTGACATTTCTACAGTAATCAGTGCTATACATATGCACTGTTACTGTAAAATTACACTGGCAGTGAAGGGGTTAACTTTTTTGAGAGGGAGGGGCTATGTGTGTCCCTAGGGGCGTGATTCTAACTGTGATTGGCTGTGGCTTGAGATGTATGAACAGTGATCAACGGTTCTACATAGTAGAACCGTATGATCACCATTCATACACCGGGGAGAATGACAGGCGGCTTGTTTACATTAGCTGCCTGCCTTTCTCCCTCTCCACCGACGATCGCGAGTGACCCGATCGTCCGCCGGTCACACGCGGGGGGGGGTCCATGACCACTCGGGAGCGGGAGCGCGCCTCCGGGGGCGCACTCTCGCTCCCTAGACCCTCACAGGCTAGCGACGTAGTACTACGTCACTCTGCCTGTGAGGGGCTGACCGCCGCAGTAAATAGTCGTGCGGCGGTCGGCAAGTGGTTAATAAAAGGCTGCTTTGGCCATTAAACTCCAACTATGGTGTCTAGTGTTTTACTTGGGTAAAGAAATAAGGGAGAGTCTTGGTCAAGCAGTTTATAGAGACAAAATCATCTTTTATACCCTAGTCATGAAAAACCTTTAACCCAAAAGGAAAAAAACAGTTTGCTGTAACTGCTTATAAAGCGTGAGCTGGAGTTCGGTGGAAGGAGTGATGGAGGATCGCTGGAGAGGTAAGTATTAATTGTTGGGGGCTTTCACAGACACTGTCACTTTAAAGGCCCGTACACACGTACCGATCGTCGGCCGACGGAACGTCCTACAAATGTTCGCGGCTGGTGTGTTTGTTGTTTGTCTGTTGAAAAGTGCTCCAAACTTGCCCAGGACATTTGTCTTCCGACAGAAAATGACGTCACTACGTTCCACGCACGTTCGCCGCTACAAAAGAGGAAGTGAGTGTTTGGCCGTGACCCTTCTGGGCATCTCGCGCTGATTTCGGTAGCATTTGTTTGGTTGACGACATTTCGCTATTTTCCGAGACATCGTTCGAGAATTTATTATGGCGACCGTGAATTCGTCCGTTGCTGTCGTTAGTGTTGGAGTTTTGGCTCTGAGACGACGTACGAGCAATAGGAAGAAGAAGCGGACCTCCTGGACGAAAAATTGGTTGCTTAACCGTGATCAATTTTCTCATATGTCCTTGCTGAGGGAGCTCCAGGAAAATAATCCTGATGACTTCAGGAATTATTTGAGGATGACGGATCCCATCTTTTACCGTCTTCTTGCCCTGGTGTCCCCCTATATTCTGAAGCAGGATACTTGTATGCGGCTTGCAATTACTCCTGAGCAAAGGTTAATTGCGACGTTGAGGTATCTTGCAACAGGGAGAAGCCTGCAGGATCTGAAGTTCACCACAGGCATCTCCCCCCAAGCTCTTGGAGTCATCATCCCTGAGACCTGCTCTGCCATCATCAAGGTCTTGCAGAAGGACTATATCAAGGTATGTTTGATTTTTTACATTACATTACATGTATTACTAGTTTCACCTGAATTATGATGTTTTTGGATGTACAGCAATTGACACAGGCCATTATTTGTAAACTACCCTCTGTCCGCATGCACATAGTAGTAAAGATGTAGATTATCTTTAACCATTTGTAAAATTACCCACTAACCACCCCACCATTCTCTCCTATGTGTCCCTAAACGCATTGCCTGTTAACAGTATTTTGAATTTGGGTCATTTTATTGCTTTCCCTCAAACAATTATTCCTTGGCCAATGTTTTAGTACCTAGTTAATGATTTATCTAAAATACATCAGTCCATCCATTCCCACCTATGATTCTGTATGTTTATGTAATGATGTTAAAACCTTCACTGACCACAAGCCCTAATTGATGTATAAATGCCCAGTTTTACTTACCCATCCCCCCACCCACATGCTAAATCTCAAAGTCAGCATATACCAAAGCTCAAGTTCAGAGGTCTTCAAACTATGGCCCACCAGTTGTTCACGAACTTCAATTTCCATCATGCCTAGTCATGTCTGTGAATGTGAGAGAATTACAAGGCCTCATGGGATGTGTAGTTCTGCAACAGCTGGAGGGCCGTAGTTTGTAAATCTCAGCTCTAGCTGGTGAGTATAATGGGCCATACACACTAGAAGATTGTCAGAACAATTTATCCTTCCGATTTACCAAAACCAAATAATATGAGGTCCAACAAACACTTTCAAATCCTATGCAATCTGGTAGGCCCTTGCACTACATAGAAAAGTTAAATCTGCACGAAAAAGTCTTCAGAGAATCTTCTAGTGTGTATGGCCCTTTACAATATAAGAACAATAGGAGGTTGAAAAGAAATGTATGTAGATGTTACATCCCCATATCCAAACCTTTGCCTTCCTGTTGTATATTTTTTTAGCAAGTTGCATAAGCATTTAACAGACAACTGTGTGTGTAATTAATAATGTGATGTGCTCAAGCACTAATTTTATTTATTTATTTTTTTTTTATTTTTTCCCCACAGTTTCCTTCAAACGCAGAGCAATGGCTGGAGATTTCTGATCAATTTCTGGAGAAGTGGAATTTTCCCAATTGTGGGGGTGCTATTGATGGGAAGCACGTCCGCATTGTCCCCCCTCCGAATTCCGGCACATTTTATTATAATTATAAAGGTTTTTTTAGTATAGTCATGCTAGCCATAGTTAATGCAAACTATGAGTTTATTTTTTTGGATATTGGCAAAAATGGCCGCAATTCGGATGGGGGAGTTATTGATCAGACGGAGTTCGCTCGTCGTCTAAAGAACGGCACTCTGAACCTGCCATCCAGGGAGCAAACTGTTGAGGGTATGAGCTTTGTGTTTATCGCAGATGAGGCTTTTGCGCTTGGGGAGCATCTCATGAAGCCCTACCCTCAGAGGAACCTCACCCCAGACCAAAGGATTTACAACTACCGGTTGTCCAGAGCTCGCAGAGTTGTGGAGAATGCCTTCGGGATAATGGCCAACCGGTTCCGGATATTCCTGACGTCCATAAACCTGGCACTGTACAAAGTGGATAATGTGGTCTTGTGTTGCTGCATTTTGCACAACTTCCTACGCAGGAATGCACAAAATTATGTCTTGCAGCAACTGGATACTGACCCTGCTATGCCAGGTACAAGTGGAGAGGCCCAACCTTCTAACCAAGTGGAGTCCATGACGTCAATGGAAGTTGGACGGTCAGCATTGGCATCACACAGGGCCCGTCAGATCCGCCAGGAATATCTGGACTATTTCGTGGGGAGAGGAGCTGTGTCCTGGCAGCAATCACTGTCACACACCCATTAATCTTGTTAAAGATTGGACACACAAGATAAATGTCAGAGATATATTATTTTTCAACACATTAAACAAAAATTGCAATGATTCTGTATTGTGGATTATAATCATTTGGGCACATATGCCAAACACAATTATTTGGGTTAATCATGTGTTATATATGTGTGACTTTGGAAGGGTTAATACATTCATCAGTGTGTTTCTTGACTGTAGTCTCTCACCAGCTGATCCAAAGTGATGATGGCCATGTGTTATTTTTTAGCCAGTGGTGTAAATACAAGGGCCTTCTGCACCCCACAAAATGTACACAAACCCTGTCACATTGAGAACTAGGTCACACCCAAGGTTCATCTAATGTCACCTTACATTGGTGTTCATTGTCCAGAAGTTGCCCATACTATATATTTCATATAATACATTAGGGTATTAACAAAGTACCTACACCTGTTATGTTGTGTTCATTTATGACATCCTTCTCACTGCCCACCAATGTTAGGATATGTCAGTGTTATGTGAAACTTGATCATTGTTCATCTCAAAGTGTTATATATATAGGTAATGGAAAGTGAACTAGAGCAACGAACAAGCAATACACTATAGATTACACTGATCTCCCTACACTGATTGCTACTGGCAATATCAATGCCATATTGAATCCTAGGACTGCTAGTACCTTGAGTGTTGAGTCACACTTATGCGATGCGGGAAGTCTGCGACTTTGCAGCCTTCCAGCATTGCATAAGGGTGACCCGCCACTTACTTTTTCCACAGGATTGTATTCCACAAGTGTTAAGCACTGTGCGATCCAATCCAGATACATCAGAAATAAAGGGTCATGTGCGACTTGTATGCGTGTTCAGTGCGAATGTAGCCATACAAAGTGTATGTCTCAATTCACACTGCACATCTGATGGCATGTAATATCGTAGCGCACTGCTCCTTTATTACATGCGATCAGATGTTCATGCGAAAATCAGCTATACAGTTTGTATGGCTCAATTCGCACTGCACTCGCACAAAAGTCGCACATGATGCATTTATTCAGCCGCATCAGGATAGGATCGCACAATCGTTCAAACTTGTGTGATCCGATCCTGTGTGAAATGTCAGATCGCACTGTGATATGCGTTAAAACTGGGGGTATCTTTAACATTTCATTGACACCTCCAGCAACTCGCATATGGCAGTGACCAAAATGCTTTCATTAACATGTAAATATGGGAATAGGACAGCCATCATACATTTAGTGCTTCTTTACACAGCTTTAGACCTCGACCCCCCAACTAAAGTCTAATAAAGAATTGAACACACATTGTTGAATGTAAAAACGTTTTAGTATCAAACATTCACAGGGTTAGGGTTAGGGTTAGGGTTAGGGTTAGGGTTAGGGTTAGGGTGTTGTAAAGTGCTTTTCCCAAACTTGGGTACACTCTTTAACATCTGAGTGTAATTAAAATGCCCTAAAACATTCTAAAAAAATTGTAACATCAGGAACATCCCAATACAAACATTAAAAACCTAGTAAAATTGTGGCTTAAAATTTGCCAATCATGTCCACAAAATTGCGCATTTTGATTTGTAATGCCGTTGCAGTCTCCTTTATTTGTTCCAGGTCTGCGCAGCATTGGAGAGCCTCACGGGTCAATTTGGCTAATGTGCAACTATGTAAAACATGGTCTGTAAAAATTAAAAAAAAATGAGTCAATGTGAATCACCTACATGAGGTCATAATAATAGAGAAACATTTGGTGTCCAGGTAATCTTAAATTCCTCTCGAGTTAACACCTACCCTGTTCTTATGCTCTTTTGCCCTAGGCTCTTCTTCTTCCTCCTGTCCTCCTCCGATGCTGTTGCTGATGATTCTGCCGGTCTCCTGAGCTTACTATATATTCATTAGGGGTGTGAACGCATGATGACGTCATTGTGAGGGCATGGTTGTAATGTATATATATTAAGATGCAGAGACCAGAGACGGGCAGAATGCACGGCAACAGCATTGGAGGAGGACAGGAGGAAGAAGAAGAGCCTAGGGCAAAAGAGCAGACAACATAAGAGCAGAAGATTGGACAGCAGAAGAGTGGAGAGGAGAAGATCCAAAGAGCAGAGTGGAGAAGACCGGATGAAGATATTTAAGAACATTTCATAAACGTCTCCTGTCGTTATTCACATACACTTCCATTTATGTGGTTAATGTGTAGGGGTACTATGTACCCCATACCCATTCACATAGTGATTGGGGTCTGGGATCTGGGGGCCACCCTTTGTTAAAGGTTGCTTCCAAAGTCCTAGGAACCCCCTGGCCGCATGACCCCCCAAAACCACCAGACAGGGTTGTGGGGATGAGGCTCTTGTCCTCCTCTACATGGGAGTAAGGTGCTTTTGGGTGTGCGGTGCAGAGGCCCCCTGGCCCAAAGCAACAAAACCCCCCCATGTTGAGGGCATGTGTCCTGCTGTGGTCCAGGGGGTGTTTGGTCCGCTTGCTCGTTCTCTTTCCTGGCCTGACAAGCTGCATGCTTGTATAAGGGTCTGGTAGGGGTTTTGGGGGTAACCCACGCTGTCTTTTTGTTGTGGGCATACCCTCAAACTCAATACCACACACAAAAGGCCTGGTTGTGAACTTGGGGGGACACCCACGGTGGGTTGTTCAATTTTTGGGTGTAGTTCCCCCTCAAAAATCTTCACAACGCAAGTGGCCCCGCAAGTCAGAGCATCCTGATCCGACTTACGGTGCGACTTCCATTCAAATAAAGAGGCTCCCATAGGGAACTAGTGTTGTAAATTGGAGGCTAAAAATAACACTGATAAAAATCATTCTGAAAAAACCTACGTGGGCACACAATTGGCTCTTGGACACTTGGTCCTGGTTCCTCCACAGTTTCGGAACTGGCTTCCATGCTGCTTGGCAAGTTGCCAGGAGATCGGGCTTCTGACCTGGCTGGGGATGCCACATCCTGGCATGATGCAACATCTGCAATGTAAATTTGTAAGGGAATACAAGAATATAAGGTTAAACAATCATTGCAAATACACATATTTCTATGATACCACTACACAAAAATCTGTGACTACCAACCTTCTTGTTGCTCTGGTGTCTCATCACTTGTTGGCTCCACCAGGATTATTTCCGGAATAATGTCTTCATCTACATAATACAAAACATTGGCCATATCATAAAAGTCACAAGAGGTACATTTGTTAGGACATGGTGCCCTGCTTGATAGCTCTTTTAGTAACAAATATGAAGACATGTACATGGTTATCTACGAAAAATATGGTACATTAATGTTTGACAGTGCATAGGAACCAATTACCTTTAGTGGAATCTGTGCCACCTTCTGTGCCCATGTCCTCATCTTGTTCCACAACTGCCGATGGAGCTGCCAAACCTCTCCTCCTCCTTTCCCATTGTTTGGCACGGAGTTTACGTTTTTCTCCTATTTAAAGGTTTGAATAATAATCTGTGATTAATAGGAATGTTTGCTGAGAAGATTCGTGCAGGAAAGAACGTTCGTTGCAACACAATACATATATTTTTAACTATGGCTTCCTGACTTTTAATGTCATATACTAAAACATCAACAATAGATCGATCAAATCACGACATGACAACTAAAATGAGTAATCTAACTTTTTACATAGACATTATAATCTAGACATGTTAATACAACATACACCAAATTATAAAAAACATATTGCATGATTAAAAAAATAAAGAAAAAATAAAACTTACTTTTTTTCAAAATCCGATGGATTTGGGAAAGCTGATCCTGCTCACGGTGTTTGAGGTCAGACCACCGTTTCCGAATCTGATCTTTCGATCGCTCGACACCGAATTTTTTGACCAAACAGGCCACCACCTTGTCCATGATGCCATCTTTCCTGGCATTGGGCCGATCGTAATTTGCCAACTTTCCATCGTAATCCATTTTTTCTAAAATGGAGACCATCTCCACCATTTCTGGCTTTGACATGGGTGTAGCCCTTGATTTTCGGGTGGCCCAATCACTTCGGCCCCCACTAATTGAGCTCCCAGATTGTTGAGACATGGTTCCTAATTAAACAATGATTATTCCACTGCCTCAGGTGTGAGTGTCGCATGTAGGCCTGATCTTCGGCACGTACACACCCCTGCACAAGCCCGCCACTGGAGGAGGAGTTGACGCCTGCGCTGTATTTAAAGGACGCCAGATCGTTCGGCCGACGATTCGCTAGCGGACATATCGAGAGTTGGAGCACGATCGAGCGGCGAATCACGACTTTTCCCCACAAACAAAGGTACGACTCTTTTAATAGAAAGTGTGTGTTTTGGGCCCTATACAGCTTTTATTAGGAATATCTTTATTATGTGCCAAAATACATGCTATTTTAATATGTTTTGTGTTGTTTTGTGTCTTGCAGGCATATACTGTCCTGCAATATGGTGGACAATTTCACCACCCACAACTTTTTAATAAGTTTTATTGATGAGTTCAGGCAACTGCCCTGTTTGTGGCAAGTCAAGTCCGCAGATTATAAAAATCGAAAACTCAGAAAACAGGCCATGGAACATTTGGTGGCCTTCTACAAGCCCGTCTGTCCTGGGGCAAATTTTACTTATATCCGCAAAAAAATAAACAGTATTCGCACTGCCTACAGGCGGGAGTTAAAAAAAATAGAGGAGTCCACCCAGTCTGGAGCAGGGGCACGGAATGTATATGTACCACGGCTGTGGTACTTTGATAACATGCGGTTCCTGGCAGACACCATGGAATCCAGGCCGTCAATTTCTACACTGCCTTCTACTTCGGCAGAGGGCTCAGTGTCGGTAGATCCAAGCCAGGATGAGGATTTCCTGGAGGAGAGTTTTACTCAGGTATGGCATTTCACAATATATTGTCTGCTAAAATGTAATCATGTAACAAAATTATAAGCTAAACCATAATTGACCCTTTAGGTAAACGGGCATAGCAAGGGGTTGGCATGACAGGCAACCGCCAGGGGCGCAGGCCAAGGGGGGTGGGTCACAAAAACATTGGCATTGTTTTATTGTTTATTTTAACAATCCACTCAGCCTGCACACCCCAGAACCCCCAGTTTGCAGGCGGATTCATGCAGGTGTAAAACATTGAGAGCAGCTTCATGCAGGTGTAAAACATTGAGAGCTGCTTCATGCAGGTGTAAAACATTGAGAGCAGCTTCATGCAGGTGTAAAACATTGAGAGCAGCTGAGCCAAAAGACCAGGAGACTGAGACTGCCTCTCACTGCATCCCCAGCACCCCTCCGGTCTTACAAACACTGCTGCATCCCCAGCACACCTCTGGTCCTAAGAAACACTGCTGTAGCCTCAGCATTCCTCTGGCTCAACCTTTTTTAATACAAAACTAACAGCTCCTGCAAATGATCCATCCATCCTTGCTTCCATGTCTCTGGTCTCTCACTCTGGGTCAGCAAGGCAGGTGGCTTCCTTATTCATGTTTCCCTGCACTGCTTCACCCTCAATGCCCTACATATAGTCCTCTGCAAGTTCAGGCCCCTCTCTCTCTGCAACCCCCTCCTCTCTCTCTCACACCCCCTCTTTCTCTCCCTCTCTCTATCTCTCAACCCTCTCTTTCTTTTTCACACCTGAGACAATGATTGCCCACTAGAGAGCTCTACACTGGGCAAACAAGGGGCAAATTAGAAACTTTTAATGCCCTTTAATTTTTTTTTGGGGGGGTGGGTTACAGTTTTACATTGATCTTGGGGGGGGGGGGGTTGTTGCCAAATACAGCTCCTCAACAAGGGCACTGGAGACCCTAGATATGCCACTGTATGTAAAGTCTGCTATTTGTTCACAATAATATAACAAACATGCATTTTTATATACACTATAACATTCTAATCAATTGTTCATTTCATCAACAGGGAAGTGTCACTGAGGAGGAGCCAGGTTGCAGCCAGGAGCCTGGGGAGCCTGTGGAGCCTGAGGAGCCTGCGGAACTCTTTCCACCACCACCTCCTCCTGCCAAACGGAGGCAAAAGAGGAAGCACGTGGATGACATCACCGACGAGTTTATCCAGGAGGCCACCATAGCCCTACGTCGGAAACCGGAGGCCAATGAGTCCTTCGGGAATATGACTGCCAAAATCCTGGATAAGGTGGACCTCAGGCAGTGTCAGTATGCCAGAAAAATTATTCTGGATGTGCTGCAAAACGCTGAAAACGGCATACTTACTGAGCACAGCCACGCATGCCAGGAGCACCCGTGCCCTCCACCTCCACCTCCACCTCCACCTCCACAACACCCACCACCTCGCCAAATGCCACATGGCCAGTGGCAATATGGCCAGCAGGATCCAAACCTGCCCTCATGGCAACCTGATTACAGTTACCAGCAACTTTAATTTGTGTAACCCCCTATTATTTATTTTACCCCTGTTTGCCAGTTTCTAGTTTAATTTTGTCCAAATGGACCTTTTTTATGTTTAGTTTATTATACGGAAAGTATTGATGTTTGCTTTGTTTTTTTTTTGCTGAGATCCAAAAAATAAAGAAAATTTAAAATAAAAAATGGCCTATCTGAATTTGTTAACATGTTTAATATTGTGCATAACCTGAAAAATATGTTTTAGACATTAATTCATACAAGAATAAAGGGTCATATCAATAGTTAGATCTTTGGTGTGAAAATACAAAAATAATGGTGAAGAGTTCAAATTATTTAATTCTAAAATTTGATAGAACAGATAGAATAGACAAACATTATCTTCATCATAACAGAACACATGCCTTTTTATTAGAAAAGTATGGCATTATGAGCAGCATCTTCCTTCTTCTCACATTTATCAAGATGAGCATGTGCTCCGCATTTCACCTATTTCTTGGACTTCCGCGAGCCGAAAGTTCTTTCTGAATAAAATGTTGAGTTTACTAGAGAAAATTCTTCCGGGAACTCATTTGGTTTGATCATGCGTGTTGGGATTTGTAGCTGTGTGTCGGCAGAATTGTGTACTGACAGGCGAACAATCGTCCGTTCTGGTGTCGGCATACAAATATTTTCATGTTTGCAAGAAAGACTTTTGTCCGCGGATTGTGCGCAGACATCTGTCGGAGGCACCATACTAACACGCGTACAATCGGCAGATCCTTCGTCCACCGACGTTTGTATGCCGACGATCGGTACGTGTGTACGGGGCTTTAGCTGTGCCATTTATAAACCAAATTTTGGTGTGAGGTTCCACCACTAAGTTCTTTAGAATGTGAAATGAACAAGTAGCCGGGATAGCTACATGAAAATGATACCGTTATTAGGAATTTTGGGTGGGGAAGAAAACCAAACTCCGTTGGGTAAACTTTGCCATTTCAGTCTCTGAAGTAAGAAACTTGCAGATGTTTCAGACTACCAATACCTACCAATAATTGATATATCCGTTATGGGCTGGCCCCTAAAATATTGTCACAGCAAAGTAATGTATTGCTGCAAATTATGCAATCAATGAGTAAAGCTGGCTACACACTATACAATTTTTATACATCTTTCTTGTACAACTTTCCTAACTTTCTAAAGGAACTTGAACAAAATAAATTGGATAATGTGTATCCAGCTTAAAACTAATATTTCACATCACATGATTACTAAACAATACATTTAGAAAAATGCACTTTCAAAGTGAACAGCCCAGTGTGATGGCTCCCCATTAAACTGATTGATTCTTGCTAGTTGCCGAAGGGGAAATACTAACATAACGATTGTTGAAAAAGAGCAAAATGACTGGAAAATATGCACATTTAACCAGGTATGACAATAAATACCATGTGCAGGGACAGACAAAGTCAAACACACCCAACGGATGATATTCTACCTGGTTCCATTGTTAACCTTGACTTTCCACATTACTACACAGTAGATAACTCCTTAGCTATTTAACACGGTGAAAGCTATTTAGGAGTGTAATAAAATGAGATGATACATCATGTTCTAAAAACTGAACAATTGTTTCCTACACAATTGTTACATAAACAAGCAGATTCATGTGGTTTGAGTGTGGATGTTTATGTAGTTGCAGCAAGTAAGATAAAGGCTTAAAATGGAATTTATCACTAAAACTACAGTATAACGACCATAAAAATATTTTCTGAGCAACATTGGATGTGTGGTGCCTTAAAACTAAATTCAAGGCAAATACAGTAGCTAAATACACAGATGAAATAAATATTTGGGAGGTGTTTTATCTGCCAAAGGATTTGTACTTCTGTCTACCCAGTTCAGAGGTTTACACAGCTCTCCACACAGCACATCCTCTGCTGCAGTTAAAGTGGTTCTAAAGCCTTAAAGTAATTGTAAAGTCTAATTTTTCTTAAAAAATAACAAAGTTGGTTTTGCACAGAGCAGCCCAGTCCCTCTTCTTCTTGGGTCCCTCGTTCCTGCTCCTAGCCCCTCCCTCCAATCGAGTGCCCCTACAGCAAGCAGCTTGCTATGGGGGCACCCGAGCCGAGCTGCAGCTCCGTGTTTCCATTCAGACACAAGGCTGCTGTTCGGCCCCACCTTCTCTCTCTCCTGATTGGCTCACTGCATTTAAGTGAAAGCCGCGGGAGCCAATGGCGCCGCTAGTTTTTCTCAGCCAATCAGGAGGGAGAGACCCAGGACAGCCGAGGGACTAGTAGACATTGCTGGACAGAGGGGGGTACAGGTAAGTATTAGGGGTGCTGGGGAGGCTGCTGCACACAGAAAGCTTTTTATCTTAATGTATAGAATGCATTAAGATAAAAAAAAAACTTCCAGACTTTACAATTCCTTTAAGGTTTTTTCCCTTAATGCATTCTATGCATAAAGGAAAAAAACTTTCTGTGTTGCAGCTGCCCCCCCAGACCCCCCCCCCCTTCCCCCCTTTCCTTACCGAAACCAGATCTGATCCAGCGATGTGCATGAGCGCAGCGGCTGCCACGGCTGTCTTTCTCCTTAATAGACAGATTGATAGCAGTGGGAGTGATTGGCTCCCGCTGCTGTCAATCAAATCCAATGACACGGGAGCAGGGGCCGAGTCCCACTCTCTGTGTCAATGGACGCAGCAGCGGGACTTAGGAGCAAGCATGCACAGGTGCCCCCAGGGAAAGCAGTTTTCCCGGGGGGCACCTGATAAAGAGGAGGAGCCAGGAGCGCCAGTGGGGGACCCCAGAAGAGGAGTAACAGGGCTGCTCTGTGCAAAACTATTGCACAGAGCAGGTAAGTATAGGCATGTTTGTTATCTAGAAAAAAACAACCCAAAGCTTTATAACTACTGGAAGTAACACTTACAGCTCTTGTCTCTCCACCAGCCTGTGACTGGACAGTAAAACGAGAGGCAGCAGACTGGTGAGCTCATCTCATTGTCCCTCTGCTCTCTCACCCTGCCAACATTCTCCTTGTAAACATATCAGCACTGCAGAACACGTAACTGGCGCTATTCGTCCTATTACCTGTCTGTGCTCTACCGTACAAGGACTGCAAATGCTGATACTATTAAGGTAATTAGGGTACCTACACAGCTTTTAGGGTTCAAGCAAACTGTTGCCAATGCACATGTAGTGAAGGTAGCTGTAAATATAAGTGGGTGCTGCAGTGACCACTGGCTGGAAACCAAAGGCATTCAAAGTGAGTAGGTTTTCCCCAGTCCTCAAAGGATTCACCTCATAGCTCCCAGCCATCCCTGATTTTGAGAGACTGTTCCTGATTTGGAACAAAGTTCCTCTGTCCCTCTTTTCTACTCATCTGTCCCTTATTTTGGTCTGATCTATATAGTTGTACATAAAATACACTTTTTACCTTTCAAAAAATGTTTCCCAGTGCTAAATCTTTCATCCAATTTCTAAGTAGCTGCATTTTTAAATTGCAAAAGCCAGCATAAAAGGAATAGTAGTGGTAAAAAAATTGCTTTTGGGCTTAACTAATCATTATTTTTCTATATTACCCTTTAAAGGGGCGTTGCAGGGGGTGTGTCCTTTGCCTACAAACTTTTGCTAATCCCTCGTTCCCATCTCAAAAAGTTGGGATGTATGGTTACATAAGGGATGTTTCAGAGCCTCGCAGGACCACTTTATCATTCATGTGACAAGTGCATTATGAAGGGGTCCTGCAAGGCTCCGAAAAGTTGCTCATGTATCTATGATGTGATTGCTGAATAAAGCTTTGGACCTGTTCTGGAGATCCTTGGTGTGCTGGTGACAAACTTCTCACTTCACTGCATTTAGGGCTCATGCACATGGCCAATTATTGTTGTACACCTCGAAGATCAGTGTATTTCTGCAACGGATATGGCTAATGTTTCCAATCAGCCATGAACAGGAAGCCTGCACAGATCAATGATAGGCTGGCACTGTCTGCAGCTGTCCTCATGTATTGTCTCAAGTGCCCACATAAATGCTAGTATGGAAGGAGCCTAAGTAGACAGGGCATGGGAGTAAGATATCCCAAGCTGCTAATACAGTATTTAGTCTCCTGCAAAGCTAACCTAAAGGCCACTTTGAAGGGCTGTAGTCTTAGGTGAGGTGGATGTGGAAGGAATTGCTGTAGTTGCCCTGTCTCCCCTAACCTCCTTCTGCAGGTGTTGCAGTGAGGTACATAAGGTCTCGGAGGCCTGGACATAGGGCTCTGATATGAGTAGTGGTAAAACCTGGGAGTGAGTGAGCCATCTGGGAGTGTGCCCGGCTATTGAAGAGACATTCAGAGGAAAATACTGGTAAACGAAAGAAAACACTTTGATTCCCCTCGATCCTCAGCTGCAGGTCCTGGGCCTTGGTAAAGGAAAGTGGTCTCAAACTCTGCAGTGCTCCCAAGGAGAGGAATGGACGGGCCGTCTTTAGTACAGGGCAAAAGGGGCAGCTGCCCTGGGCCCAGTCATTGTTGTGGGGCCCAAAGAAGCTGTCCCTTGAGCCCCCACTGCCTGCAAATAATTGATAAGTGGATTTGGGAGGGCCCAAAAAAATATTTGCCCAGGGTCCAATCAATATTAAAGACGGCCCTGGGAATGGAGGTGTAGAAGGCTTAAAAGATGTGAATTAGCGTTCCATGCTGAAATGACTGCAGAATGTCTAACCTTGCATGTGACGTTCTGCTCCGAAGATTCTGCTAGTATGTCAATGTGGTATATCTCACAGGAAAGTTACAGTGAAGTGCGGAAAATGCATTTATGTGTGGACATTCCTTTATTCACAAATATTTGGGCTTCAGACCAGAAATGTCATGAATGGGCCTCAGGTGTATAACAAAAGATGACAGAGTTTCTCAACCACAGGTGGGTGGCTGTCCTATCTGAGAAGAAGCAGAGCGGGGACTTGCACAGTTTGGCACCAACACCTGTCCAATCATAATTCCCCTTACGCTTGTGACTCCCAGGCCCACAAATAAACTTCTTTTTTTATGGTAGGGACCTCTGTGACCATATAAATAAACCCTTGAGAAGGTCTACTTCCCTTTAAGATTGCTTTTTATTTCTTGTTTTGTAGAATATCACCACTAATGCAAGAAATTTTTTTATAAGAAACATAGAAACATAGAAACATAGAATGTGTCGGCAGATAAGAACCATTTGGCCCATCTAGTCTGCCCAATATATCTGAATCCTATGAATAGTCCCTGGCCCTATCTTATATGAAGGATAGCCTTATGCCTATCCCATGCATGCTTAAACTCCTTCACTGTATTTGCAGCTACCACTTCTGGTAGAAAAGTTGTGAGCTGAATTAGGTGTTTTTGGAAATCCGCTCTATGTGTGTGCTTCCTTTTTTGTGTTTACCTAATACTTGGCAATGCCTACAGTCAAACAACTTGTAGTATAATATGATTGCTAAAGTCTGAGCTTTGGTCATTTACCATTAGGCACACTAAATCTATATGCAGTATGTTCAACTAGGAAAGAAGAAGACACAGCAACGGGATACCAAAAATAGCTTCTTTATTCCAAAAATGACAGATAAAACAGTTAACCATTGGATTAACAATAGTATATGTGATTATGCTTGTCAGGCAGGGGTTAATTGTGTTGATTGGGTTCGGCTTTGAAACAGGTGTCTTTACCTATTTGACTAACGAACCGACCCCTTGTTATAAATAAGCACTATGTTGTGTGAAACGCGTTAACATCCTTGGATTTCTGTGCTGCATTATCTGTCAATTTTGGAATTAAGAAGCTATTTTCGGTATCCCGTTGTGGTGTGCAGCTATCTTCACCTATTTACCGAATTGATCGTGGTGGCGAGCTGGGCCAGCACATGTTGGGAGTGACCAGCTGCGGTATTATCCTCCCTTTTTCACCTGAAGTAGTGTTCTCTCCACATTGTATATAGGTTGTTGATCTCCCTCACAGAGATCTTTGTATGGCCTACTGTCTCTGTGATTGTTTTTTAACCAGGGTGCCTTAGCAAAAAGCCTACAGATTGCCTCAAATTCACCTAAAATTGTCAAATTGTCAGCCAGCAGGTGGATCAATGCCTGTCTTTTTTTGTTACTCAAACCACAAGTTTTAATTGTGCAGCCTTACAACCTTGGGCACCGTGCAGTCCAGCTGCTGACATTCTAACAACCAATTATGTCGTAGGATGATAAGGAGGACATTGGGTGTCTGAGGATGTCCTTGTTTACCCCTCTTCGTCCATACTGGGATCACATTAGCTGACTGAGAAAACTGAGGGAGAAGAGAATCGCTAGAATACTAGTCAGTACAAGTGTGAAAAGATATATTTGATTTGGAAAAACTAATCAACCCCATGTAAAACTATTAGAACTATTAGTTCAGTTTTTTTTGTTTTTTTTCCATTTTAAAATAGTTGACTAGATCTAGCTTTGCACTGGAAATCAAAAGTTTCTCAGGGAGACGGTCAGAGAGAGACAGATGGGTGACCTGCTGTTCCCATGGGAGAGGCCCCAGTGGAAAGGTGTGGTCCCATCCATGATAAAGGACAACACATTGGGGTTGATTTACTAAAGGAAAATAAGCTGTTCACTTTGCAAGGGAAGATGCCCTGGAGCAAATTCCTTTGCAAAGTGCAGCTTCTCTTGCAGCAGACCATTGCCATTAGTATATCAACTATAGAACCGTGTGCACTGTCTGATGAGTGTGGCATTGGGGTTTGAGAGGGACCCATAGAGCAAGCTGCTGTGAGAGTAGAGTTGGATGAGCAGTTCGGGCCAAGCAACAGGTCGGCCTGAACATCGTCTGTTCACCCGTTTGGCGAACAACTGGATTTGCGGGCGAACATCCCGCCGAGCGCCTCACAATGCACTGCGTGCTGCACAATGCATTCTAAACAGTAGGAGGGGACAGCAGTTTTGAGACCCCGGGACAAATAGGAAAGGGACTTTTTAAATGAAAAGGAATATACATAAATCGGTCAATTATGACCTCCTCTACTAAAATACAAAAAAAAAGAGTTTATATCACTTTCAAAAGCCATTTGTAAAAAAAAGATACAGTTTAAATAATATGAATAAGTATTTAATGAAGCTTGTATTTGCAATTTGACCTATATCTTTGAAAAATAAATAAAAGAAAAATGAAAATTCCCCCCGCCCCAAAGCATTTTGGGGTATGGTTTAGATGGGAGGCTGGGGGGCCCGTGTCCCCCCCTTTTCTGACCTGCCAGCTACATGCTCGGATAAGGGTCTGGTATGGATTTTGTGGGGGACATTTTTTTTTTAACATTTTTGTATTACCGGCAATTTAAATGTCATTTTGTTTTCTTTATAAATGCCAGTTTTGCTGAAGCAGGTTCTATACATGGTGCAGATGCACCACTTTACAGGCAGACTAAGGGGACCCCCCAGATACTAAATTTAAGACATTTTTCATTTTTATTATTTCACATTAAGCATCATTATTTTCACTGCTCCTGTAAAAACTATCTTTTTTTTTTTTGCATTGATACATGTCCCACAGGGAAGTATCCAGACCCCCATACCCTTTTTATGGTCATTAACTTTCATATAAGCCTTCAAAATGGGGACTTTTGATCTTTCAAGTTCGGGACCAAAGACTTTAATAGAGTTCGCGGCTCAGGTCCAAACTTTATGCATGTTTGGGAGTTCTGGTGCTGTTTGGGAGTTTTCGGCCCAACTTTTGGCCCAACTCTATGTGAGAGTTGTTTGCAAGCTGTCACCTCTAATAAAAAATCATGCTCTGCAGCATCATGACTCTTATTTATTAAAATGCATTCCCTTTTTTGTAGCCATCCTCTCCCTGCAGAGGTGACATTTGCAATAAATATATTAGTGTGGTGTATGGGATGTAATATTTGTTTGTTTTGTTTCTGTATTGGCTGTTAGTTGAATTTGACTTTATTAGAATAATTGAGCTTTGCCAATGTGCAGTAGGGGAAAACTGTTTTGTTACCTGTTCTGTGCGCTCTACAGCAAAAAATGGGCAGTTTTTAGCTTCTACCCATTATAGTCCATCAAGGTTGTATCCTAAATATAGCAACCAATCAAATATTCTTACAATCAGAGAACTGCTTTTAGAAGTTAACGCCTAATCGAGTACATAAAATGCTGGTATTTCTGTCAATTCATTGACATTTATGAGAAACCACAAAAAATGGTCGTTAAAAAATTCCTTTGATTTTATTGTAGAGGTGAACTTGTATAATTTAAGAAAAAGAAGGTACATGTGACAACTCTTGATATAGCTTTGTGACGTCAAAATCTGTGTTTGAAAGAGTTCATTAAAATGTATTTTTACGAAATACTCAGATCAAGGTAAAAGATAAAACTATTACGCATATAGCTCGAGGCATCTTACAGCCTTCACTCAGTTTCCTCATAGGTAAAAATAAACAAATTGAAAGATCCTAAAATCAACTATATAGTATGTCGTTTGACTGTCAAAGACAACAAAACCACAATGCAAAAGCGCCTACGTGTACATTCTGTCTATTGCAGCCTAGTCAGGTTTTTCCATGGTGTATTCAAATGGGCTGTGTCCGTTTTTCTTGCAGCAGACATTTGCCTGCCAAATTACAGCCAAATTGGTTCCATGAAAGGAAATTCGTACGACAGGTGGCCTCTGATTTGCGTTCTGACTGATAGTTATCATGTTCCCAAATAATGGTCTTTTTTTTTTTGGCTATACTGCTGCTCTTTTCTTTATATTCTAAAGACACAAATTAAAGTAGCTCTGTATTATTTAATAAATCTTTATATGTATTTTTAATGCAAACAGTATAAGTACCTGAATTTGACCTGGTATCGCTCTTTTGCAGTTCCTATACAGCAGAGGTCAGCTACTCTTCATGTGCTTACAAGAGACATGCTGGTAGGAAGAGAGAGCAGACTGACAGAGAGATGAGCTTATCACTGTGCAACTTCTTCTTTCAATGTCCAGTCACAGGCTGGGGGATGGACAAAGCCTGTAAGTGTTACCTAATGGCAGGAGGGAAAAATAAGCTCTCCTGCTCTGTCAGACAGGTCTGCTCTGCGTGGCAGAGCTTTTTAAAACTCAGAATTGGATGGACAGTAATGCAAATCTTTTGGCAGACAAAACAGATCCCATAATTGTATTTAATCTGTGTATATTCCAGTTTGCCCAAATTTCAGGTTTAAAATTCTATAATAGTGGTCCCTAAACAAATTAATCTATGCAGTCCCAATGCATGGGCAAGGTAAAAAGCTTTGTACTCTTTTGCGTCATTTCACACCAACACACTGTGTTGCTGAAAAAACAAAGCTGGCAGTATTTTCCAGCACCACTGCAGCATGCGTTGGGTAAAAGGAAAGTAAAATGTCTCTTAAAAAGTATAAAAAGCCTCAATGGAACGAATGCAGAAATGCAACGCAATGCACATAATCAATGCATGTCAATGCAAATGCCCTAACGTGCATGTTGTGGTGCTGACCTGTGCTAAGTGATATATTGTGGTTACTGCTACTCATATTTTTTTCTATCTGAACATTTTGTGATAGCCTTGGCATTGCCTGCAAATACCAGATCCATCCGAACATTCTTTCCAGTTAGGGCTCCTATCAACTGTCCAATAAAGTTATCCTGCAAAAAGTTTATATCGTTTTGCCCTTTTCTGTTCCAACAGTACCATTACACCAGGCCAATTAAAATCTCCTACTATTACAGTTGTACCAGCTTGAGCAGCCCTCTCTATATATGTAAGGAGCCAAGTATCTACTGGAGGACTTATAACATACTCTAATACACGTGTGTCAAAATCAATGCCCGGGACTGAATCTGGCCCTCCAGGGCATTTCATGTGGCCCTTTTTTAGCCAGGGCTTTTTTTTTCAGCTGTAACGTGGGGGAGCTCCCTTCCGGCACCTCCAGCTCTTGCCCTCTGCTCCCTGCTTACAGCTATCACTTGTGAACACAGAAGCCTTCCATGTTTACAAGGACAGCTTTCCTCTTGGCGGCACGCGGCTTTCACATATCCCAGCCTGCCCTGCATGCACACACGACGGGGAAAGATGACGACCAATGATCTCCCTGCAAGTGAGAGAAAGAGAGAGGTGGATACACCTAAACTGCTGGAAGGTACTAGAGCTGGACTGGGTGGGCGAGATGCAAAGAAGCTTTTTGGGGTGGGTGGGAGAGATGAGGGCTGTAGATGGAGATGTTTGCAGAGGTGGGGGATCGGGGAGTGTGGTGCAGAGATCAGAACGAAGGAGCAGGGGTGGAAATGAGATGTGGCTAGCCTGTGAAAGAGAGCTGAACCCTGCACTCTGTATGTAGTGCACTCCTTAAAGCGGAGTTCCGGGCACAGATGTAATTTTTTACTAAACATACCCCCGGGACAGTCAGGGCTAGCACATTCCACAATGGCTAGCCTCTGATCTGTCCCGGTTCGCACTTACCTTTTAGAAGAAATACTTACTTATAAAATTTCCTCCACAGCGTTTCCATCTCTCTTGTGGGCAGCTGAAGCCGGCGCGGTCCTCTTCTGTGTCTTCTTCCGCGTCTTCTTGTCCCAGAATGCGCCGCACCGGCCCCTCTCGTCACTTCCGGTGCGGCGCTGCATTCCTCCACAGCTTCTGGGCATGCCCAGAAGCTGTTTAGCAGGGGAATGCGGCGTCGCCCGGAAATGACGTGCGGGGCCGGGGCCGTCGCATTGATTCCTGGGAGCTATGACGTTCAGCTCCCAGGAATCATAGCGAGACAGGAAGTGACGGGGTGAGCCGCGGCTCCGAGGGAGGAAGTACTCTGAGGTGAGTATCTTCGATCTTCAATTACAAGGTGAGTAAACAAAAAAAAAAAACCTAACTATCCAATTCCTTTTCAGGTGAGGTCTACCTAGCGGAGGGGCACAAAAAAAAAAAATCTTTTTTGTGCCCGGAACTCCGCTTTAACCCTGCACACTGTACAGAGTGCACTCAGTATGTAGCGCACTCCTGAACTTTGTGCTTGTATGTGGTGCACTCCTGAACTCTGTATGTGGTGCACTCCTGAACTCTGCACTCTGTATGTAGTGTACTCCTGATTGCTGCACTCTGTACATAGTATACTCCTGAACTCTGCACTCCGTACCTAGTGCACTCCTGAGCTCTGGGCTCTGTATGTAGTGTATTCCTGAACACTCCTGAACACTGCACTCTGCATGTAGCGCACTTCTGAACTCTGCACTCTGTACATAGTGTACTCCTGAACCCTGCACTCTGTAAACCCTGCACTCTGTATGTAGCACAGTCCTGAACTCTTCGTACATAGTCTTAGATATAAGACTGGCCCTTTGAGGACAACCATAATGCCAATGCGGCCCTCGATTAAATTGAGTTTGACACCCTTGTTCCAATACTTAAAGTGACTGTAAATAATCACCTTGTAAAACAACCCATTCAGTTTAAAGTAGAAATAAAAGGCAAAACTTTTTGTATAGATTAAAAAAAAATATATATATATATATATATATATATATATATATATATATATATATGTCTTTTTTCCCCTTTTTAGAAGTGATCTCGTTCCTTCTGTTCTCAACAGCATAAGAGCTGGGGGAGGATAATCAGCATAGTTACATAGTTTTTTCGTTAGTCAGGTTGAAAAAAGACACAAGTCTATCAAGCTTAAGTGCATCTCATCAGCACACTGAGCTTCCCAGTGAATGACTGTACAGTCAGGACAAGTCTGATCACTGAAGGGGAGTACATGGAGTTCCCAGCAAAGCTAGAGAACTGACCACAATGTACTCTCTTGTTTAATGTGGTCGGTTTTAATAGGAAAGCAAGGGGACGAGCAGGAACACCAAGGATTCCACAAAAAGGAAACAATACAAATAGAACAGGATACTTTCTCATACAAGTACATGGTACAGCAGCCACATATCTGGAATATGAAGTGGAGGGGGAACAAACGCTTTAAAGTAACATTAAAGCTGCTTTTGCTCAGAGCAGCTCCTCCCCTTCTGGGGTTTCCTGCTGAAAGCTCCTCCTCTTCTGCGAGTGCTCCCATAAAAAGTTGCATTCTATGGGGGAACTTGTGTGGGCTCACTCCCAGACCACCATAGCTGGATTGGGATCTGGCTCAAGCAAGTATGGGGGGGGGGGGGGGCTGGGGTGATCCTGCAACACATGCAACACAGAAGGTTTTTTTACCTTAATGCATAGAATGCTTTAGAACCACTTTAACATATTAGCAGGGGTGAGCACAGGCCTCTTTGGATCATCTGACCCCATCTGAGCTATCCTTCCAGGAGGCTGTCACTACATAAAGTCAGTGGTAAGCAGCCCCACAGCTACAAATATACACACTCATTGTACATGGGTAGCTGAAGGGCAGGATATACCACTGCTGCTTACCATTGGCACTGTGCAGTTACAGCCTTTGGTGGGATGGCTCAGCTGGGTTTGGACCATGATCTCACCACTCCACTCCTGTGCTCATCCCTACTTAGCAATATGTACATCCATATGTAATTCCACCCAAATTATCTCAGCTCTATCACACTTTGCAATAACAAGGTCATCATTTACATTCATTTTTGGGCCTCATGCACACTGGATGTTTTTACAGCGGCTGTTTTTGGCACCAGATGATTTTTTTTTTTTCAGCCAGTAAACTCCCCAGCATGTTATTCTATGTGTCAATTCACACATAGGCTGTTGTCAGCAGTTTTTGGCAGGGGCGTTTTCTGTCTTAAAAAATACCCCCCAGAACTAGTGGGTTTTGATAAGAGTTTTTCAGCTGGAAAAACGCTCTAAAGCTTTAAAATGCTAAAAAAAAAAACACTGAAAAATAGACCTTTTTGGCATTTATCAACGTTTTTGAGCCATTAGCATTTGTGGGATTATAGTTTTGCTAAAAAAAAAATAAAAAACACTACAGCTGAAAAAACGCTGAAAAATGCTACTGCAAAAAAGCTGAAAAACTCCTTCTACAGCTACAGCTTTTTACTGACATTTTGATAACATCCAGCATGCATGAGGCCTTAGATCACTTCTCACATAGAAACAGACACCATCACGCTTTCACCCTGTCTCTCAGAAAGAGAGTAAAGCCAGGAATAATAATGGTCCAGTCGTTAGAAGAATGAAGCGAAGATTCTGTAACACCAATTAAATCAAAACTTTAAGATTTTCTATTTTGCTTGTCAGATTTCTGGCATTTGTAATAATGAACTTTAAACCACCAGTACATTTTGCATTTAGATTTCTTATACTATTTTTTGTTCTTTTAAATATTGCATTCTTTAATGTGTATTTGTAACATAGGGATCTGCTTGTCACCTGTCATATGCATCTACTTTCTTCTCCCATTTCACCTTCCACTCCTGTTTGACCCATCTTTCCCATTATTCTCCCATATTGGTGTTACCCCCAAAAAACTTGGCTCAATGCTGTAGAAACCCAGATATTTCCTTCTAACACCTAGACTTCAGCTATGCATTTTGTTCTGGAATGTCAGCTTCCAGAAGGGCAACATGCCCATATCTGCTACTGAGGTAATCAGTTTGGAACTGTTGCTTTATTTGTCTATACAAGACCTTCAACCTTACTTCTTAATTATCCCAGTTACAAGGTGTGTATGTAACTTACAGAAAGAGAAACATTTTAGAGGCTCTAAATTCCAGTTATACCATAGACCTCACTCTAGCAGATTGCCACCACGATAACTCTTTTCTTTAGCAACCCTTGTAGTTTTCAATAATAAGATAGGTATACAAAAGCTATAAACATTAAGCTCTCTGATGAAGGGATGTGGCTCTGAAACGTGTAAGTGGCATTGTCTATACTCATGGAAATCGTTAAGAGATTAAAGGCAGGTTTGCGGGGAGTCATCCAAAATAGACTTCGGATGGACAGGTTTCCAATATACTGTAACTTGTTCTAATTTTCAGGTAATAATGTTGAAACCATTACAGAAGTATACAACAATTTTCTGGTGGGGTAATAAAACAGGTGTTATATATCTTTAATAAAAAACTGCTGACTTTGATTTGGCGAGGGGGTGGTGAATTCCTTTGAAAATGCATACTGATAGTTAAAAGTGAAAGAAAATATTTACCCTTGCAGTTGGTCCCCTTCCCCACTGCAAGAGGTAACGGGATGATGAATGAATATACTTACCTCATCCCTTGCTTCCCTAGGATCCAGGGCTTTCCTCTTTTCTCCAGCACTTTAGAATGTAGGTGAACCCTCAGCATTTGTTGGTCCTGCATTGTACAGAGTGATGTCAGAGGGCAACAATCTGTGTGGCAGTGACAGGCAGAGATTTTGATGGACTGATTGCACAAAGAAGAGGAAGCCTAGGGAATAAAGTAGGGCAGTCATAGGAGGTTCCTGCTGAACCGGCCGAGATTTGAACCATGTATGGGCAGGCTGAATGTACCAAGTTGATCAATCAGTCAACTTGGGTACAACCAGCCTGCTGGATCTTACATGCGATTATCGCTAGAAGCTGGTATAGCCGCTAGCAATAATCACTGTCTTCTCCCAGCACGGACGGCTTCCCACTGGGAGAATATAATGACTCGACAGGAGGGATTCCCCTCTTAACAATGTCTGTGTTGATGGAGGACTCAAGCTAATTTCTTTCCTGCAACCCATGGACGCAGGAAAGAAATGTGCACTGTGTATGGCCAGCTTAGTTTATCACCTTATGCATCATCAACCCTAGGCAAAATGAGCAGTAAACCCTTGCAGTGGAGAGGGGATCAAATTGAAAGGGTGAACCTTTTTAGTTGTCTGAAGTTTAACTTTAAGGTCCCATTGACAGGGGGCATACTAAAGTGTATGCCTGTGGAGGGCTATGTTTACCAGCATGGGGATGCATAGGAGTTCAATGCATCCCTACGGTGGTAGTTCCATTGATGTCATTTGGGAAACAGTGGCTGCATGGACACAGACACTGCTCCCAATCTGACTTTCATGCAGGTATGGGTGCATGGCTCCAAACACACACTGGGTGCATTTGGAGCCATGCACCCCTACGGATGTCAGATTGGAAGCAGCATCTGAATATGTGCAGCTACTGTGTCCCAATTGATATCCGCCTGCACGTGAATGCATGGAACCTCCACAGGCATACGCTTTAAACTACTTTAAAACTAAAGTGCATCTCTAGCCAAATTCTTTTTCTTTTGTTTTAAAAAAAGTAGGCAATTGGTAAAATCCCTATCCAATTTTTTCTTTTGCTGCCTGTGCCCCATTGGGGAGCTTTGACTTCATCTTGTGTCTCTCTAACAGGAAAATTACATTTCTCCAGAGAGGAAATCCACTTTGGCACAGTGGTTAAGGGGGCTTGTGTTCCTGTTGGTAGCTTTCCTCTAACCTTTTGTTGCATTGGCAATCAAAAAAAAAAATTATTTTATGCTCACTTTCCATTTTAGAGATAAAGTAAAACCCGAAGTAAGGAAAAGAAAACCTAGACGGAGGGCCGACATGGCAGGGTTAAAAGGGGGTTTGGAGCAGTAGTTTCAGGAGGTTTTAAAGTAAATTGTAAGGGGACACTTACTGGATTGGTGGAGTGGAGGGAACAGGTGGGGCTTTAGGGGTCGAACAGTAGGAGGATCCTGGTGAGGTCTTCAATCAGGAGAGAGACGATGTCGAAACAACTTCCCACCCTCCCTCCCCTTTTATGGTGGTTACGTTCCTGTGTAATTTTGGGCTATTTTCTTTGGTGACATGTCATGTCAGCTGATGGGGTACAAGGTCCTTGTATGTGCTTTATTTGATAAATGTAAATTGGTAGGGACCCGTCTTGGGTACGGCTCCCTGTGGTTTGTCTGGGTTGTATTTGCTAATAGTGGTGTTGTCTCCGAGTCGGTGTTTTGTGGCTGGAGGCCTAAGTTTGGTTAAGCAGGTACCTGAAGTAGTGGTGCCTATAAGGACCTTGGGGCTCCAAATTTCAGAATGTAATGACTGTTGCTTGTATGATTTATATATGTTATTTATACAATTTGGTTTAATAAAAGGCTGCTGTGGCCATTAAACTCCAGTTATGGTATCTAGTGTTTTACTTGGGTAAAGAAATAAGGGGGGAGTGTTGATCAAGCAGTTATAGAGACAAGAGAACAAATAGACAGATTGATTCACTCCAGCGGGACACACACCTCAATATAAAATGCCCTTCCCCACCCTATCCAAAACTGAAAAGAAACCTTTTGGCTACACATACATGCCAAAGGTCCCATGCTGTCAGGATGCACTGCCATTTACAATAAGGATTATAATTTGAGTAAAGGTGAATGTCCCGTATTTTAAGATAGCAACGCAAGCGTAAAATGGAGCATTATAAAGCACATCCCAAATGCCAGTGTGTACGTATAACCTTGTGTGTTTCTAGCAGATCGCTTTTTCTGTGTTTAAGTCTATATTCCATTGGAACATCAGTGTGTGTACTATAGTTTAAAATGTTTAACCACTTCAGCTCTGGGTGGTTAACACCCCCTCATGACCAGGCCATTTTTGCCCCCTGCTGAAATCCCCCCCTCCCAGCACAAATCCTTGTCCCCCCATCCCCACCAGCTCAAATCCTCTCCCCCATATATTCCCAGCACAAATACCACCCCTCCCCCCCTCCCCATCCTTCCAAAAAAAAAATAAAAAAATCCCTTCCTAGCACAAGTCCTCAACCTCTCAAATTTCCCCTCCAAGTCCAAATCCTCCACTTCCAGCACAAGTCCCCTCCCCCAATCCCACATTCTAGCACAAATATCCCCCTAAAAAAATATTTCCTCTCTAAACCCCCCAACCACACAAACCCCCCAGATTCCCCCTCCTAACAAAAATTCCCCCAAATCACCACTCCTAGCACAACTCCCTAAATTTGCCCTCCTAGAACAATTCATACTCCCCCAAATTCCCCTTCTGAACAAGAATCCCCTCCCCCCCAATATTCTTGTGGTGCCCCCCTATCACACATGATACCACGGTGCCTCCTGCCCACCCCTTGTCCCGGCCCTGAACCACCCATTGGTCACGTGATTGTGCTCTCTGTGCTCACCAATGAGAAACACTTCTTCTGGGAAAAGCCAGAAGAAGAAGCCTCAGATGAGCTTCTCATTGGTCTGCATGGTCACATGGCTGGGCTGACCAATCGGCACTTGCCATTGCAAGCATTATGATGGATACTCACTCTGGGCTGTGTATGACTGTGTACTCTGGGACTGTGGGGTACGAAGGGGTGGCCAGGATATTTGGTGTTCACCTTTTTTCATTAAGAGCTGAGCTTACCCTGAGAAAGTCCACATAGCATGTTTCGAGAACCTATATTTTAAGTATTATTCCAAGATATTTCATATTGTTTGTGTGCTGGCTTCTCTGACTATTAAGAAGATCAGGATATTTTTAGAACAAAAAAAAAAAAGGTGTGTCATCCCTTTAAGCCGTAGATGAAGCCCTCGGGTTAAACTGAAAATGAAATGATGGATCAGGTCTGGAGCTGCACTAACACTGCAATCAGGATGACTCCAGACTGGTTGAACGAGTATTGGCTCTTATCTAACAGGTTTTCTTCAGGCGGGGAAAGATAATGGGGGCATTCACAGATCCTGGGTATAAATCCAGGAATTTCCTGTAGGACTATAATACCGCATTTTTAAGATTTGCAGGGATTATATAGACCCATTGTGGCCACCGGTGCACTTTTTAAGAAATTAGGTTGCTTGCAGTATATTTCACTAATGAGCTTATTTTAATTAGTACATCATAATCACATCAGTAATTAGTCTAATTACCTAATCAGCATGAATATAATCAACTTATTACAAAGTAGAGCTACACATGCTAGCCATGATTTAGGCCGGCCATAGATGGATCCAATATCAGCCGGTTCAGCAGGGACCAGCCAAGATTCGATCCATCTATGGGCAAGCTGATTGTTCTCGAGTCAATCCATCAACTTGGGTACAACCAACATGTCAGAGCTTTAACCACATGACCTCCGGAAGATTTATCCCCCTGCCAAACCAGGTAATTTTTTGTGATACGTTACTTTAACTGACAATTGCGTGGCCGTGCAACACTCTACCCAAATAAATGTCCTTTTTTTCCCACAAATAAATTCTTTTGGTGGTATTTGATCACCTCAGCGTTTTTTATTTTTCGTGCCATAAACAAAAAAGACTGACAATGTTAAAAATACAAAAATAATATTTTTCACTTTCTGTTATAAAACACATCCAATAAAAAAAATGTAAAAAAAAATCTAATTTCTTCATCAATTTAGGCCAATGTGTATTCTGCTACATATTTTTGGTAAAAAAAAAACAATAAGCGTATAATAATGGGTTTGCGCAAAAGTAATAGCGTCTACAAACTATGGGACATTTTTATTCATTTATTTATTTATTTTTACTAATAATGGCGGCGTATAGCGGCTTATAGTGGAACTGTGATATTGCGGTGGACAATTTGGACACTAACTGACATTTTTGACACTCTTTGGGGACCAGTGACACTAATACAGTGATCAGTGCTAAAAATATGCACTGTCACTCTACTAATGACACTGGCTGGGGTTAACATCAGGGCCAATTAAAAAGTTAACTGTGTGCCTAGCCAGTGCTTTTGTGCACTGTAGGAGGTGCATAGATCTATGTCCCTGCTCTGCAGGAACACAGGATCCAGAGCGTTGATCTGCCTTGTTTACATAGGCAGATTGCTATTCTGCCTGTGTACTGAACAATTAGCGGGTACTGGTGGACATCGAGTCTGGGGTGCCCGCCGCTGAGCTCCCGCCATAGGCGTGCATGGGGGGGATGTGCCAGGTGTGTCTGGGCACACCCTAATCACTCTGTATGGTGCTGATTCCCCCTACTGCCGGGGTTCCCACCATGTTGCCCCCACCTGCAGTGCCACTGGCTTCCCTCCTCTCCTCTCCCCTCGGCTGCTGCGGGGGAAGTTTCAGGATGGAGAGCAGGGGAAAGGGCTAGTAAATATGTCAATTACCGACCCCTTCCTTTTCCAAATGAAAACAGTGAACACACTCACGGTGTTGATTCATAACTGAAGCATAGTAAACTGTTTACTATGATTCATTTTTTTGAGTGAACCGGAAGCCGCTCAGCACAGAGCACTTCCAATTCATTCACTGTCCTGTGCAGTTGAGGCTGCAGAGAAAGGCATGTGTGTTTGAGCTTTGGGGTGCACACCTATGGCTGAGCCGTTGTCGGAGGGGAAGGAACGCGCCCTGACAAGGAGAGCTGGATCACATATATCAAGGTAGGGATGGTTCCCTTTGCCACCACGCAGAGGGAACACAATAGCTTTGTGGGAGGGATTCCCCCATCAACACTAACTGTGTTGATGGGAGAATTGCGCGATTTTCTTTTCTTCCACCCTTGGTTTCAGGCAATAAAATCGCATAATCTAAGGCTGGCTTTAAGCAGGCCATAGATGAATACATTTTCTTTTCATCCACCACCACCTTTCCTTCTTCCACTGACTGTGTTGATGGAGGAATCCCACCCTGTGAAACTATTGTGTTCAGCTGACAGGTAGCCTTCCCAGCTGGCAGAACACAATGATCACTGCTGGCAGCTATAGCCACCAGCAGTAATCTAATGCAAGGAATCCCACAGGCTGGTTGTACTGAAGTTGATTGATGTACCAATGGCGGAGCCTCCATGACTGAAAGAATAAAAATCCAATAAATGACTGTGATGGACTAGGGACAGAAAAGCAGTGGATACAATGGCTAGATAATGATGAACATCCTCCAGCCAAGAAATGAGATGGGCTCTCTCTGACTTACTGCATCTTCTACTGTAATATACAGTGTGGAAACATACAGTGTGCAGTGATACAGAGCTGGAAAGGCTTACACGTTTCGAGGCTTAGCCTCTTCCTCAGAGCCTCTTCAGGGGACGGTACACCCTTTGATCTCGATGCTGATGACAACGTACCAATTTGATATGCTTTTATCAAGAACTCGTTTGTGAGTATTTTTATACCTTTTATTTGAATAAACCTTTTTAGAGGATAATGCACTAGGCCGGTGCGCCCTTGTGTTTGTTTTGTCATTTTCAGTGGTCTCAGACTACCCTGGTCTTGTAAGGGGCTGTAAGGCCAAAGCTTTTCGGTGTTGCCAAGTCGATAGTTCTCAACATCTGCGTGATTTGTGGCTGAGGTGGAGAGAGGATCACACTACTCAGAGCGCAGGAGATAGGTGCTTTGCACCAACTTTTTGTTTTGTTGCAATGTCCTCCATATGTTCCCATATTTATCATTAGACAATAGGATATTAGATTTACATTTTGTGTTTCTTTTTATTATTGTTGTTTATCCCTTGCTTTGTTTCCTCTATCAGCCACTCACACTTGTGGGATGGCCGTCCTTACATATACTGACATAGGCGTGCGCACAGGGTGTGCCGGGTGTGCCTGGGCACACCCTAATCACCTAGGGCACATTAGCATTATCGCTCTGTTTGCCAGTGAGGAGATGGGAAAGATCTCCCTCGGACCTGCTCTGCCATAAGAGAAGTGCCACACACTTCTATTTCACTTTGCCAGCAGGGAGAGTAATGTACCGGGGCCATGTACATGTAGGCAAACACATGCATGTGTATTTAAACTTTGGGGTGCACACCCTAATGCAATAGGCTGCACACACCTATGTATACTGATAATGATAAGGGGTATAGGCCTTAGAAGGTTTTATCTTATACCAAAGGTAAGGAGGGGTACCATCATTCTGATGAATTTAGTAATGGAAGAGGTTTAGGGGCACCCCCACTGTGCCCCAAAAGAGAATGAATGGACTGTCTCAATACCCAGGGATTAAAAAACATGTTTTTTAAACCCTGGGTACCAAGATAGTCAATTTATTCTCTTTTGGGGCACAGTGGGGGTGCCCCTAAACCCCTTCCATGCTTACACATACTGATAATTTGTAATATGGAAATGTTTATTTTGTCATTGATGTTGCACATGGCCATTTGAAAAACTCAGCTGTAGGATCCACAGTAGTTTAGTGGACATCCAACGGCTTGTGTACATTGGATCAAGGATGTTTCCTGACTTAGCCAAATCAAAATGATTTCATGTCTGACATGTTTGAGAGCATAAGTGACAGTTACAGGGGCTGGGACAAATCATACAGCAGTCAGCTTTTATTCATAAGGCTCAAACTTTTTCCAAAAGGATTTTGGATAAAATGTAGCTTAGGGTACGTTCACACTGAGCGCAAATTCTGCTGAACTCGAACACTTTCACGCCCGCATTTCAGTGCAAGTTCAGGGGCGATTTCAAACACATCTGTGTGGGTACATGCACAGATGTCTATTGAAACTGGTGCCAAAGTCACCAAAAGTAGTGTAGGAACTACTTATAGAAATTGGTGCAGGCCTGAAAAGTCGGCGTCGCGCTGATTGGGACAGTGCCGTTGCCAGCAATAGGCTGTTATTTGACATGTGATTTGACATGTCAATCAAATCGCGCCCAATGTGAACTGGGGCTAAATGTAGTTTGTCACTGAAAGTCTTATATTGAAAGCTGTATGCAGTCAGGCAATGTCTCTTCAGCAATAAAGCGACCTTATCTCCCTGTTCTGTTCGCAGTTTTCTATAGAATTACACTGAGCTGCATACATGCAGGTGTGACATCATCTTGCACTGGCCAATCAAGATGGTCGAAGACTGGCATATGGAAGACACGAGGGTGAAGATGCTGGTGAGGGAGCTTACAGGCATCAGACCGATGCAAAGGTAAGCATAGAAGAGTTTAGTTCTGCTGTAAAGTGCATTTAAAACTACATATTCATTTTGGATTTCACTGCAGAATATTCAGTGTTGTCACCATGTTACAGGAAGTATAAAAATAATAGTTATACTGTACATGCAGGATTATCGGGTAATAATGTTACTGGGGACTCCTGTATTTACAGTGACAATAAAAAGGATGTGAACCCCTTGGAATTAACTGTTTTTTTTGCATTCATTTGCCAAAAATGTGATCTAAACCTCATCTAGGTCACAACAATAGAATAACACAATGTGCTTAAGCTGATAGCACACAAATAATTCAAATGTCTTGTGTCTTCATTAACCACTTTAAGACCGGAAGATGTTGCTGCTTAATGACCAGGCCCTATTTTGCGATTCGGCACTGCGTTACTTTAACGGACAATTGCGCGGTTATGCGACGCTGTACCCAAACAAAATTTATGTCCTTTTTTTCCTACAAATAGAGCTTTCTTTTGGTGGTATTTGATCACCTGTGTGATTTTTATTTTTTGCGCTACAAACAAAAAAAGCGTCAATTTTGAAAAAAAAAAAATCAATATTTTTCACATATTTTTTAACATTTTAGGCCAATTTGTTTTCTGTTACATATTTTTGGTAAAAAAAATTGCAATAAGTGTATTTTGATTTGTTTGCGCAAAAGTTATTGTGTCTACTAACTACGGGAAAGATTTATGTCATTTTTATTGTTTATTTTTTGTACTAGTAATGGCAGCGATCTGCGATTTTTTGCGGGACTGCGACATTGTGGCGGACAGATCGGACGCCTAACTCACATTTTTTACACTTTTGGGGGTACCAGTGACATTACTACAGTAATCAGTGCTAAAAATATGCACTATTACTGTAATAATGACACTGGCAGGGAAGGGGTTAACCCTCTTGGTGATCAAGGGGTTAAATGTAAGCCTAGGGGAGTGATTCTAACTGGGGGAGGGAGGTTAGGCTTTTGAAATGATCATAGAGACATGCGATCCCATATAGCAGGATCACATGGTCTCTGATCATCCGAGGGAGAAGGACAGACGGCTGTGTTTACATCAGCCCTCCGTCCTTCTCTGTCAGCGGGGAGATCGGAGCCGCCTGTCACACACGCTCGCCCCCTAGCTTCTCCCAGGTGAGCGCCGTACATGTATGAGACTTTGCCACGGACGTCAAGTGGTTAAACACACCCATATAAAATTCACAATGCTGGAGGAAAAAGTATGTAAACCCATAGCCTAATTACTTCAACGAAAGATAATTGGAGTCAATAGCTTGCACTCCTGAAGTTCAATTAATGAAATGAGTTTGGAGGTGTGGAGCTACTTTGATTGACACATTTAACATTTTAAGATTGCTGTTCATAAGAAGCATTACCTGATGTGAACCATGCCTCATAAAAAGGAGCTCTCTTAAGACATATGATCGAAAGTAGTGTGCATAAGGCTAGAAAGGGATAAAAGGGAATCTCAGTGTTTCAGCATCCATCATTTGACAGTTCAACAAATTGTCTTCACATGGATACAGTTTAATACTGTGGCTACTTTTCCTAGAAGTGGGGAAGCCAAGATTACTCCCAAGGCACAATGCAGAACCCTAAATGATGTAAAGAAGAACCCGCAAGTAACAGCTGAAGGCTTGAAGACATCACTGGAAGTGGCAAACATCCCTGTTGATTGGTCCTTGAACAGCAGAGGGTCCATGACAGAATACCATGGAAGAACCCGCTAATCTCCAAAAAAAAAACAAAACATTACTGCATGCCTGAAGTGTGCTAAAATTCTAAAGGGCACAGCTTACCAACATTAAAACATCCGCCCAACCAATGAGTATGGTGGAGATTTGGTCATGCTTTGCTGTCTCAGGGCCTCAACTGCTTGCCAAGGGGAAAATGAGATCCCAAGTTTACCAAAATATCCTACAGGATAATGTTAGGGTGGCTGTGCTCCAGCTGAAGCTTTGTAGGATTTGGGTAGTGCATCAGGACAAGGACTCGAAGTAAATCCACCACAGACTTGCTTCAGAAAAAGAAAATGTGCCTTTTGGAGTGGCCAAGTCAGAGCCCAGACCTTAATTTTAAAGAAATGTTGTGGAATGACATCAAGAGAGCCATTCACACCAGACATCCCACAATTGTGTCTGAGCTGAAGCAGTTTTGTAAAGAGGAACAGTCAAAAATTCCTACTGAACTTTGTGCAGGTCTGGACCAGAGCAACCGAAAGCGCTTGCTTGAAGTCATTGCTGAAAAAGGCGGTTCGAATAGCTATTAACTCCAAGGGTTCACTTAAGCAGGAACCACCTGAATTTTGATCCACGATCAGGCTGGTTGTACTGAAGTCCATCTATTGGGTTGTCCTCAGAAAAGTATTAGAGGGGAAATCTTCTAATGGGAACACTAGTCTTAATTTCCTCTTACTTCCTGTTTTGGCTATGAACAAGAAGTGAAGGGAAATCTTCCCAATGGGGCACAGGTGGCAAAAAAAGAAAAAAAAGCTGACAGGGGTTATAAATCCTCCTTTAAAAAAAATGTTTTGCCGCTAGATCTACTTTAAGTACATTGTGTTAGTCTAGTGTTGTGAGTTAAGCCCCGTACACACGTACCGATTGTCGGCCGAAAATGTTCGGCCGCCGAACGATCGGCCGATTTTCGGCTTGTTTTATGATGCTGCCGACAGCGCACTTTCGGCCGAAAAGAATCTGTTGTGCAAGCATTAAAATTTTTGTTGGCCAACACCAGAACGGCCGATTGTTCGCCAGTCAGTACAGAATTCGGCCGACAGACAGCAGATTTGCAAGACTGGGCATGTTCAGAAAAGAAAAAACACACGGAAAGTTAACCATCACATGACATCACTTCTGCAGTCGGCTGTTGTTGGCCGACAAAATTAGTGTGCAGTCTTTTGCACTTTTCAACAGACAAGACAGCCCTCGGACAAAAGACGGCCGATCGTTCGGCCGACGATCGGTACGTGTGTACGGGGCTTTAAGCTGGATACACACTATCCAACTTTTGTGGTTAGATATCCTTCAGATTTACCTTTTCTATGTAGTGCAAGGGCCTGCCAGATTGCATACAAATTGAAAGTGTTTAGGTTTGACCTCATATTATATGGTTTTGGTAAGTCTAAAGGAAAAAATCTTCAGAAAATCTAATAGTGTGTATGGCCCATAAGATGGGGATCACATTTTATGGCAAATTACTGCAGAAAATAGTTAATTCCAAGGGGGTGACTCACTTTTTCTTGCTACTGTATGCTAGAGGCAGAATACATTGTAAATGTATATTTTGGTTTTACCTATAGTTACACAATAATAGCCAAGTGGGTTTTGGGGATCCTTTTCTATATCATGTGATGAGTGCCCATGACTGGTTCTCATTGATCTGGTACAGTGGAATCATTGTTTTCAGCACAATCCTCTTCTTTCATTTTTAATTTCCCATATGCCCATCAGGTCAGGTTGGTGCGATTTTAGCTGGCCCATTTATACCATAAGTGCAGACTGCGGATCTGTTTAAATAAGGGATGGAGCCTGTCTCAGTATTGTTTTCAGTGCACCTGTGAAGCCTGCTTAGTATTCTGGCTCTCCATTAACTCATGCATCAACTCCTGCTGTAATATAAGAAGAGATTACCCAAGGCATTGCATCAGACTGAAGGGGCACAGGAGAAATCTATAGTGTCAGTTCAGCTTGTACCTGTGTACTTTGACTCCAGGCCTTTTAAACAGGTGTGAATCAGTGAATTGAGCTGTCTGGGAATTAGAGTTCTTCCATGGTGTATTGGCTTTCCCCCATGATTCAAGGTGCAGAAGGTGATTAGAAGAGAAGTGGCAGAGACTAGAGCAGATGGGACTTAGGGACAGTCATGGTGGCAGGAGGTGGAAGAGGACTTCTCTTTAAAGTGGAGCCAGATATCATTTTTTTTAAGTGCATTCATGCTAAGTATTGTGTAAAGCTGGCCACAGATGAACCAAAATTTGGCTGGTTCAGCAGAGAGAGGCCGAATTTCAATCTGTGTGGCCGTCTCTATTAGGGTCGTTTCACACGGGACGGAGTCTGTTCTGCTCAGCGGGGCATCAATCCGCCGATCCCCGCTGAGCAGGCGGATGACGCCTCCGTCTCCACTCTGTGTGCGGAGACAGAGCTGTCAGATCCCCGCTGTCCTCTAAGGGGAGATCGGATGAGAACGGACCGCCTGTACGTTCTCATCCGATCCCACATGATCCGATCCTCCAGACGGATGGAAAATAGGGTTCCATCCATCCGGATTTCACGGACAGGATTGGATCGGAGAGCAGTGGGTGTCAGGGATGCATCGAGCATCCTATCAGGTCCGCCTAAAAAAAAACAGGCGGATTGGATCGCCCATGTGAAAGGGGCCTAAGGCCCCTTTCACACATATGGTCCGTTCAGTTCATCAGTTCAGTCACGTCAAAATCTATCCATTTTCCATCCGTTTTTCATCCGTTTTTCATCCATTTTTCGTCAGTTGTTATCCATTTTTCATCCGTTTTTCGTCAGTTGTTATCCGTTTTTCATCCGTTTTTCGTCAGTTGTTATCTGTTTTTCATCCGTTTTTCGTCAGTTGTTATCCGTTTTTCATCCGTTTTTCGTCAGTTGTTATCCGTTTTTCGTCAGTTGTTATCTGTTTTTCGTCCGTTTTTCGTCAGTTGTTATCCGTTTTTCATCCGTTTTTCATCCGTTGTCATCCGTTTTTCATCCGTTTTTTATCCGTTGTCATCTGTTTTTCATCCGTTGTCATCCATTTTTCGTCCGATCCGTTTTTTTGACGGATGAAAAATAGGGCATTCATCCGTTCAAAAAACTGACATTGACGGACACGGATGAAAACGGATGTTAACTGATGATCATCCGTTGTCATCCGTTTTTACATAGAGATACACTGATGTCCGTTTTTCATCCGTCAACGGATGGATGAAAAAACGGACAGCATGTGTGAAAGGGGCCTTAGACAGAAGTTGATCATTAGATTGATATATGTTGAACAGACATGCTGGAAAACATTTTGATTAGCGGCTGCAATTGCTAATCAGTGTATTCTGACAGCGACCGTTCCTGCCATTAGAAAATTGTCTAAAAAATAGTTGTGCTATGTGAAAGCGGTAGTATACCGCTTTTTTCCACTTTTAACTACAGGTAAGCCTATAATAAGGCTTACCTGTAGGTACAATTAATATCTCCTAAACCGGCATGGTTTAGGAGATATTTGCACTGCATGCAGCCGCTCACGCGAGCGGCGCATGCGCTCTGAAGGCCTGGCGGACCTTCAGCTTTCCTTGCCGGGAGCATGCCGGAAAATGACTCCCGCGCGTGATGGCATCGTGGCTCCGGCCAATCACAGCGCTGGAGCCGCCGAACCCGTAAGAGACGCCGAGGGATCATGTCAGCTCCCACAGCGGTGTCTGGGGGTCCATGTCGGGGCTTCGTTCTAAGGTATGTAATTCATAATGAGCTAGTATGCGATGCATACTAGCTCACTATGCCTTTGTCTTGCAGGGTTTTTTTTTTTTTTTTTTTTTTAGGGTTACAACCGCTTGAAAAGTTCATAAATGGTCAAAAACAAGTATAAGGAAAATGAAGATAAATCCAAGGTAGAATAATAATCAGGTCCATAGATGTAAGCCAATATATCAAGTCCACAAATGTGTTCAGAGTGTATCAACTCCAAAATGTAACTGTGTGTTATTGAAAATACACAGTATTGTGAGTGTGAAAAAATTCAGGAACAAAAATAAATAAATACAAAATTGAAACAATATATCAACTCTTAAGTGTATTCAAAATCTATCCAGTCCAGTGTGCTCTAACAGTGATGTCCACATGAACTGCTGTATTTACCCACTTAAAGGCCAGCCGCTGCAGATATACTGCAGCAGGCTGGCTCTCCTGCGCAAACCAACGTGTGGGTACGTCGGCTCGTGGGAGCGGGTCTCAGACGCATTCGCGCCCGCTCTCTAGCCCTACAGCTAAGACACGGTCACGGCCGCCAGGGACACGGGGATCGCTGCAGGGACTGACAGAAGGCGATGTGCCGTTGTAAACACGGCATGCTGCTCATCTGCCAGTGTCATTATTACAGTAACAGTGCATATTTTTAGCACTGATTACTGTAGTAATGTCACTGATCCCCCTAAAAGTGTGACAAATGTCAGTTAGGGGTCCGATCTGTCTGCCGCAAAATCGCAGATCTCCGCTGTTACTAGTGAAACAAAAATAAATAAATAAAAATGACATAAATCTTTCCCCTAGTTTGTAGACGCGATAACATTTGCGCAAACCAATCATAATACACTTATTGAGATTTTTTTTTACCAGAAACATATGGCAAAATACAAATTAGCCAAAAATGATGAAAATATTTTTGATTTTTAATTTTTTTTTTCTTTTTTTGGGAATGTTATATAGCAGAAAGTGAAAAATACTGCTTTTTTTTCAAAATTGTCGCTCTTTTTTTGTTTATAGCGCATTATCAAAAAACCGAAGAGGTGATCAAATACCACCAAAAGAAAGCCCTGTTTGTGGGGAAAAAAGACATCAATTTTATTTAGGTACAGCGTTGCACGACCGCACAGTTGTCAGTTTAAATACCGCAGTCCTGAATTGACAAAAAATGGCCTGGTCATTAAGGGGGCAAATTCTTCCGGTCCAGAAGTGGTTAAGTGGGATCCCTGAACCCACCACCTAGGTAAGTCAAGCTGCTTACCAGAAATGCTGACCCCAGATTTAGGAGGTCTGGAAAGGCACAGTAGTGTAACAATGGATCATCCGATCGGAGGGTGTCGGCAACACTCCACATCAAATTGGAACTAAGGAATCCTCATCCTGTGGGTCTATAAGGCTCAATCAAGGAGAAAGAGACCTCTGATAGTGTGATATTGTTTAAAATGTATTGTTTGCAAGATGAATAGCTACCTACAAATAGAATCTCTTGTTACATACAAAAATCCAAACACATACGCCGCTGGTGCCAGCTCCAGCTCTAGGCAAGGGTAACATCAGCAGCACATGTTCCACCTTACTCCAAGGTGGAGGTAAGGTGGAGCATGTGCTGATGTTAGCCAACATAACACAATCATGCAAATACTGATGCATGTGCTGTGGCTTTTATTTCCTGGGCTGTGTGTTTAGTATCATACAGCTGCCAAGTTACACTGTACAGTCTGAGTGATCATCTGGTGGTGCTGTAGCTGTAGCCCTCTTTTCTTAGATTTTATTTCCTTGCCTAGGAATACCTTGACTGGAGATCAAGGACTTCTTCTTAAACACTTACCTTCCAGAGCTGGAAATGCCTTGTACTTCTGGGTATGAGAGATCATATGATTTTTTAAAAATCTTCCTCCCACATAGCATTTCTCAGCAGCTGAGCAGCCAATTTCCAGGCCTCAGCACTTTTATATTGGGGTTTAGATCATTAGCCCTGTGTAGGATCCAACATGGATTCTACACTGGGCTTTCAGCTTTTAATACTTACTCGGATTACAAGGAAGAGTGGGGAAGTAAATATCAGAAAAACGCATCACTTTGCTATAAACGGGCAATATGACTGGTACATTTAAGGCAGGGGTGTCAAACTCCATTTAATCGAGGGCCACATTGGCATTAAGGTTGTACTTAAAGGGCCGGTTGTATCTGTAAGGCTATGTATGCAGAGTTCAGGATTGTGCTACATACAAAGTGCAGGGTTCAGGAGTGTGCTACATACAAAGTGCAGGGTTCTGGAGTACGCTATGTACAGAGTGCAGAGTTCAGGAGTGCGCTACGTACAGAGTGCAGAGTTCAGGAGTACACTAGGTACAGAGCGCAGAGCTCAGGAGTGCGCTAGGTACTGAGTGCAGGGTTCAGGAGTACACTATGTACAGAGTGCAGAGTTCAGGAGTGTGCTACATACAGAATGCAGAGTTCAGGAGTATGCTATGTACAGAGTGCAGAGACTAGGAGTGCACTACGTGCAGAATGCAGAGATCAGGAGTGCGCTACATACAGAGTACAGAGTTCAGGAGTGCGCTAGATACAGAGTACAGAGTTCAGGACTGTGCTACATACAGAGTACAGAGTTCAGGAGTGCCCTACATACAGAGTACAGAGTTTAGGAGTGCGCTACATAAAGAGTGTACATTTCAGGAGTGCGCTACATACAGAGTACAGAGTTCAGGAGTGCGCTACATACAGAGTGTACATTTCAGGAGTGCGCTACATACAGAGTACAGAGTTCAGGAGTGCGCTACATACAGAGTGTACATTTCAGGAATGCACTACATACAGAGTGAAGGCGTATGCTATGTACAGAGCGCAGAGTTCAGGAATGCGCTATGTACGGAGTGCAGGGATTAGAGGCGCAGGGTTCAGCTCTCTTTCACAGGCTATCCACGTCTCATTTCCACCCCTGCTCCTTGGTTCTGACCTCTGCACCACACTCTCCGATCCCCCACCTCTGCACACATCTCCATCTACAGCCCTCATCTCTCCCCCCACCCTAAAAAGTTTCCTTGCATCTCGCCCACCCAGCCCGGCTCTAGTACCTCCCAACAGTTTAAGTGTATCCACCTCTCTCTTGATCTCACTTGCAGGGAGATCATTGGGCGTCATCTGTCCCCACTGTGAGTGCATGCAGGGCAGGCTGGGATATGCGAGAGCCGCGAGCCGCCAAGAGGAATGCTGTCCTTGTAAACACAGAAGGCTTCTGTGTTCACAAGTGATAACGGTGAGCAGAGGATAAGAGCTGGAGGTGGCGGAAGCGAGGTCCTCCACGTTGCGGCTGAAAAAAAGCCCTGGCTGCAAGGGCCACATGAAATGTCCTGGAGGGCCGGATTTGGCCCCCGGGCCTTGTGTTTGGTACATGTGATTTAAGGTGTCTATAGAGATTAGATTAACGTTTAATGATGTGGCATTTTTGTACTAGACTTTACGATGATCATTATAATGGCTATGGTGTCCCGAACAAATGTACCCCTGAATAAGTCCGTTTTATAGGGACACAGACCATTTGGACTGTCCCTTATGGCAAGCTTTAGCTTTTACATTCATTTTATCGAATACGGATGCATCTTAATACCTGTATGAGCATACAGAATATTGGATATTTCATCAACGGAGACAAAATTGCCCAGTCTTTTTTATTTTTTTAAATAATTTTATGCATTTGTGGACACACCTGACTTAAAAGTGGTTCCCTCTGGCATTTTACCATGGGTACAGATGTCCATATAGCATTTAAATGTTTGTACGGGTGTCAAATGACAAAATAACAGCGCTAGACGCAGCCAGCAGGCTTAAATGGGTTAATAGGTTGTTTAATTTCTCCAAAGCCAGTTTAAGTTTCATCACAATTCGCTAACAGGTGCTTTATATTGTTGTTCTATGGGTTGCAGGAAGGGGTGGGGGTCACACTATAATTTGTTTTCCAAATTGCACCCATTCATGGCTGAGGATAATGAAAGCTTAGCACCTGATTGGAAGCCAGATGGCACCGTACCTTCTAAACAGGTCTTCATTAAAACAACACTTAAATTGTCCAGATGCTTCCGAAATGCTCTTCTACATAGAAAAAAAACCTAGAAATAATTGGCAGATTGTTTGACTTTTCGACTGTAGGAAATGTAGTGTGAGTGATAATTTGGATATATCCACAAAAATATCTCTGTGCGTACCTGCCCAATTATTCCCTAAAACAGCTGGATTATTTTATCCTTCTGTATAAAAAATAAAATAAAAAAAAACACCTAGTGCTAGATCTTTCCTTAGGCTCTGTTCACATCTAGCCTTTTTGGGCGATTTTCTGCAAAAAGCCTCAACTCTAAAAATGACCAACAAGACAAATTCCATTCATTTTAATTGTAATGGCGCAAGAACTTCTTTTGGGTGACAGGCGTCCCGTGATTCTGTTTGCGCAATTTTACCTTGATTCATTGGGCGACAGTCGTGGCAAAATTGTGCTGCGATTGGGGTGCCTTTGCAAGTCACGGGAATCGCACGGGCGTCCTGCTATTTGCAATGATTTGAGATCTTTTTTGGCAGATTACAGGCGTTTTTATTTTTTCATCAGTCATTTCTCAACCTAAAAATGTCTGCACAAAAAGGCTGGAAAAACACCTGTAAAACGCCTGTAAAAATAGTAACGCCTAGATAGGAACATATGAACAATAAATATATCAAAATGAATACATAAAATTCACATAACTAACATAGCCAAAATTAAATAAAAACAAAAAGTGATGTCAGTGCTCCTTTTAGAGACACAAAAAGTGTAGTAGTTATTGAATACAACTAGTATTTATACAAAAAAAGTATGTATATATTATTATTCTTATTTCAGGTACTTATATAGCGCTGTCAATTTACGCAGCGCTTTACATATACATTGTACATTCACATCAGTCCCTGCCCTCAAGGAGCTTACAATCTAAGGTCCCTAACTCACATTCATACATACATAGTAGGGCCAATTTTATACAGGATCCAATTAACCTACCAGCATGTCTTTGGAGTGTGGGAGGAAACCGGAGTACCCGGAGGAAACCCACGCAGGCACAGGGAGAACATGCAAACTCCAGGCAGGTAGTGTCATGGTTGTGATTTGAACCAGTTACCCTCTTGCTGCTAGGTGAAAGTGCTAACCACTACACCACTGTGCCGCCCATACACAATATATAGTGTATGTATGTATTATATATACTCTGATGGTCCCCTTTTATTTTTTTTGTTCAGCCAGCAGGCATAACCAAAAAAAAGAAATATGAACAGATTGCTCCATTCATACAGGTGAGGTGGATGGATCCCCCCCCCCCCACCAGGACACTGTATTCTGACAGTGGGCCAAACAGGGAGGGCCATACACAGATCTGAATTTGCCCAGTCTCTGCTAAGCCTGCCGAATTTCAATCTGTCTATGGCCAGCTTAAAGAGAAGCTTCATCCTGTAAATAGAAATTTAAAAGTCAGCAGCTAACTTTTAAAAAACAAACCTGTCCCAGGATCCAACGATGTCCTCACCTGATTAAGTTGTTTGCCGGTCTTCTGGTCCAGGTGCCGGCATCCTAACTGTGGGTAGCCGACTGTGACTCCTTGTGGCTGCGCCTCATCAATGGTCCTGCAGTCTCCTGGGACCTGCAACGTGTCCCAAGAGACTGCAAGGGAGGGGGGACCTCTGCTAAGATTGCCGCAGCAATCTGACCTGAAGTTGGAGCGTGTACCTGTCAAAAACAGTTTCCTGCTACCCCCCCCCCCCCAAAAAGATGCATTCCAATGGGAGAAGAGGTGGGGGAGTAGGGGGAAAACAGGGGGAAATATAGCACTGGAAATATAGCATTGGGTGGTTTTTGATTTTGATCAGCAGTGGCTATAAAGCTGGGTTTTGGGATCTTCATTTGTGGCCCCTAATCAAGGCCATATCTTGCTAGCCCCCCCTAGATTTCAGTGGCGCTGCTCTGGACACTGTTTTAGGCTAAGCGGTGCTCCTTCTGACCCTCATGCTGCAGGATTCACGCATGTAGGGGAAGCATGTAGGCAGGTTGAAATGTATGGATACTAGTGGGTTAGTGGTTGGCTCAGGCTAGGGAAAGGGTTAACTGCTGCAGGTTCAGTTCTCTTGGTTTTTTGTCCTAGCTGGCTCACCTGTACTATAAAAGAGGGACAGCTTAAGTCCAGGGTTCTGGTAGAACTTGTTGGCGCTGTTTGGAAGATCAGGACTGCTGCGCCCTGCAGTCTGCTGAAGGCCCTGATTATCCTCAGAGACATCCAAGCCATGGACAATGTCCTAAGGGACTCTCACCTCACAGTGGTATGCCTGGGCAGCCACACAACTATAGTTTGTTTAGGGAGAAGGACGTTGTTCATATTGAACTGGTATGCCACATTTGTTCAGTAAAGTTACATTAACCTTCCTGAGCCTGGCCTGAGGTTATTCATAGGTGTGCATGTTGGTCTTGGTGTATCTAAAGAACCAGAGTCTGTAAAGCACTACGGGGTGTGAAGTCACACAGTTACAAAAGGGTTAACTTAGCAAGACTTAGAGAAAAGACGTTTAGTCGCTATGGATAACCAAGTGAAGAAACAAGCTACAAACAACTAGTTGTTAGGCATGGTACCTGGTAAGATGATGGGTCCTCTGTTAGTGAGTGGGTCTTTGTCTGGCTCCTTTCCCTGAAGTAAGAAAACGAATGCAGCCACCATGTCTTAAAGTGGCAAGCTGCACTATAGTACAGTTTGTTCTTGGGTTTAGATATATAGTTAAAATCTTTCTTAACCAACATTCTTTGTTTTTGTTGCCATTATTATCCACTTAGCAGCATCCACGTGTCTACATGTTGTTAGATGAATTTACAATAACTAATTTAATAACTGATATAATGGTTACTATTCTGATGCAGTGATGGTAAGAGCCCATTCACACTAGCGCGACTTGTCAGCCTCACAAGTCGCGCTCCCTCGCGGTCCATTGACTGCTACAGGACCTGTTCTAATAGGAGTGACACAAGTCGCTCCGACTTAGAAAAAGGGTCCTGTACTATTTCGGGGCGACCTCCGAGCGACTTGCATAGACTTCCATTATGTGAAGTCCCTGCAAGTCGCTTCGAAGTCGTGGTGCACTGTAATGCACAAGTCATCCCCGAAGTAGTAAGGAGTCGTGTTGCGATAATGTGAACCGGCTCTTAAGGAGCATGATTCATTCTAATAGGTAAATCAAAGTTATACTGTCACTTTTTTAAAGGATTAACACTCACCCCTCCTGACACCCAAACTGCCAACCTCTGATGCCAACGGGCTGATAAAAAAAAAAAAAATGAACAGATTCCCCCATCCACACAAGCAAGAAGGATGGATCCCTGCTGTGCCATTGTATTCTGACAGTGGGACTCCTCTGCTGTCAGAATTTACTGATCAGTGGCTGTAGCTGATTGGCTGCAAGCCCCTGATCGAAAATTTTTCCAATGGACCCATTTGAAAGAAGTCAACTTCTGTCGAATGGGAATGGCCACAGTTTGATCATACTTTGGCCTGTCCTTGATGTACCAGCCAAATTTCGATCCATCTACGGGCAAACTTAGATGTGTGGTTGACAGTCCAGTTCAACTTTTATTGGCTAGGACAGTAAAAAAAATTATCCAAAGCATTTTGGGGGATTCATGATTTATTGGGGCTTGTGCAGGTGAGGGTCTAGTAGAAAAAGACTCAGAACAGGTATCCTGAAACAGATTTCTCTAGCGTGGTATAAGGGCCTGCTCTGGTCCTCAGTCCAGAAGGCTGGGGTTCCTCCCGTATGTCCTTACATCACCGTGTGAGTGTGTATTCTATAGTGACATGGAGCCCAGTAAATGGAACCACGTTGTGCAGAGGGGGACCAAGCATTCTACATTCCAGGAAGTGTTGGATGCTGAAGATACTTTAGCCACCATAGCTCTTCAACAAAGTGAAGATCAGAAAAGGGGGTAAGTATTAACCCTTTTGTTTACAGAGCGCACATTTTATTTTGTTTATTTTAGCTAGCGACAGGGTCTCTTTAAGCAATAATCTCTGTACAGGTAATGATGCAACAGCATGTAAATCCTGACAAAGCTCACACCATCTCTCCTAGGTGTGCTTGACAGGCATCTAGGGAATCTGCAGCAACTTTCATAATAACACGCTAATGCTAATTGCAGATGGGCTGTGGTGCTGCTAGTACATTCTATAAAAACAACTCCGAGAAGGAGAGATAAATCATGTAAACACATAAGAAACCTGCAGAATATTAGCCCATGATCTAGTTGTGTATGTGCTTTTTACCCCTTCATGGCCAGGCCAAATTTTGCTATTTGGCACTGCGCTACTTTATCTGACGATTGTGCGATTATTCAAGACTGTACTCAAATTAAATTTATATCATTTTTTTTTCACACAAATAGAGCTTTTATTTTGGTGGTATTTGATCACCACTGGGTTTTTTATTTATTTTTTTTTTTTTTTGAAAAAAGAAACAAACAATAAAACATATACAATAAAAAAAATGTAAAAAATCTAAATTCTTCATGAATTTAGACCAAAATGTATTCCACTACATGTATTTGGTAAAATAAATAAATCCCAAAAAGTGTATATTAATTGGTTTGTGTTAACCACCAAGATTTTACCCCCTACCTGACCAGGGCCTATTTTGCGTGACTTTAACGGACAATTGCGCGGTTGTGCGACGCTGTACCTAAACGAATTTGACGTCCTTTTTTTCCCACAAACAGAGCTTTCTTTTGGTGGTATTTGATCACCTGTGCGATTTTTGATCATGCGCTATAAACAAAAAAAGAGCGTAAATTTTGCAAAAATAACAATATTTTTCACATTTTTATATGAAATTCCCCCCAAAAAAATGTAAAAATCAAAATTTTTTTACATTTTAGGCCAATTTGTTTTATGCTACATATGTTTGGTAAAAAAAAAAAAATCGCAAAAAGCGTATTTTGATTGGTTTGCGCAAAAGTTATTTCGTTTACCAACTTTTGTTGTTTTTTTTTAACGTGTAATGGCGGCGATCTGCGATTTTTTTTTGCGGTACTGCGACATTGCGGCGGACAGATCAGACCCTTGACTGACATTTTTGACACTTTTGGGGCTACCAGTGACATTACTACAGTAATCAGTGCTATACATATGCACTGTTACTGTAAAATGACACTGGCAGTGAAGGGGTTAACTTTTTTGAGAGGGAGGGGTTATGTGTGTCCCTAGGGGCGTGATTCTAACTGTGATTGGCTGTGGCTTGAGGTGTAGGAACAGTGATCAATGGTCCTACATAGTAGAACTGTATGATCACTATTCATACACAGGGGAGAATGACAGGCGGCTTGTTTACATTAGCCGCCTGCCTTTCTCCTGCTCTAACGGACGATCGCGAGTGACCGGCGGACATCGGGTCCGCCGGGCACACGCGCGGGGGGGGGGGGGGTCCGTGACCGCGCGGGAGCGCGCCTCCGGCGGCACGCGCTCGCTCCCTAGACCCTCCCAGGCTATCGACGTACCCCTACGTCGCTTTGCCTGTGAAGGGCTGACCGCCGCCGTAAATAGTCGTGCGGCGGTCGGCAAGTGGTTAAAGATGTGACGTCTACAAACTTTGGTAAATATACTGGATTTTTTTTTTGTAAATTTACTGGAATTTGTTTTTTTATACTAGTAATGGCGGTGATCAGTGACTTAAAGTGGGACTGTGATAGTGCAGCGAGCAATCTGACACTAGCTGATGCTGGCTGGGGGGTACACTAACTGGCATTGACATCAACAATGACACGAATACAATGATCAGTGCTAATGCTGTATACTGTCCAGGTCGTAATGACATTGGCTGGGAAGGGGAGCAATCAAGGGGTAACCGTGTGCTTAACAATGTGTAATGTATGTGATTTGGGCTGCTCTTTTGAAGTGATCTCGTTGTTTTTTCCCTGTTTTGCAGGGAATATAACCACGTGTCGAAGGTAAGAAAATTGCTCAATTGTCCCATCAACACTGACTGAGGAGATATTCCTCCTCCTGAGGAGATATTCTCTAGAATTTATAAAGACTGGAGCAGGCAGATTATGTCAGAGGCGGGCTGATGATGTCATAACCTCTGACTAAAATTTCTGTGAATGGCTGAGCGCCGCTGTGATAGACTCTACTGTGTTCCAAGTGTGAGACTGGAAGTCTGGGCTTGAACCTGGAACACAATGGGGTATGCTGTATGTAGCCGCAGCTACATACAGTTTATACTGCACATCCAGTGGCCTCACATGTTAGTGAGGGACATAGTTTGTTTAGGCCAAGTCCAAAAGTATAAAGTATAAGTATAAAGTATGTATATGTAAAGTACATGTAAAGTGTAAAGTATGCCTGTCTATGTAAAAGATGAAGTTCAGCTTTAAAGGAGAAGTATGGCAAAAGCTCTTTTATCCATACTGCTCCTGTGGGTTACAGGAGTGCACTTAGTTCTGCACTCCTGAGACCCAGATTCAGCCGACAGAGGGTTACAGCCCCTGACGGCTGATATCACAGAGCCAGCAAGGCACTGCAGGAATGCCCACAATAATTAAGAGATCAAACCAGATGCCTGACCAGCAAACAGCTCAGCCTCTCAGCGGGCTACTGAGAGCTGGAGCTAGCCACTCCTACCTCCTCCACAGTCCACAGTGAGCGCTAGAGGAACTGCTGCAGCATCGGGACTATGCTGTAGCCATCTAGCTAAGTATGTATGCTGGGTATTAGAGTTGGGTGAACGGTTTGGCCTGAGCATGAGTTTGGGCCAAACATTGACTGTTTGCCCCGTTTGATGAACACCCAAATTGTCGGGGCGTTCGACCATTTGTTCAGCCCGCCGAATGACCACAATGCACTGTGCTGCTGCACAGCGCATTGGAAGCCCTGATTGGCTGAAGCAATGAAAGCTTTGCCCAGTCAGGGCACAGAGCGTTGTCAGAGCCATGATTAGAGAAAGTAATGATGAATGTGCCCAATTATGGTTCATTGCTCTTAGTCCCACCCCACACTATAAAAATATTCTCCCCATAGCGGCCATTTGCAGTGTGAAATTGGTGTGGAGAGAGATAGAACGGGGCTCTGTTCAGTGCTACTAGCAAGTTAGTGTGCTATAGTGTACTATTGTGACTCTATTGTCAGTGTAGAATATCAGTTTAGTGTGAATCTAGTGATAGTTCAGCGTGAGTCTAGTGAGACCGCTCATTTTTACTTTAGTGTCAGTGTATCTTGTCAGGGCATGTTTCCTGCAGTACATTCAGTGCATTACTGCACGTTAATACTGTACATTTCAGTGTGTTAGTGCATGTTTAACGCAGTATATTTCAGTGTGTTAGGGCCCGTTTAACGCAGTATATTTCAGTGCGTTACAGCACGTTTTCCACAGTATATATCAGTGCGCTATTGCACGTTTAACGCAGTACATTTAAGTGTGTTTCTACACGTTGAATACAGTATATTTCAGTGTGTCTGTGCACGTGTAACACAGTATATTTCCGTGCATTACTGCATGTTTAAAACAGTATATTTCAGTGCATTAGTGCACGTTTATCGCGGTATATTGCAGTGCATTAGTTCATGTTTAACACAGTATATTTCAGTGCGTTAGTGCATGTTTAATACAGTATTTTGCAGTGTGTCAGTGCAGTTTTAATGCAGTATATTGTAGTGTGTCAGTGGAGTTTGTCTGTGTAGTGAGTAATAAAATTAAAGTGCACCAAACACTACTTTCCATTGATTAATGTGCATCCATGTACACATTTTCACATCTTTATTACATTTCATTACTAAGCGCCCCCTCCCCCCCCATCATGTCTGGGAGGTCAACAAGGAGAGATATCCGTTCCTATGGCACTGTGAGGGGGCCAGCTGCGTGTGTGTTCACAAGCAAAGGTGGACGTGGTCCGTCCTCAGGCAGGGCATTATTTCATCTGTTTAGTGATGTTCCCTGTGCTATCCAGCCACAGAATGCAGAGGAGGTGATGGACTGGCTTATTAAACCATCCTCATCCTCCATCACACAAGCAGAGACTAGTGCACAGTTTACTGCAGCTGCCAGAGTGGCTTATTCTGCCTCCTTGTCCACCACCAAAGCCCAATTTGTATGCAACTGTTTGACCAGGGCATATCATTTTCATTAGCTATCAGCTGAAATCCACCAGGCAGTTAAAAACTTCTCATTGTATTTCTTGAACCAAAATCCACTTTTTCAGGAGAAAATGAGATGAGTGATGTATCTACCTGGAGATCCTGCCAGCAATAGCCCTTCCTGTTGCTGGCTGAGACCCCAAAACACTGGTTCTCAATTAAACACAGCATTGTTAGACTGCTGTGTGCACTCCTTTAGTATTTTGCAAACCAAAATCCACTTCTTCAGAAAAACATGAGAGAAATGATTTATCTAAAGTTTTATGAACAAAATATGTTAATCGGGTACCAAAAGCGTGAACAAACACTGCATCTTACTTTAAAGGTATAGGAGATTCTCCTGAAAACATCATAAAAACATGCATTTAATCCATATTTGCCTCAGTCATAGCCATTACTTTAAGGCTTCATGTACACCAACAACAAAGAAAATGGCCTCTGCCCCCACCTATAACTGGCCTTTTATAGCAAAGAACACATGGAAGGGCAACGCACATGAGACAAACAAAACTAACTAAACCCCTGTTTTGACGCAAACTGTTAGACAGGTTAATTTGGTTGGTAAGCAAACTGGTTAGCAAATTGAACTGGGAATTTTTATTTTTGTTTGTCTCATGTGCGTTGCCCTTCCATGTGTTCTTTGCTATAAAGGCCAGTTATAGATGGGGGCAGAGGCCATTTTCTTTGTTGTTAATGTATACTGGTGAATGGACATACTGGATGCCTTTGCTGTAATACCACTGGCTGGGCATCCATTATGCCCCCAAGTACCTTCAGGAGGGATGGGCCACCTCTAGGCTCACCTGCCCCCTATCTATCCATTAGCTTGCATGTGCTTCCACTGTGAAGACTCTCATAAATTTACTAGAGTTAGGACTGCAGGTAATACAGGGTGCCATGGAGTGGCCCTGCAGCTTACACATGCGTTTGCAAATGTGTGCTATCTAAGCCCCTGTTTTGACACAAACTGTTAGACAGGTTCATTTGGTTGGTAAGCAAACTGGTTAGCAAATTGAACTGGGAATTTTTATTTTTGTTTGCTTCATGTACACCAGCCTACAGTGGCAGCTCCTAAACTTGAGTTTAAGAGCTTTTGGTGTTTTTTTGCCAAAGCTTGTAAACTCAACTCCATAAAAGCCTATGGGTCCATGTATAGGCTTTTAGCAGAGTTTAGGAGCTGCCGCATTTAGGTGAGCTTCAACCTCCCTCTCCTGAACGTGGAAGACTTTTGTTCAGGATAGGAACATTTTGACCACTTGCCGCAGGAAAATGCAAAATGCATGGTGGAATACAGTCGATAGTTAATGAAATTCTATGTATTGACAATGGATTAATGTATGAATATAATATGCAAGACAACATTAAGGTCTCATGCACAATGGGTGTCAAAAACACCACTTCTAAGGGACTTTTTTATTCTGCTTCTTAGCGCCCCTCCATGTTCGCCCCTCCATGTTAGTCTAGGTGTTTAGAGGCAAAAAAATAAACATCGCTTACACGTTTAGGAGAAGAGCGTTTTGGCAGAAAAAAACACTTGGCACACCTAATCGCATGTAAATGGGTAGAAATGTGCCTAAACACTGCAAGTGTTCATCGCTTGAGTGTTCATTCCATTCAATGGCCAGACAATAATAATATTCTGGTCAATGGAATGAAAGAACGTCCAAATGCTTAACGCACCTAAACATGTTTTCAAAACAGGGCCTTAGGTGTGTAGGAGTTGTGTGGTGGAAGTCATGTCCTTCATGCTTCCCTCCTCATTGGGTGCCAAGCAAGGGTCACATAAGAGGCCTACCCTGGGGTGGGTTCTTCTGGGCTACGCTAGGCACTTTGGATAGGGTCACTGTCTTACACATGCACGCACAGCTCAGTTTACATGCCAGCAGGGCCGGTGCAAGGATTTTTGTCTACACAGATGAAGGTGCAGGAGGGGGACAGTGTGACAGGAGGACACCTGGACTCACACTAAAGCTGCTCAGGGGCTGAGCAGTGTGTATTCTGAAACAGCCCGCAATATGCTGTGGTTATTTGTATGCTACTGAGTGGGAGCAATCTCAGGGCAGAAAGCAGTCTAGAGGAAAGAAACGAGAATTGGGGGCAGAGCTGGAAGGCAGAGCTGATGGAGAAGCTCTGCACAGAGGAGGTTTCCTCCTGCTGTGCGCAGCTATAAAGCCCGTCATCGGTTTCTAGCAGTCCTAGAAATCAATGACTGCTAGTCTGCTGCCCCATCCACCTGTGACAAGGACTAATTCTGCTGACACAGGTGTGGATCGGCCTTCTGGGACTCCGGTATTCAGGGGTGCCACTCCCTCCCCCCACCTAGGGAACAGAAGACAGTTGTTATTTTTAAAATCCAAATCCCTAGCGAAGTGACTGGGGATTCGGATTTTTCTGCCCCCTGTCCTGGCGCCCTAATGCGCCTGCCTAAGTTGTCTTATGCTGGCGCCGGCCCTGCATGCCAGAGAAAGCAGCAAACAGGAAGGTAGCTGCTTTTTTTTTTCATATAATAGGTCATCTAAAAAATCAGCTGTCAGCGCTTAAGTGGTCTGGAAAAAGCAGCATGCAATATGGGGGAATATATAAACACAAAAAGTACATAAAGAAAAAAGCAGCGCTGTATGAATAATAGTGATACTCTTCAACAAGTACTGAAATGTGCATAAACAAAACTGAGTTTTAATTTAAATAAAATAGATCAAAATAATGTGAATAAAAGTCTATGTGTAAATGAAATAGTTCCAGTGTTATTTCTCCGCAATCTCAGTGAATTACCATCTGTGTGCTGCCTCCACCAAATATAAGAAGTGCACACTCACCAGAACCAGTTGGTGTCTAAGTTATAGAACAGCAAAAGCGCATTCAGTATTCAATGGTCTTCCTTATGAAGATACATCTGATACTCTATGGATGTGGTAGATCTTCCAGCCTCACAGGTGACGTCATCAGGGTAACTTCTCAATCTCATCAAAATGTTTACCAACACCAGAAAAAATTGCTCATAGTGCAGTATTGATTAAAATATGTAAAAAAAACAACAAATTAAAAACACCACCAAACCACAAACAGCAGGAAACGGTGTTTAGATTTTACAATGGACAGGGCAAACAGTCCAAATAAAGTGCAGCCTTTGATTGACAGTCTCAGCGCTGTTCCTGTGTACTGTGTGAATGGGGGTGTGCCCCTTTTTTCCAATCAGCTCTCGGAGATCCCTCACTGAGATCTGCAGAGTGTAATTGCAGTTCACCACCCCCTGCTTTCTGAAAGCTTAGACAAACTGTTTAAATTCTGCCCTTAGAATCACTGGAGAGAAGATAAACAGGTACAACTTACGTAAGAGGATTGGTTTCATCTCTATGTATCAAATATAATAATGAGGAAATAGATTTTTGAGGTGCTCAGACATGACAATAATAAATTAAAAAGATACGACTTTATTAAAAAATATATTGCACAAATAAATACAAAAAACAGTTAAAACAATAAGGCTCCATGTACACGGGACGTTGTTAAAAGTCCCTTTGAATGCTGAAATTTTTAGGACGTTTGAAACGTCCGTTCGGTCGCATTTGTACCCGCGTTTAGCGGGCGTTTAGCAGCGTTTGCGGGCGTTTAGAACCGTTCCTAGAGGTCAAAAAAATGATTCCCCTTTAAAATGGAAAAACGCGAACGCTAAACGCGGGTCATCGCGTTCGGACGTGTTCAGACGCGTTCAGGCGCGTTCGGGCGCGTTTGTGCATTTGAAACGCCGGGAAACACACGTTCGAATGCAAATAATTGCGTTCTAAAAACAGTCCCTGAACGCAACTGCCTGCAAATGACTGTAAACGACCTGGTGTACATGGACAGATAAGATAAAATGTAGATGGGTTCAGGGGCTTCTGAAAAAAACGCCCAACTGCTCCTAAACGGCCATTTCCAGCGTCCCGTGTACATGGAGCCTAATGCCCCGTACACAGGTGCAGATTATCTGCAGACTTTTGTCTGCAGACTTACCTTTTCTATGTAGTGCAAGGGCCTGCCGCATTGCATACAAATTGAAAGTGTTTAGGTTTGACCTCATATTATATGGTTTTGGTAAGTCTGCAGATAATCTGCACGTGTGTATGGGGCATAAGTCTCCTGCCTGAGGTAGGTATGAATAAAGAATCCTCCTAAATGTATTCTTCCCCAGAGGAGAGCCCCACATTAACTAGGTACAGGCATAACTTGTTCACATATTTGATGAAAAGACATATATACTGGCTGAAATGGTACAGTAGGGAAAATCTAGGTGGGGGGGATCCTTAGAGCATGCAAGCACTTTGGGGGTCCACACAGCAGGGGGTGAGAGTACCGGTCCACAATGAAATTATAGTCCAACCCAGCCAAAAGAGCGATACTCTCAGAGATGAGTCACTTCACTGAGTATATGGAAGGGTCTACATCACTGTAATGATTACAGAGCCGCATTCGTTTGTGTCTTTACCTTTATCAGTCTAGATTTCAGCTTTAATGTATATCAAATAAATATATGAAAATGCCTATTGTAATATGATTTCGCTTGATTTCAGTACATTCTGTGCTGCTTCATTTTTTATAATTACTACTTCAAGTGTGTTTTATTAAACCTATTTTAATTCATGTAGATAAACAGTGGTGTGCTGAACGTTTTACAGCAGGCATGAATTGTGTTTCAGTTAGAAGCAGGATGGAGCTTTGCAAGAGTGGTAAGGAGGCATTATCTATTATCTGGCATTCAGGTTAACCTTAGATTCAGGAAAGAGTTCTTTACTGTTAGAGCACTAAAAATACCGAAATCTCTGCCCCAGGAAATGGTCCTAGCTGAGAGTGTTGACAGTTTCAGAAAACGTTCAGATGCCTTCCTCAGGAAGCCAAATATTTAAGGCTATGGGAATTGAATAAAAATCACACATGCATACACACACACGCAGGTTGAACTAGATGGACCTATGTCCTTTTTTCAACATCATAAATTATGTTAGATCTACATACAAATTGTTTGTTATCTTAATAAGAAATAATTTTTGCCAGAGACAAGTTACCCATGTGGGTAACCAATGCATTCTCATTAAAGCTTAGGTTCCCCTTTAAAAAAATTATACTGTAAATGCCCTCATTTTTGCAGGAAAAAATGCACATTTATTATTTTCTTCACAGTAGCCTACAAAGTATTGCACCCCCTATTAATGGATCGCAGGTGCAATTTTAGACTTCTGCACACTTCTATCATCACTCTGTCCCTACAAAACTGCTGGCTTTTAGTATCAATGGACTACAAGTGCACCCATGTTTCAAAGAGATCTACAGCTTCTCTTTGAAAATAAACTCCACACGCTATTACAAGGGGTGCTGTTTGAGGTTCTTTTTTGGGGGGGGGGGGGGATGACCCTTTGCCCCATGTTGCATGTTACACCCTAAATATGGATCCAAGAAAAAAGAGAAGCTATCTGTAACACCTGAATGGGTAGAACAGACCATCAACAAGAATGGTTGGAGGGTATATATACTTAAAAGTATATCCCCCACGCCTATGGGTTGAAATAGAAGGTATTCAAATTTAAAGGAAATATCAAATGCAGCTGCTATAGAGAGGGTAGGGATATCATTGAATATTGCCACAAATACAGGGGCTAGCTATAGCGCTTGCTGTAAGGTGCCTATCCAGTGCAAAAATTGCAATACCAAAAGGATGGGTAACAGTTCTAATAAATAAGCCTGAGTTACTGTACTTTAGATAATACTAAAATTGCTAATAGTGCATAATTAGATAATTTATAAACACTCCAAAATGCTGGGTGTGCTAATAGTGAGAAAAATCTATAAAATACAAAATAATCATATGAGATGGGTCACGGGTGCACCTAAATGTAGCGCATATGCAATAAATAACAATAGCACATTTTGGATAACTCTATGGTTCTTGATATGTTGTTTGAATAATAATGAAAACAAGGTTCTCAATAAAACATAAAATGACTACAATAAATAAGGCTGAATAACATATCAGTGCATAGTTCAGAGAAATTCATAAAAAAAGGCTTGTAAAAATCAAAAATGCAAAGTTAATGAGTGATTGGAAGTGCAATTATTACTGTGATGAGTATTCAATCAGTGCTCAAAAAGAGTTCATGAAAATCCTCATAAAAATAAAGTTCATGGGTGACTTGAAGTGCAAATTAGGCAGGTATTTCTTGAGTGCAAATAAAGTGCAGGTGCTCTGTGCTCAACTTCCAAACGGTCAGGTGCGGATACTTGTTCCCACCGTGGAAGGTAGTAAAATAACACACTCACCAGATAGAATGGGTCTTATATACCATATAGTATTAAGACCGGGTACTGCTTGTTTGGCCACCTGGACCAGGATAGGTTCCGCTGAGGGATGTAGTACCACAATAATCTGGACTGTCTCCTCCTAGTTAGCCTCCATCCGTGGGTCCGGCCAGGTTATAGAATGAAAGATGGCTCCAGATGGTGTAATAACGTTTTTAAGACTTTATTTAACCTTTTAAAATACAGTAATCCCCCGCTACATCGCGGTTCAGTTTTTGCGGTCCCGGTAATTCGCGTTTTTTTTGTAATGTTATTTTACTATATAAATCATTAAAAATGAAAGATTTTTGTGTTTTTCATAGCTCTTGCTCTGTCTCTAAGTATCTTTTATGTGTTTAAATGAGTTTCTATTGTTTTAAAAGTGTGTTTAAAGACCTTAAAATGCTTCTACACGTACAGTGACAGTAAAAAAATCATGCCTACAATGCATTTTAATAGGGTTTTTCTATTTCGCGGAATTTCACTTTTCGCGGCTGGGTCCGGAACGTAACCCCCGCAATGGAGGGGGGTTTACTGTATACACGAGTATTAAAAAACAATAAAACGCCAGCAGGAAGGAGCCCATGAGTGGAGAGTGGTGAATACCGTTGTGTGTTCCACTCGGCTCCCGTGACGTGGAGTTCCTTCTTATGCTGCTTCGTCCCATGTCCTACACACTTGTACTGATGTATGTGTTGCATTCAGAGGGACAGGCTGAGACATTGCCCACTCCACAAGTCAATGTACCTGTTACTTCACTCCCAGTAACAGAATAGGTTCCAGCACATAGCATGGACTACATGCGTGCTCTCACTTAGAGCCGGTTCACACTGGGGCGACTTGTGCATGCCGCTCCGAGGTCGCGGTGGGCGCTGTGCACCGCGACTTCACAGGTCGCCCCAGCAATTCGGGCCGCTCCTATGTGAACCGGCTCTTAAAGTGCTTGTAAAGCCTTGTTTTTTTTTCTATAAAAATAACAAACATGTTCTACTTACCTCCTCTGTGCAGTGGTTTTGCAGTCCAGATCCTCCTCTTCACGGGTCCCTTGCCGGTGCTCCTAGCCCCTGCCTCCTATCGAGTGCTCCTACAGCAAGCAGCTTTCTATGGGGGCAACCAAGCCGAGCCGCAGCTCAGGGTATCCATTCAGGCACAGAGCTGTGGTTTGGCCCCATCCCTTCTCTCTCCTCATTGGCTAACTTACTTTGATTGACAGAAGCGGGAGCCAATGGTGCCGCTGTTGTGTCTCAGCCAATGAGGGGGAAAGGCACTCGTGGACATTGTTGGATTGAGAGGGGGCTTAAATAAGTATTAGGGGGGCTGAGGGGGGCTGCTGCACACAGAAGGCTTTTATCTTAATGCGCAGAATGCATTAAGACAATAAAACTTCTGCCTTTACAACCACTCTTCCCATACCTATTGACCAGACCATAGATCTCCATAACGCTAGTACACTCCTGGTGACCGGCAGAGATGGACAGCTAGGAAGGGAGTCAAAGCATATCCCATATTGTGATTATTTACCCAAGTTCTTTAATAACATGTCAAAAACTTACCCCTTTGAATAACTTCAGACCAGGGTCCCAGCAGTTAAATCAACTTTTACTGTAAACATGGCAAAACATGTATAACATGCAATAAAGTCCTTTTTCTAACTAAACCTAGCTGTGGCTGCCCCAGGTTACCTGCACAGGTAAAGTCTCTTTGAGAAAAGCTCATGCTTGGCAATGCTCGAACAGAGAAGTCCATGTTCCTGTGGTCTTCTGGCGAATCGGTGTTCCAGAGAGGACCAAAGATCCCAGCAAGTCTTTAGTTGTGAATGTTTCCAATGCATTTCTCCAAGTGTTCCACGGAGCCCCTTAGTATCTAGACCTCTTCCCAATTATATAACATGGGAAGGAGTCTGGACCCCAGCAAAAGCCTGCGAACATACAAAGGAAAAGGCGGAAAAACATTAACCCCTTCCCCCTGACCTGGGCAGCCAGGTGCTAACTAAATACACAGTAGACCAATACACAGTAGGCCACTTGCTTAAACTATAGTCATTATGTTCTATGCAATGACCTCTGCCCCCTGTCCCATAATCCAGAATTAGTGTACTTACATACTGTAGATACCAGTGCAACTCTAACTGCCCCCTGTCAATAATGGGCAAAAAAACAGTTTCCTACACAATAAATGCCCCATCAGGCTTTTAATTGATCTGAAAGACAGATCTCATTCTTGCATTTAGAGGGGTTGTAAAGTCAGGAGGTTTTTTATCCTAATGCATTCTGTGCATTAAGATGAAAAGCCTTTAGTGTGTTTAGTTTTAGCCCCCCTCAGCCCTCCTAATTCTTACTTGAGCCCCATCTCTATCCAGCGATGTCTATGAGTGCCTCAGCCCTCGGGGATTCTCTCTCCTGATTGGCTGAGACACAGCGGGAAAGCCATTGGCTACTGCTGCTGTCAATCAAAGTCAGTTAGCCAATCAGGGGAGAGAGGGGACTAGGCTGAACGGCAGCTCCCTGTCTGAATGGACACATAGAGCAGCAGCTCGGCTTGGGTGCCCCCATAGCAAGCTGCTTGCTGTAGGGGCACTCAACAGGAGGGAGGGGCCAGGAGAGCCAAAGAGGGACCCGATAAGAGGGGGATCTGGGCTGCCCTGTGCAAAACCAACTGCACAAAGGAGGTAAGTATAATATGTTTGTTATTTTAATAGAGAACAAAAAGCAGCAGGTGACATAATACACCTTAACAATTGCATTCTGCTGGTAACACTTGCTAATAGTCTGCAGACATATTCGTTTCTCAGAAAAATAATAATTACATCTGACATTTCTGGGATATATATAGTTATATTATGTGGGGATGTAAATTATTCAAATTGGCCAGGCTTATTTTTGCTTAAACAAAATGCAAACACAGCATTGCAGAAGGGTGGTAATATAATCAAGTCTAAAACAAAAAATTAGCATAAAAAATATAAATTGCAAATTGGTTTCTCAAAATAATTTTATTAAAATTTACATAGACAAATGTGAAATTTAAGGAATTTACGAAACTTGAATATGTTTCAAATAAATGAGATATAGAGGGAAGCAATATGTGCCAGCAAACATGGCACTTTCTATTGCCTATTCTCATTAATTTATTTTAAATATTTATATACCATTGACAGCACATCAGCTGAAGCCCCCCCCCCCCCGCCTTCGAAGATGGGAACGCAATCTGACATCTCTACCAAACTCATATACATGCTAAGGACCCATTCACATTACGCAACGCATATTGATTTGCCCCTAAGTAATTTGTGCAATGACGCTAATAAACCCACCAATATGTTTGGGCTTGAGGGAGGAAACCCACACAAGTGAACATACAAATTTTATGCATAAAAGGTCCCTTGCTTTGATTAAAACCTAGTTGCCACAAATACACGGCATGAGTACTGATCACTGATCACTTAAAGCGGAGTTCCACCCTGGAATTTTTTTTTTTTTTAAATACCCCCGGGACAGTCAGGGCTAGTGCATTCCACAATGGCTAGCCCCTGATCTGTCCCGGGTTTCACTTACCTGTTAGGACAAATACTTACCTTGAAAACGTCTTGTCCAGCGCTGCCATCTCAGATGTGGGCAGCTTGAAGCCAGCGAGATCCTCTTCGGGGTCCTCTTCCGCCTTCTTCGGTCCCACGATGCCCTGCGCCGGCCCCGACGTCACTTCCGGGTCGCGCGCGTCATCCCTCCACAGCTTCTGGGCATGCCCAGAAGCTGTTTAGAAGGGGATGACGCGCACGCCCCAGAACTGACGTCGGGGCCGGTGCAGGCGCAATGATTCCTGGGAGCTATGACGTTCAGCTCCCAGGAATCATTGCAGAGCCAGGAAGTGACGACGGGCCGCGGCCGAGGAAGGAGGAAGAAGGAAGTAAGGTAAGTATATTTTCTTCGCTACGAGGTAAGTAAAAAAAAAAAAAAAAATGCGATTATCCATTTCTTTTTCAGGTGACCCGGAGCGAGAAGATGGAGGTAAGTACAAAATTAGGGTGGAACTCCACTTTAAATAGAAGAATGCTGCCAAGTTTAAACTTTAAAGAGCCACTCCTCTCAAAAGTGTGATTTTTCCCCAGCTTCTTATGTATCTCAATGGCACCAGCAGCAATATTTTTCTATCATAATTCCCAACTATGTTCCCGCTTGAGTGTACCTAAGCCTCCTGTTGTGTTTTTCCAGCAGGAAAGGAGAACCCCTAACAACGATCATAGTCAGACCCAGAAATCCAAGCTCAGAGGACCTTATAATACAGTATCTCACAAAAGTGAGTACACCCCTCACATTTTTGTAAATATTTTATTATATCTTTTCATGCGACAACACTAAAGAAGCTACACTTTGCTACAATGTAAAGTAGTAAGTGTACAGCTTGTATAACAGTGTAAATTTGCTGTCCCCTCAAAATAACTCAACACACAGACATTAATGTCTAAACTGCTGGCAACAAAAGTGAGTACACCCCTAAGTCAAAATGTCCAAATTGGGCCCAAACTGTCAATATTTTGTGTGGCCACCATTATTTTCCAGCACTGCCTTAACCCTCTTGGGCATGGAGTTCACCAGAGCTTCACAGGTTGTCACTGAAGTCCTCTTCCATTCCTCCATGATGACATCACGTTTGAAGGTGCCCCACAGATGCTCAAAAGGTTTTAGGTCTGGAGACATGTTTGGCCAGTCCATCACCTTTACCCTCAGCTTTTTTTTAGCAAGGCAGTGGTCGTCTTGGAGGTGTGTTTGGGGTCATTATCATGTTGGAATACTGTCCTGCTGCCCAGTCTCTGAAGGGGAGGGATCATGCTCCGCTTCAGTAAAGCCCCGTACCGATCGTCGGCCGAACGATCGGCCGTCTTTTGTCCAGGGCTGTCGGTGTCTGTTGAAAAGTGCAAAAGACTGCACAAGAATTTTGTCCGCCGACTACAGCCGACTGCAGAAGTAATGTCATGTAATGGTTAACTTTCCCTGTGTTTTTTCTTTTCTGAGCATGCCCAGTCTTGCAAATCTGCTGTCTGTCGGCCGAATTCTGTACTGACTGGCGAACAATCGGCCGTTCTGGTGTCGGCATACAAAAATTTTCATGCTTGCAAGACAGATTCATTTCGGCCGAAAGTGCGCTGCCGGCTGTTGGAAGCATCGTACTAAAAAGCCGAAAATCGGCCGATCGTTCGGCGGCCGAACATTTTCGGCCGACAATCGGTACGTGTGAACGGGCCTTAAGTCACAGTAAATGTTGACATTCATGGTCCCTCAATGAACTGTAGCTCCCAAGTGCAGGCAGCACTCATGCAGCCCCAGACCATGACTCTCCCGCCAAAATGCTTGACTGTAGACAAGACACACTTGTCTTTGTATTCCTCAGCTGGTTGCCACCACACACGCTTGACAACATCTGAACCAAATAGGTTTATCTTGGTCTCATCAGACCACAGCACATGATTTCAGTAATCCATCTTCTTAGTCTGCTTGTCTTCAGAAAACAGTTTGAAGGCTTTCTTGTGCATCATCTTTAGAAGAGGCTTCCTTCTGGGACGACAGCCATGAAGATCAATTTGATGCAGTGTGCGGCGTATGGTCTGAGCATTGACAGGTTGACCTCTGCAGCAATGCTGGCAGCACTCACAGTATACAACTATTTCCCAAAGACAACCTCTGGATATGACGCTGAGCATGTGCACTCAACCTCTTTGGTCGACCATAACGAGGCCTGTTTTGAGTGGAACCTGTCCTGTTAAACCGTTGTATGGTCTTGGCCACCGTGCTGCAGCTCAGTTTCAGGATCTTGACAATCTTCTTTTAGCCTAGGCCATCTTTATGTGAAACAACAATTCTTTCTTCAGATCCTCAGAGAGTTCTTTGCCATGAGGGGCCATGTTGAACTTAAACTGACCATTACAAGAGAGTGAGAGCGATAACATCAAATTCACACCTGAGACCTTGTAACACTAATGAGTCACATGACACCGGGGAGGTAAAATGGCTAATTGGGCCCAATTTGGACATTTTGACTTAGGGGTGTACTCACTTTTGTTGCCAGCGGTTTAGACATTAATGGCTGTGTGTTGAGTTATTTTGAGGGGACAGCAAATTTACACTGTTATACAAGCTGTACACTCACTACTTTACATTGTAGCAAAGTGTCATTTTTTCAGTGTTGTCACATGAAAAGATATAATAAAATATTTACAAAAATGTGAGGGGTGTACTCACTTTTGTGAGATACTGTAAATATATAACTGCTCTTGTTGAATTTGTTGATATCTTCCTTGAGTTTAGCTGTAAGGATGCTTTAATGTTGGAGTGGTGGGTTCTTACTTTACAAGAAACACAACAAAAATGCTATCTTTTTCATTCCTATAGTACTCTCCACACCTCTGGCCAGTGGGTGTGTTTTGAAACCACACCAAAAATGCAGCTGCCCAACGAAATTAATGGAAAATGCAGCAAAAGTGCATCAAAAACAAAAACACACCTTGGTTGTGTTTTTGGTGCATTTTTTGAGCCACATGCCTATGTTTCCCAGGTGCATGCTGGGAGTCAGGTACCCAGAAAACGCACCAAAAATGCATAAAAAACACAGCATAAATGCATAGGAACATGTTCCCCTTGAAGGGCCAAATTGTAATGGTTAGACAATTAGGTCAGAGCATCTCCAAAACTGCAGCTCTTGTAAGATGTTCCCAGTCTGCAGTGGTCAGGACCTACCAAAAGCAGTCCAAGTAAGAAAAACAGGCGAATAGCCATCAGGGTCCCGGGTGGCCAAAGCTTATTGCTGCATGTAGGGAGCGAAGGCTGGCCCAAGTAGCCTGATTCTCTAGAAGAGCCACTATAGCTCAGATTTCTGAAAAGGTTACTGATGGTTCTGATAGGAAGGTCTCAGAACAAACAGTACATTTCAGTTTGTTTTGTATGGGTCTGTGTAGCAGAAGACCAGTCAGGGTGCCCATGCTGACTTCTGTCAACGGCCAAAAGCGCCTACAATGGATACGTGAGCATCAAAACTGGACCACGTAGCAATGGAAGAAGGTTGCTTGGTCTGATGAATTCAAGAATGATTTAACCTTCCCCCATCCGCGCTACAGCCTATATACGGCTGCAGCGCGGACTCGAATTTTCGGGAGGCCGTTTTTAAACGGCCTCCCAGTGACACGCCCCCCGCGCGTTCCCGCGAGTGCGCTGCGGGGGAAATCTGTGTCTTGGACACGGCCGATCACAGATCGTGGTGAATGGCCAATCACAGCGGCCATTCACCACGTGATCGGGCCGTCCAATGAGCGATGATCTCATATGTAAACATATGAGATCATCTCTCATCGCCGGCGCTCCTTCCTCACACGGAGCCTGCAGTGTGAGGAAGGAGGGGGAGCCTCACAGCGCCGGGGACACAGGAGAATGTAATCAGGGCACTGATCACCAGTGCCCTGATTACTAAAAGGTAAAAACACACACACAGTGCCCCCCCATCAGTGCCCACAGTGCCCGCCATCAGTGCCCCCCATCAATGCCCACAATCAGTGCCCATAGTGCTGCTAGTCAGTGCCCATCAGTGCCTGCTCATCTAAGCACTGATGAGCACTGACTGGCAGCACTATGGGCACTGAGTGTGGGCACTGATGGTGCTGCCCATCAGTGCCACCCATCAGTGCCACCCATCAGTGTCCAGTGCCATCCGCCAGTGCCCATCAGTGCCGCCTATCAGTGCCCATCAGTGCCGCCCGTCAGTGCCGCCTCTCAGTGCCGCCTCTCAGTGCCCAGCAGTGCCACCTCTCAGTACCCAGCAGTGCCACCTATCAATGCTCATCATTGCCGCCTCTCAGTGCCGCCTCTCAGTGCCGCCTATCAATGCCGCCTATCAGTGCTCATCAGTGCGGCATATTAGTACCTCCTCATCAGTGCCCATAAGTGCCACCTCATCAGTGCCCATAAGTGCCACCTCATCAGTGCCCATAAGTGCCACCTCATCAGTGCCCATCAGTGCAGCCTATCAGTGCCCATCAGTGCCGCCTCATCAGCGCACATCAGTGAAGGAGAAAAATTTATTTTCAAAATTTACTCGCAGAAAATAAGAAAAACTTTTTTTTTTTCAAAATTTTCTGTCTTTATTCTTTTTTTTTGTAAAAAATAAAAAACCCAGAGGTGATTAAATACCACCAAAAGAAAGCTCTATTTGTGTGAAAAAAATGATAAAAATGTCATATGGGTACAGTGTAGCATGACCGCGCAATTGTCAGTCAAAGTGTGACAGCGCTGAAAGCTGAAAATTGGCCTGGATGGGAAGGGCGTTTAAGTGCACAGAAGGCAAGTGGTTAAATACCACAAGAATGAGGTGTTGACTCGGCTTGCAAATTCTCAATCCAGTCGAGCATCTGTGAGACATCCTAGCAAAACAAGTCCGATCCATGGAGGCACCATCTCACAACTTAAGCCCCGTACACACGTAGCGATTGTCGGCCGTAAATATTCGTCCGACTACCGATCGGCCGATTGTAGGCTTGTTAGTATGATGCTTCCGACAGCCGACAGTGCATTTTCGGCCAAACAGAATCTGTCGTGCAGGCATTAAAATTTTTGTTGGCCAACACCAGAACGGCCGATTGTTCGCCAGTCAGTACAGATTTCGGCTGACAGACAGCAGATTAGCAAGACTGGGCATGCTCAGAAAAGAAAAAAGACAAGGAAAGTTAACCATCACATGACATCACTTCTGCAGTCGGCTGTTGTTGGCCGACAAAATTTGTGTGCAGTCTTTTGCAGTTTTCAGCAGACACGACAGCCCTGGACAAAAGACGGCCGATCGTTCGGCCGACGATCAGTACGTGTGTACGGGGCTTTACAGGACTTGAAGGATCTGCTACTAACAGCTTGGTGCCAGATACCATAACATACCTTCAGAAGTCTAGTGGTGTCCATGCCTTGCTTGAGTTATGGTGGGTGGTCATGATGTTATGGCTGATCGGTGTATGTAAGCTCATGGAAAAATCGGTCTGATGGAGTACTCCTTGAAGGAATAAAAGCTGTCAGTGTTATGGAACTCTGGAGCTGCCTCTGCTTGCCCCACTTCCCTAAGTACTATCGCTTAATTGCCTCATTGTAAATACAATCCCATCTAAAAGCAGCCTTGTCTGTCAGGAAAAAGATTGTTACAACAGCAGCAAAATTCAGAGTAGATTTGAAGTGGAATGTCCCATGGTGAGAAAAATGGGTGACAGCCTGCCACTGTATAATATAGAGTATGCTTTCATTATACACATTTAATTCTTTGTTTTGTAGCTTAACCACAGGGAGAGGAAATCTTGCTTTAAATAACGATTCAACTTCAGCTGTTAGCCAAAGCACACAACTAAAAAGCACTTCACAGATGGGAGAGATGTTACAAAATTACCTCTTTACATCCATTTACCTCTTATAAAAAACAACCTGCAAAAGATGAGCGTTTCAACCTGTAGACATTAAGTAATGAAGTAATATAAATTGAATCCAACACCAAATTTTTTTTAAAAATATATATTTTTTAGACAGCATTAGGGTCCATTCACATATAGGAGTTTCGGATCGCTGGCAGAATTGCCGTGATTCTGCCCGCGATTCTGAACCATTGCAAGTCAAGGTATGCATGTGCGATTCCCGTGACTTGCAATGGCACCTTAAACGCGGCGCGATTTAGCTGCTATTGTTGCCTGACAAATCACGATAAAATCTCTCAAGCAGAATCGCGGGACGCCTGTTACCCAAAAGAAGTTCTTGTACTTCTTTTGGGCATCAGGCGCCCCGTGATTCTGTTTGCATGATTTTACCAGGATTCGTCGGGCGACAATTGCGGCAAAATCGTGCCGCGTTTGGGGTGCCTTTGCAAGTCACGGAAATTGCATGTTCGTCCCGTGACTTGCAATGGTTCAGGATCAATGGCAGAATCGCTGAAATTCTGCCCGCCATCCAAAACGCCTTTATGGGAATGGAGCCTAAAGCCTCGTACACGCGCGTCGATAATTGGCCGTGAATTTTCGGCCAACGTCCGATCGGCCGATTTTCGGCTTGTTAGTATGATGCTTCCGACAACCGACTCCGACTTTTCGGCCGAAAAAAATCTGGTGTGCAGGCTATAAAATTTTTGTTGGCCGTCAACATAACGGCCGATTTTCCGTCAGTCAGTACAGATTTCAGCAGACAAAAATCTGATGAGCAAGTCTGGGCATGCTCAGAGAAGAAAAAACACACGGAAAGTAAACCAGCACATGACATCACTTCTGAAGTAGATTTTTGTTTGCCGAGAAAATTTGTGTGCAGTCTAGGCACATTCCAACCAACAAAACACCACTCTGGACATAAGTCGGACGATCGGTCGGCCGATAATCATTGCGTGTGTACGAGGCATTAGAAAGGAACCTCTTTCAGAGTCCCCACTAGGTAGGTTCACCCCCTTTCTTTGCCCTGGTGACCATTGTTACCAGCACAGAATGTGATGGGGATCCAAACGTTTTTCAGCTATAACAAGATCAGGAAGTGGGGGGAAATCTCCCAAGGTGGACATCTGTTCTGGTGATGAAGTTTACATCAGTTTTTCATCCATTTCTTATCTGTTTCTACATCCGTTTTTTACAAAAGCCAGCTAGAGTCCTTAACCACTTGAGTCCAGGAGCCATTTTTCATGCAAGAATGGACTACTTGTTTGTTTACATCCATTTTTTGTCTGATCTTTAATGGAAGAAATATAGAGCTTTGACCTGTTCCAAAAAACAGATGTTGACGGAAGCGGATGTAGACAAATGTAAATAGATGATCATTCTTTTACATCTATTTTTTTATAGAGATGCATTGATGTCCATTTTTTATCCATCAATGGATGGATGAAAAATGGACAGACGGTCCACATGTGTGAAAGGGAAGTCATCTACTCATATGTACCTAGAAATAACTGGTGATTTCTTCATTCCCTAGTCACTATCACTTTGCCCTGAATAGACAAGGTACAGTGCCTTGCGAAAGTATCCGGCCCCATTAAACTTTGCGACCTTTTGCCACATTTCAGGCTTCAAACATAAAGATATAAAACTGTATTTTTTTGTGAAGAATCAACAACAAGTGGGACACAATCATGAAGTGGAACGAAATTTATTGGATATGTCAAACTTTTTTAACAAATAAAAAACTGAAAAATTGGGCGTGCAAAATTATTCAGCCCCTTTACTTTCAGTGTAGCAAACTCTCTCCAGAAGTTCAGTGAGGATCTCTGAATGATCCAATGTTGACCTAAATGACTAATGATGATAAATAGAATCCACCTGTGTGTAATCAAGTCTCCGTATAAATGCGCCTGCACTGTGATAGTCTCAGAGGTCCGTTTTTTTTTTTTTTTTTTTTGGGACATTGGCACACAAATATATATTATTATATATATGTTGTATACACTGTTTTATGAGCGGATATGGAATCTTTAAGGGTGATTTCTTGGAACACTAGAGGTTTGAATTCCCCGCAGAAACGCTCTTTAGTATTTCAATATTTAAAAGCGTTTAATCCCCACATATGTGTCCTGCAGGAGACCCACTTGTTGGGTACCCGAACGCTGGCTCTTAAGAAACCATGGGTTGGGCATCATTACCACTCTACGTTTTCTACGTATGCTCGTGGAGTCAGCGTTCTTATCCACAAGTCTCTCCCGTTCAGACTTATGGGTCTTTCCCTGGACCCGGATGGACGATTTGTTTTGCTCAATCTGCAGATATCATCTTTTACTTTATTGCTGGTAGGGTTATATATACCTCCGCCGGCTTCAGTCAGGCTGTTATATAAAATTTTTAAAGAAATTGCAAAATATGAGAATGATAACATACTTATTGTGGGTGATTTTAATATGGTTCCAGACCCGAACATGGATAGAATGACTGGAGATTCTTCCACCAGATCGGATCTTGCTGTATGGGCTGAGACCTATGGGTTGACAGACCTATGGCGTTGGCACCATCCCCATGCTAGGGAATATACCTGCCACTCCGCCACTTATAAATCCTTTTCTCGAATTGACTTAATGTTTGCAGGTGGGTCATTACTATCTCGGGTGCGGGAGATTCGGGTTCTTCCTCGTGGGATCTCTGACCATGCTCCACTTCTCTTAAATATGGAATTATCTGGTAACCCCTCTCATAGACTATGGCGTTTATCCAGATATTGGATCTCTGATCCTGATATAAACCCTTTAGTCGAACCCCAGATAGCGGCCTTTTGGGAGATAAATCCGGGCACGTCATCAGTGGCTATGGTCTGGGACGCTTTTAAGGTTTGTACCCGGGGGTATTATCAGACAGCTATTGGGAAGATCCAACGATATAGGCGAACAAATCTACTGCAAAAAGAAAAGGAAGCTAGAGATATGGAAAATCTATACATACAAACTAGAGACCCCACTCACTATACATGATTTCAATCCTTGACTAGGGAGGTAATGGCAATACGCACAGCCCTTACACAGAAAAAACTGCTTTCTCAATCTCAACATATTTTCGTACATGGAGAGTATAACGGTAAAATGCTGGCGCAAATTTCTAGGGAACAGACAAGTGGGTATAGTATAGCACATATTCAGGATCAATCAGGTACTCTTCACTCTAATCCAGAAACTATTAATCATAACTTCACTGATTATTATCGGGCCCTATATAATACTAGGGTTAATTATTCAGGAGATGAACTCGATCATTATCTACAGGCAGTGGAATTTCCAGTTTTAACTGGTAGAGATAGGGCCAAATTAGACGCCCCTATTACTCTTTTGGAGATCCAGGAAGTGGTGGCCTCCCTACAACCCGATAAAACACCAGGACCGGATGGAATTCCTGTTGAATTCTATAAGGCCCATATGGACCTTTTGGGCCCGCATTTATTAGCCACTCTTCTAGGATCTCTAAATGATGGGGAACTCCCTAAAACAATGAGCGAAGCGATTATTGTTGTGATCCCTAAACCAGGGAAGGACCCATCATTATGTTCATCATACAGACCTATCTCTTTATTAAATGTTGATGGGAAGATCCTTTCAAAAGTCTTGGCCACTCGACTTAATAGTGTTATCACAGGCTTGATTCATCCGGACCAAACTGGATTTATACCTGAACGGGGCACTGATATCAATATCCGGAGATTGTTTACACATATGGCCTTGGCGTCGGGGGAGGGAGCAGGTGTGGTCGCCTCCCTCGACGCCGAGAAAGCATTCGATTCTGTTGAGTGGCCATTTCTTTGGAGGATCCTAGCTAGCTTCGGGTTTGGCCCTAATTTTGTCTCATGGATTAAGCTTCTCTATGAGAACCCTACGGCTAGAGTCCGCACTAATACATCTCTGTCGGATAAATTCCCTCTACTGAGGGGTACCCGACAGGGATGTCCGTTATCCCCAGCCTTGTTTGCCTTGGCTTTGGACCTGCTCGCGATTATGTTGCGAGCGGACCCACAAGTCCGAGGCATTAAGGTGGGAGTCATTGAAGAGAAGTTGTCTTTATATGCAGACGACACCTTGATATATTTGGCGGATGCTTCCACATCATTACATAGGGCCTTACAATTATTTGACATCTTTGGTCGTTTTTCAGGTATAAGTATTAATTGGTCTAAGTCCGTCCTCTTTCCACTACACCCATCGATACCTTTAATCGATACTCAGACACCGTTGAAATGGGTACAGGATATGGTGTACTTAGGCATCAAAGTGGGCCCAACATTGGAGGTGTACCAACAAAATAACATTGACCCTTTAGTTTTACAATTAAATAAAAAGTGTGCGTCTTGGCGCATGCTTCCCTTGTCCCCCGTTGGCAGAATTAATTTAATAAAAATGAACTATCTTCCGAAATTTTTGTATCTTTTTCGTAATTCCCCCATTGATATGACTAGAACCTTTTTTTCGAGATTAGATAGTATTGTAACAACTTTTGTATGGGCTGGGCGAACTCCACGAGTCGCAAGGCGCACGCTATATCTTCCTCTTGCAAGAGGAGGTTTAGCGCTTCCTAACTTTAAATTGTATTTTTGGGCGGCTGTTCTGGTGACGGTCCGGTGGTGGTTCTCCCAGCCCAAAACTAACTCCGCAGTTACACTAGAAGCAGCACTACTGGGTTCATATGCGGCCCTTAGTAATCTTGTTTTTCGGGGTGAACAGGCACATCCTCAAATAACCAGTCTGATGAAGACTGTGCTGCGGATATGGACTCGGGCGCGGGTGATATATAACACACCATCGCATATATCCCCCCACACTCCGTTGTGGGGTAATCCTAATTTAAAACATCTATATCATCTCCCTGATCCACAGGTATGGGCTGCTAGAGGGATTTTGACTATGAAACATGTTATTAAAGATGGAAGACTTCAGGGCTTTAATGTTCTTCAGTCTACCCATTCATTACCTCCCACCATGGGGTTTCGTTACCGCCAGCTTAGTCATGCTATGCGGGCTCAGTTCCAAGGCCCTGTTGTCCTGGAATCAGACCCCTTGGAGAAAATGTTAACTTTTAAGGTAATAGGGAAAACTCTCTCTGCTATATATTCCATACTCTCAACAGATCATAGTCAATCCTCTGAGAAAACCTATAATAAATGGAAGGAGGACATTCCAGATCTGACTATTGAAGAGTGGGAGGACTCGGTGAATAATTATATCCCATCAATGATAGCGGCTAGGGACAGATTTATACAACTTAAATTCTTACATAGAGCATATTATACGCCGCAACGTCTTGCTAGGATATATCCCATGAAAGATCCCTTGTGCATTAGATGTGGGCATGGAATAGGTACATTCTTACACGTTGTTTGGTTGTGCCCCGACCTGGCAACCTTTTGGAAAGAAGTGACGGACACTATTGGTGAAATCTTTGACATTATGATTCCTTTGGACCCAAAGGTAACTTTATTGAGTAATCTTACAGAACTGGCAGGGGACAAATATGCTAAAAAGTGCATTACATATACCCTGTTTTATGCCAGGAGAGAAATCCTTCTGCGATGGAAGTTACCCGAACCTCCTACCCGATTATCCTGGATAGCTGCCGTTACTAAGACACTTCCATTCTACCATTTCACATACGGTAGTAGGAATTGCCCAAAAAAATTTGATAAAGTCTGGTCAGCCTGGATTGACGCAGTAGGTGTGCCAATGTCACCTGTTCCATAATGACATAAGTAGGTACTTATTAACTAATTAGATGATAATTAATTTTTTTTTTTTTTTTTTTTCCTGCTCCTAAACTGGTTTATTGATATTCCCCTTCCCTTCCTCTCCCTAAAGAATTTTTTTTTTTTTTTTTGTGTGTGTGTTTCTATGTATGGATAATATTATGTTTTGTGCAGAGTAATGTATTGTATTGGAATATTTGTGTTGTTTATATGTTTAACAATAAAATAAAAATCTAACTGTAAAAAAAAAAAAAAAGCGCAGAGAGCATCTTGAAGAACAAGGAACACACCAGGCAGGTCCCAGATACTGTTGTGGAGAAGTTTAAAGCCGGATTTGGATACAAAAAGATTTCCCAAGCTTTAAAAATCCCAAGGAGCACTGTGCAAGCGATAATATTGAAATGGAAGGAGTATCAGACCACTGCAAATCTATGAAGACCTGGCCGTCCCTCTAAACTTTCAGCTCATACAAGGAGAAGACTGATCAGAGATGGAGCCAAGAGGCCAATGATCACTCTGGATGAACTGCAGAGATCTACAGCTGAGGTGGGAGACTCTGTCCATAGGACAACAATCAGTCGTATACTGCACAAATCTGGCCTTTATGGAAGAGTGGCAAGAAGAAAGCCATTTCTTAAAGTTATCCATAAAAAGTGTCGTTTAAAGTTTGCCACAAGCCACCTGGGAGACACACCAAACATGTGGAAGACCTGATGGAGTCTGCAAAAGACCTGAGACTGGGACGGAGATTTTTCTTCCAACAAGACAATGATCCAAAACATATCCAGGTGTTAGAATGGCCAAGTCAAAGTCCAGACCTAAATCCAATCGAGAATCTGTGGAAAGAACTGAAAACTGCTGTTCACAAACGCTCTCCATGCAACCTCACTGAGCCCGAGCTGTTTTGCAAGGAGGAATGGGCAAAAATTTCAGTCTCTCGATGTGCAAAACTGATAGAGACATACCCCAAGCGACTTACAGCTGTAATCGCAGCAAAAGGTGGCGCTACAAAGTATTAACTTAAGGGGGCTGAATAATTTTGCACGCCCAATTTTTCAGTTTTTTATTTGTTAAAAAAGTTTGAAATATCCAATAAATTTCGTTCCACTTCATGATTGTGTCCCACTTTTTGATTCTTCACAAATAATTACAGTTTTATATCTTTATGTTTGAAGCCTGAAATGCAAAAGGTCGAAAAGTTCAAGGGGGCCGAATACTTTCGCAAGGCACTGTAATGATGTATCTTTGAGCAACTCAGTCGTTAGTGAAAAAGGCAAAATGCCTTTGCTCTCTTGAAGATCTTTGGCCGCTGCAGGTCTGACACTTTCAGGCATTTTGGACACATAGCCCTAACATGTGTTCTGTGGTTTTTATCCTGGCCTGTAGTGATATACCCAAAGAACCATAAAGTGTTATACTAGCTGCACTTATAGCTCTACAGTACAGTGAAGACTTTAAGTATTAAAAATTATTTTACAAGATCCATGGCAATTTCTTTCTTTAACTAGTGTCACTTGAAGCTGATTTGGATAGAAAATTGTGGCCACAGTGGTTCGGGAAAAACAAAAGCCTCATTTCCCATTATTCATGATATATTCTTCCTCTCTATGACCAACCAACACATGTTCCAAGCAGGACGGTGCACAGCAAATTTGCATAGGAAACTCAAATCGCCTCTTTGCTTGCCCCCAGCATTTCTCACTCGATGCTTTTCAAATATACACTGAACAAAATTATAAACGCAACACTTTTGTTTTTGCCCCCATTTTTCATGAGCTGAACTCAAAGATCTAAGACTTTTTCTATGTACACAAAATGCCTATTTCTCTCAAATACACAATGTATAAAATCCCTGGAAGCTGAAAATATCCCAGTTCTTGCATGGCCAGCATACTCACCGGACATGTCACTCATTGAGCATGTTTGGATGCTCTGGATCGGCGTATACTACAGCGTATTCCAGGTCCTGCCAACTTCGCACAGCCATTGAAGAGGAGTGGAACAACATTCCACAGGCCACAATCAACAACCTGATCAACTCTATGCAAAGTAGATGTATTGCACTGAGTGAGGCAAATGGTGGTCACACCAGATACGGACTGGTTTTCGGACCCCCCCCCCCCCCCCCGGACTCCCCAGTACAGTAAAACTTTTATTGTGGCCAGCCTAAAACACACCTGTGCAATAATTATGCCGTCTAATCAGTATCTTGATATGCCACACCTTTGAGGTAGATGGATTATCTTGGCAAAGGAGAAGTGCTCACTAACACAGATTTAGACAGATTTGTGAACAATATTTCAGAGAAATAGTCCTTTTGTGTACATAGAAAAAGTCTTAGGCCCCTTTCACACGGCGATCCGATCCGACTTGATATAGCGCACAGCGCAAAACATGTAGTCATGGCAACCATATAGCTTGTGTTCCACCCTGGTTCCTGGTATTTCCCCGCAAGTGGCGCCTGTCCGGCTGATGTCACCGATACGGAACTACAGCGGAGTCCTTTCATCCTCGCGTCGGCTGGTTTTCGGCTTTGTGCACACACTGCTCAGCAGTCCTGGGAGATTGACCTCCTCGCACTCGTGTTGCTTGCTGCCAGGTGCCCTTGTCCACTCCAGCCCAGGGGATGTAAACATTTTATGTACTTTGTTTTTCGGTTATCAATACTAATAAACTGTTAACCCTTTCTATACTGGATGTTCACCTGATTTCCTTATCCATTGCCTCCTGGTGTGGTTCATGCTCTGCCTTCTTCATGTAGGATTTTCTCATTGCTTTAACCACTTCAGCCCCTGAAGGTTTACCCCTCTTGGTGACCAGGCCATCTTTTGCGACATGGCACTGCGTTACTTTAACTCAGTGTTTCTCAACTCCAGTCCTCAGGGCCCACTAACAGGCCAGGTTTGCGAGAAAACTGAAATACATCACAGGTGATATCATTTGCTGCTGAGCAGACTTGTATAAAGTACTCAAAATTTCTACTTGAGTAAAAGTACAAGTGCTCGATCAAAAAGTGACTTGAGTAGAAGTGGAAGTGCTCGCAGAAAAAGTTACTTAAGTAGAAGTACTAAAGTATTCAACATTTTTTTTACTTAAGTATTGCAAGTAGTTTTTTCAAAAAATTTGCTACTTAAGTACTAAAAGTAAAAAGTACCAGTAGTTTTGAAAAAAAAATTCTACTCAAGTACTGAAAGTAGAAGTACAAGTACTGTGTTATGTAGTTATTAAAGAAAGAAGTCAAAAGTTTGAACATCATATTGTTTTTTATTATTTTCAAATGATTTATTTATTTATTTATTTATGATTAACCTGTGTTTGTTAGTAGTTTCTTGATGCACTTTAAGCGCTGTAGCACCATTTATTTGTTTGTTTCATATTTTCTTTTTATTGGAAAGATTTGGTATAGCAGCTTTTATTATACACAGCCTTTATTTTCGTATGCGCTGATTTACAAATGACATTATACACATTTTTTTGAGCTTTATGCAACCTGCCATCTACTGTTCTGGCAGTGGTAATTTTTTTAAAAGTAACGAGTAACTATGCAGCACAAAAAAAAAATACTTGAGTAGAAGTATCGAAATCATCGAAAAAATGTAGTGAAGTAAAAGTAGAAGTAGGAGAAAAAAATTCTACTCTAGGAAAGTACAGATACTGCATTACGGTACTTAAGTACAGTACTTAAGTAGTTCTACTTCGTTACTATACATCTCTGCTGCTGAGTGATTGCAGTATTCTAGTCTGTATCTCCCCCAAGGTAATACTTTAAATCTGGCCTGTTAGTGTGCCCTGAAGTTTGAGAACAGAAGTCGGCCTTATGGCTGTTTAAGGATCATGACTGAAAAAGCTCAGTAGACCAGCTCCAGATCAGCACTCTTAGCCAATGGCTGAGGGAGCTGACCGGAGTGTTCTGGTGGGGGGGGGGGGGGGCACTCCCCCATCAGAACACAATAGAACAGGGGGGGAGGTTGCTGTGTTAACATCAGATTGTTAGTACAGTGGCTCTGACCTGAGCTGTGTTGAATGAAAAAAAAAATAGTAGTGTGTACAAGGTTTTAGGGACACAGGCGGCTTAAAGTGGTTGTTAAGCCACTACTATAAAATAATCAAATCCACTCTGTAATATAACATATAAAAGTGCTCCTGTGCCTATCTTATATAAAAAAATATGCCGATCTGTACCTCTATCAGAGCGGCTCCCAGCGATCAGTTGATCCCTTGGCTCTCTTCTCTGATAGCTCCAGTGGGTGGGGCCAAGCACTGCAGCTGACGTCAGTCGGGGAGGAGGGGAAGAGAGGAGAGACAGGGCCGAGTGGTCACGTAATCGCTGGAAGCCGCTCTGATATAGGTACCGATCTGCATATTTTTTCTATAAGACAGGCACAAGAGCACTCAGTGTTGTATTACAGAGGGGATGCGATTATTTTATAATAAATATGAGAGCAGCAGGAGTGGAGGGGCGGGCGCTGACATAGCAGACAGGCGGGGAGGAGGACACAGGAGACAGAGAGCAGGGTTGCGGATGACGGAGGCATGTACACTGACCACGGTGTCAGGGCTCAGCAGCCATGATACACCGTGGTCAGTTTACAGAGGGGACACAGGAAGTTTGGTGCTAGAGTTATTGCTTTACATGCGTGCTGGAGTAACGTATGCGTTCGCGTTGGCACGTAAGCATGGTGGGACAGGGGCGCTTTACATTTTTTATTTATTTATTTTATAATTTTTTTTTTTTTTTTGTAATAATTTTATTGCTATCACAAAGGATGAGATCTCTTGTGACAGCATGGGTCGTGACAGGTCCTCTTTATGGAGAGATTTGGGGTCTCCTCTGGCCCCCCCATGCAGCCGATCAGACCAAGATCAGTCCGATCAGCTGCTTCTCTGGCCACTGGTGGCCAGGTTAACAAAGGGGCGGAACAGGAAATGACGAATACTGGTCACTCCCGGTTTCCAGGGTTACAGAGAGAGGGGAACAATGTCAGTACCTCTCTCTCTGTGTCAGGCAGCCATTGCCACTGGCTGCATCGCTCCCGGCCTCCATGATGGGACCAGAGAGCCCGGGGAGAGAATTTGTCCGTGAAACGAAAAACAGGGACACACTGGACCCCATGCTGTGAGCTGTGTCCGCACACAGTGTGAACCCAGCCTTAAATACTGCTTTTAACACATAAAATACATCATATACATAATATATAAAGGTATACTTTTAATATACAAAAACATTGCAGCTATGAAGCCAATATAACCTACCTGAAGCTTTTTTCTCACTAGTGACCCTGCATGCATTAGAGCCCAGGTCTAGATTGCAATGGATTCAACTGATATAGAACCAAATTATGGAGATCACTGGATTAATTCGATTTAAGTTGACAACATTTCAGCTGCATTTACCCTGAAGCAAATGTCTTTGCTCTGCTGGTTTCTATTGATATAAGGAAATGTATTTGCATCTCTGGTTTGTCAGGTATGGATTCCAATCTATTGTGTGTTATACAGTGCACCAAACAAAGCCAACCACAGAATGTTCTTCTTCAACCAGAAAGACAGACTGCACCCATTCAAGGGCTCCGCAGGCTTTGCACAAAGATGAATTCCTCATAGCGAGATTTTTGGGCTCTGCTGTGCCACCACTTCAACTTTCTGGGATCACTAGGCCGTGCAGTCTGTAAATGAAAAGTTGAATATTTTGCAGATGATTGCTTGCCCAAGTTAAAGAGGAAGTAAAGCTTCCTTTGTAACTTGTACCTATAGGTAAGCCTATGATAAGTCTTAACTAGAGGTACTGTAAATATCTCCTAACCATGCACCGTTTAAGAGATATTTACTTTGCATGCAGCCAGTGACATCACTGGTGCATGGGCTCTGAAGCAACGGCTGCCCATGACGTTCCTTCAGAGCCCTGTGCCTCCCGCGCCCATTGGCGGGAGTGATGTCATCACGGCTCCGGCCATTCAGAGGACGCAAACCCAGAAGGAAGACAGGTGAACATGTAGGCCGTGTCACCAGTGAGCAAACGGCAAGGCGGGGGCTTTGTTTCAAGGTAAGTATTTCATAATGAGCTAGTATGCGATGCATACTAGCTCATTATGCCTTTGTCTTAGGGGGTTTTATTTTTTTTATTTACAACCTCTTTAAAATGTTTTATGCTTGCAGAAACTTTTATTACATTTTGGCTAGAATTGGGGAAGGTTAGAATGTCTAGAAATTTTGCTTTCTGTGTCCATGTTGGGGACAGGGTTGCCAACTCTCAGTAAATTCAAGGACAATATGTGAAATCTGTGCTTTTTACACCGGTCCGTGAGCCTGCATTTACACTGAACGCAGGTTTAAAATTGTGTGAGCTCAAACCCGCATTTTAGTGTGAGTTTGGGGGTGATTTGAATGACATCTGTGCGGGTTCATGCATAGATGTCTAATGAAATCGCCCCTGGGGTCTCCAAAAGTAGTGCAGGAACTACTTTTGGAAATTGGTTCTGCGCCGTAAAGCCACACCAGTTGGGACAGTGGCATTGCCAGCAATAGTCTGCGATTTGGCATGCGATGTTAAATTGCGCCGATGTGAACGGGGGCTTCATGTCTATTATGGACATGCAGATTGTTGGGTTGATTTACTAAAACTGGAGAGTGCTAAATTTGGTGCAGCAGTCATGGTATCAATCAGTTTCTTACTTCAGTTTGTTCAGTTAAAGTAGATGTAAACCCTCACCCAGTGAAGTGAACAGCCTCAGATGATACACAGAGATGAGACAAATCTCTCTACATAGGTTTTTCATGTACAGTATATCTGCTGTCTTCAGCTTTCTATATTCTTTAGAAAGTGCACATCACGTTAAAAATGTTTCTTCCTGTTTTCAGCAGTGGAAGGGGAGTCTAGACATACACTGTGTGTGAGCTGTTTGGTGGAAAGTCACACCCCCCGCCCTCCACATAGGCAGAGGAACTAAGAAACTTGCAGAGCTGTGCTGTGAATAGACCAGCTCCCTGCTTATCTGTCTCTAAGTCTTCCCTGACACAAATTTCCAGCTGCTTTTATCTCTTGTGTTGGAGAATTTGTCAGTAGTTATCATGCTGATACCAGAGGAACGGAGCAGAAGAAAGACACAGGACTTAGAGCTTTGGAGAGAGATAGGTAAACACTAGCACAGGTGTCAAACTGGCGGCCCTCCAGCTGTTGCGGAACTACAAGTCCCATGATGCATTGCAAGGCTGATAGTTACAAGCATGACTGCCACAGGCAGAGGCATAATGGGACTTGTAGTTCTGCAACAGCTACAGATATATGTGAATAGGTCAGATTTAATGAATGGGGTTTACATCCACTTTAAGTTTTGACAACAAAATCTGGAAACTGATTCGTTTCTATGCACAGCTGCACCAGATTTTGCACTCTCCAGTTTTAGTATATGAGCCCATTTTTGCCTGTAATGGACATTCATGGACAGATGTAAAAATTATGGATTTTACAAACTGTCCATGAATTAAATGACAGTTGGCAACCCTGGTTGGAAATCTGCTCCATTGGGAGACAGCCAGCAATAAAAAAAAAACATGTTTTTGGATGACGTTCCTCTTTAATCCCTGTACTGTCTAAGGGTCCTTTCACACGGGTGATTCGAACCGATCCGCCTGTCAGTTTTTCAGGCAGACCGGATGCTTCATGCATCCCTATGGGGCAGCGGATGTCAGCGGAGACATCTCCGCTGACACCCGCTGCTATCTGATTCCGATCCTGTCCGTGAAATCCGGGCGGATGGAAACCCCATTTTCCATCTGTCTGGCGGATCGGATAGGATCGGATGAGAACGGACAGGCGGTCCGTTCTCATACGATCTCCCCATAGAGGACAGAGGGGAATCTGACAGCTATGTGCGGAGACGGAGCTGTCATTCACCTGCTCAGCGGGGATCGGCAGGTCAATCCCCCGCTGAGCAGAGAACGGACCGCGCCGTGTGAAAGGACCCTTAAAGCCTTTGGCAAAGGGGTCTCATATGTTTTTTTGCTCACCACAATCCACATACTCAGAAACCCTACAAAACGTGTACCCACCACCACAGATGGTCCTTAAAAATAAATTAGTATTTAGATTGGTGGCGTAACCAAGACATTGTAGGCCAATATCTATATCAGCAGGGTAAGGGCCAGCCCTAGTCCTCAAATTGTGACCAGTTTTTCTAGTTTTGTTTGCCTTCTTCTGGTTACCTCTAGACATTTTAGAGGTCATTTACTGAAGGCAAATAGACTGTTTACTTAGCAAGGAAATTTTCCCCAGAGCTTAGTAAATGAGGGGAAGCTGCTTACAGCCATCGTCCAATGATATGCAAGGAAAATGCTGTTTTATCTTCTTTGGACGTTATTGTGTATTCTTTTGTCACGTGAAATCTCAACACATTCACTAAGCTTTGGGGAAAATCCCCTTGCAATGTGCAACTTCCATTGCATAGTGAAAAGTTTATTTGTTTTTAGAAAATCAACCCCATTGTGTCTAAATTCAACAAAGAGTGGGTGCACAGTATATAGAGGGGAGTCACATGACTAACTGTAGTTCAAGAAACTTGAAATTGTCTCTCCTTACCTTCATTGGATGGTCCTACAGTTAAAAGGCAGATAAAAAAAAGTCATATTAACCTCTTCTGGCCTGCCCCATGTATATTTACTGCAGCGGGGCAACCTCTCTGCTTGAAATCACGTACCTGTACATGATTTCACTCTTCCTGGTCTGGGGCGCACACGTGCGCCGTCGGTGACCAGCTGATTAGACACAGCAAGAGCCAATCAGCGTGTCCAGCGGACCCGAGGCAGACAGAACGTAATGTAAACGTAGAATGTAAAAAAAGGCAAATCACCGTTCTGTGACAGCAGAAGACAGAGATCTTGTGTTTCTGCTACGCAGGAACACAAATCTCTGTCTTATTACAGAACAAACACCCCCCACAGTTAGAAAGCACTCCTTAACTCCTTAGGGATGCCATTAACCCTTTGATTGTCTCTGATGTTAGCCCCTTCCCTGCCAGTGTCATTGGTACAGTGACTGTGACATTGCGGCAGACAAATCAGACACTATGGGGTGGATTTACTAAAACTGGAGAGTGCAAAATCTGGTGCAGCTGTGCATGGTAGCCAATCCACTTCTAACTTCAGCTTTTCCGATTTAAGCTTTGACACGAAAACCTGGAAGCTGATTGACTGCCATGCACAGCTACACCAGATTTTGTCCTCTCCGGTTTAAGTTAATCAACCCCAATGTGCTTCTGTAATGTTGCCTGTTACCCCAGCAGTGTTAGTAAATGAGTCTGTAAGTGACACTTTTGACACTTTTTTGGGGATCAGTGACACCAATACAGTGATTGGTGCTAAATAATTTAGCACTGATCACTGTATTGGTGTCACTGGTCCCCAAAAAAGCATCAAGAGTGTCACTTAGAGTCTGATTCGTCTGCCACAATGTCGCAGTCCAGCTATAAGTTGCTGATCGCCGCCATTACTATTAAAATAAGTAAATAAATAAATAAACATTCCATAAAAATATCCTATAGTTTTGTAGACGCTAAAACTTTTGGGCAAACCAATCAATATATGCCTATTGGGAATTTTTTTTTACCAAAAATATGTACCAGAATACATATTGGCCTAAATTGATGAAGAAATTAGATTTTGTTTATTGGATGTGTTTTTTTTAGCAGAAAGTAAAAAATATTGTGTTTTTTTCTTCTCAAAATTGTCGGTCTTCTTTTGTTTATAGCACAAAAAATAAAAATTGCAGAGGTGATCAGATACCAACAAAAGAAATCTCTATTTGTTATTTTATTTGTGTACAGCGTTGCACGACCGCGCACTTGTCAGCTAAATTAACACTGTGCCGTATTGCAAAAATTGGCCTGGTCATGAAAGGGGGTAAACCTTTTGGGGCTGAAATGGTTAATGCAGCTTCCTATTTTTTAGTACATCAATAAAGTGATAATAAATTCTCAGTATTTTTAAACACTTTCAGCAGCTGATTGAATCACTTACTGAGTATGCATTGTTCTTCATTGTTTAATCCTTGCCTATGTTGCAGGTATAGATGGTGCCATGTTCATTAGCTCAGGTTCCCCATTCAGGGTGGCTCCTTTCTCTTGCAGCGTCCTATGAAGCCACTTTTGCATGCAGGGTCTAGAGTTGTGTCTCTCTACACTGAATATGTCAATAGAAACACACAGCCTACGATGGCAGTGCACTCCCCTGCTCCTTTCGCCTCTTACCCCCTACCTTTTCCAAGCTAACAGACTGACTTGAGACTGCACTGTCACTGTTAAGAATGCCAGTTTCATTAGTACAGTGACAGTGCATATTTTTAAGCACTGATCCCTTTATTAGTGTCATTGGTCCCCAAAAAGTGTCAAAAGTGTCAGTTAGGTGTCCAATTTGTCTTCCGCAATATCGCAGTCCCGCTAGAAGTCACTGATTGCCGCCATTACTAGTAAAAAATATATATAGATATCCCATTGTTTGTAGATGCTATAACTTTTGCGCAAACGAATCAATATAAACTTATTGGGATTTTTTTTTTTTTTACCAAAAATATGTAGCAGAATACATATTGTCCTAAATTGATATAGAAATTAGATTTTGTACATTTTTTTTATTGGGTATGATAAAGTAGAAAGTAAAAAATATTGTTTTTTATTAGCATGCTGATATGAGAAGAGAGGAAAGAGATGGCCTTATTGGACTGCTGCTTCTTTTTTTTTTTCTGCTATAAAACATTCTCAAAAAAAAAAAAAAAAAGAGGACACAGGAGCTTTGTATGGAGTCCTAAGAGAACAACTGTCTGGTCTGCTGTGATTACAATAGCAGTCCACCATTCTCTCTTCATGGTGAGCGATCGCAGTTGCCCGCCGGCCCCATGGCTTGACTTCTCCGCTGGCGAGTGGGCGCGCATGCCCCCAGGATCGCTCCTGCAGACCATCAGACAGGTACAGAGCCCTGTGCCGTAAACGGTTGCTCACGCATGCCTGCGCTGAAGGGACGTCATCGCGGCTCTGGCCATTCAGACAGTTGGAAGGAAGACCGGGTGAAAAAAGAAGCGCCTGCAGCTGTGACAGCTCAGCGCTGGTAGAGCATCATTCTAAGGTAAGTTTGTTATAATGTGCTAGTATGCGATGCTAGCACATTATGACATTACCTTTCAGGTTAAAAAAAGAAAAACACACAGTGGTTTACTATTGCTTTAACCTTTTTGCCGACAATCCACCATAGTATTACTGCGGCAGGGCAGCTCGGCTATGCAAAATATGTAGTACTGCGTGATTTCGTGCACGAGGTCTCGGCGGCGAACATGTTTAGACACAGCGGGAGGCGGGCCACAGGAGGAGCGGCAGCACTTGCCGCCGGCCTCCCACCATCGTCAGATAAACTGACAGAAGACCCACCTGCTTATGTAAACAAAGCAGGCGAGTCTTCTGTCACACAGGCAGGGAGAGAGCAGAAGTTTCAGCTAAGCTGAAACCCCGATCTCTCTGTGCCTGTCACAGAACCCCCCCCCCCCCCCAACACAGTCAATAAGCATATTTCGGCACACATTAACCCCTTTGATCACCCCCAGTGTTAACCCCTTCCTTGCCAGTGTCATTTATACAGTAACAGTGCATAATATTTAGCACTGATTACTGTATTGATGCCACTGGTCCCCAAAAAGTGTAAAAAATGTCAGTTAGGGGTCTGATCTGTTCGCCGCAATGTCGCAGTCTCGCTAAAAAATGCTGATCGCCACCGTTGGTAATAAAAACAAAAAAATAAATAAAAATTCCAAAAATCTATCCCGTAGTTTGTAAACGCTATAACTTTTGCGCAAACCAATTAAAATATGCTTTTTCGGATTTTTTTTTACCAACAATATGTAGCAGAATAAAAATTGGCCTAAACTGATAACAAAATTAGATTTTTTTATTGGGAATGTTTTATAGCAGAAATAAAAAATATGGCGTTTTTTTTCAAAATTGTCTCTCTTTTTTTGTTTAGTGCGCAAAATCTAAAAACCGCAGAGGTGATCAAATACCACCAAAAGAAAGCTCTATTTGTGGGGAAAATAAGGACATCGATTGTATTTGGGTACAGCGTTGCACGACTGCGTAATTTTTCGTTAAAATAACGCTGTGCCGAATTGCAAAAAATGGCCTGGTCATTAAGGAGCTGAAGTGGTTAAACAATTCCATCATTCAATGCTTGGCGCTTGTACTATAAAACATCAGCATTCTGATGTGCCTAGACCAGTATGCTGTCTACGTTAGGGCATACCATTATTCCATCACCCAGTGATGCTGGGTTGCCATAGGTGGAAGTAGAGATAGCCCCACACCTTCTTACATGAATGCAAAGGTCAACACTGATGTGCAGAAAGTGGGCGGAGCTTCTTGTCATAAAGACGCCTAGGGCAAATAAACATGCTGGCCAGGATTTGCAGATCTGCTTGCAGCTTGACAAGTGTCAGCATGTGGGAGGAGGGTATGGGCTGCACACTGGTTAATGGTAGGGTGTCTGCTATGCACATTGAGGGGTAAGCCAACGAGGTAAAAGTTGGAATAGTTGAGGAGAAAGATAACCAGGGAGTGAACTAGGAGCTTTGTGGTGTCAGTGGTTAAGAAGAAACGTAGTTTGGAGATGTTAGGGAGATTATTTGTATTTATTTATTACAGGTACTTATATAGCGCGGTCAATTTAAGGTAAGTCAATTAGGAGGGAGTTTCATGATTTGATGCAAAAGATAACCAGGGTGTGGATTCGTAGCTTTGTGGTGTCGGTTAAGAAGGAGCATATATTGGAAATGTTATAGAGGTAGAGACAGCAAGATTTAGACAGTGATAAAAAACGTTGGTATATTATGACAATGCATTGGTGATTAGCAGAACTGTGTATATAAGATAGCATTTAGGGTGAGGACTGTGTAATGTACTGCACAATGCACAGAGGCAGTCCGAAGCTTATTATTCTTATTTGCTGTCCCCTCAAAATAACTCAACTAAGCCATTAATGTCTAAACCGCTGGCAACAAAAGTGAGTACACCCCTAAGTTAAAAAGTCAAAATTGGGCCCAAAGTGTCAATATTTTGTGTGGCCACCATTATTTTCCAGCACTGCCTTAACCCTCTTGGGCATGGAGTATACCAGAGCTTCACAGGATGCCACTGGAGTCCTCTTCCACTCCTCCATGACCACATCACGGAGCTGGTGGATGTTAGAGACCTTGCGCTCCTCCACCTTCCGTTTGAGGATACCCCACAGATGCTCAATAGGGTTTATGTCTGGAGACATGCTTGGCCAGTCCATCACCTTTACCCTCAGCTTCTTTAGCAAGGGAGTGGTCTTGGAGGTGTGTTTGGGGTCATTACCATGTTGTAATACTGCCCTGCGGCCCAGTCTCTGAAGGGAGGGGATCATGCTCTGCTTCAGTATGTCACAGTACATGTTGGCATTCATGGTTCCCTCAATGAACTGTAGCTCCCCAGTGTCGGCAGCACTCATGCAGCCCCAGACAATGACACTCCCACCACCATGCTTGACTGTAGGGAAGACACACTTGTCTTTGCACTCCTCACCTGGTTGCCGCCACCCACGCTTGACACCATCTGAACCAAATAAGGTTTACTGTAGTCTCATCAGACCACAGGACATGGTTCCAATAATCAATTTCCTTATTCTGCTTGTCTTTAGCACACTGTTTGCAGGCTTTCTTGTGCATCATCTTTAGAAGAGGCTTCCTTCTGGGACGACAGCCATGCAGACCAATTGGATGGAGTGTATGGTCTGAGCACTGACAGGCTGCAGCTCAGTTTCAGGGTCTTGGCAATCTACTTATAGCCTAGGCCATCTTTATGTAGAGCAACAATTCTTTTTTTCAAATCCTCAGAGAGTTTTTTGCCATGAGCTGCCATGTTGAACTTCCAGTGGCCAGTATGAGAGCAATAATACCAAATCTAACCCACCTGCTCAGTATTCACTCCTGGGACCTTAACACTAATGAGTCACATGACACGGGGGGGGGGGGTGGCTAATTGGGCCCAATTTGGACATTTTCACTTAGGGTGTACTCATTTTTGTTGCCAGCGATTTAGACATTAATGGCTGTGTGTTGAGTTATTTTGAGGGGACAGCAAACTTACACTGTTATACAAGCTGTACACTCACTACTTTACATTGTAGCAAAGTGTCATTTCTTCAGTGTTGTCACATGAAGAGATATAATAAAATATTTACAAAAATATGAGGGGTGTACTTTTGTGAGATACTGTATGTAAATCGCTACATAAATTGACCCATGCTGATGGGAACAAGGGCCTCTTCCCCACAACCCTGGCTGGTGGTTGTGGGGGTCTGCGGGTGGAGGCTTATCAGAATTTCTGAAAGCCCCCTTTAACAAGGGGGCCCCCAGATCCCAGCCACCCCTATGTGAATGAGTATGGGGTACATAGTACCTCTATTTATTCACCAAAAAAAAAAAAAAGGTGTAGTGTAATAAAATGACAGTAGGCAGTGTTTGACAATTCTTGTATTTAAACAGCATCACTCTCGATGCCCCCCTGCCACCGTTGCCCCGAAAAAACAAACAAAAAAAAAGTCAACTCCCTCTGAAGGCTCCTGCTGTCTGTCAGCTTTGTTTTCTGACAGTTCTTAAATAACTAAAGGGGTGGAGTCAGCCTCTTGGGATGTTGTGGGCAAAGCATGCCCCCGGGGTAACGCAAAAAATAAATACAAAAACTAAATAAATGAATAAAACTAATACAAAGCCATTCACAATTCTCCCCCCAACAACATTATGAATCACATTTCAAACTCCCAACCAGATCATTTACTTTGCTCCTCCCAAGACCTTTTCCTCTCTACTCCCTTGCCATCTTCTCCCATGCTCCGCTCTGGGACTTCTCAAGAACCTCTCCTACCCTCTAGAACAGTGTTACGTAACCTTTTTTCAGTCAAGTCACCCTTTAAAAGTATTGACAATCTTAATGCACCCTTTAAAATTATGAACAGTCTCAAGGCATCCCATTCTAAAATGTAAAAAAACTATTCTAAATTTTTACACAACACCGTAACATCCATACGTAGGACATCCAATGTTAGAGGTGATTTATTCTTCCAAAGCAAATACACTTTTGCATACTTGTCCTGACTAGTATTCCAATGTTTCTCTTCTCCCTCAATTTCTCTCCATCAGTCAGCTAATGTGACCGCAGTGCTAAAGGAGAGGATCAGAGGAGGGACAAACAAGGATGCTGTGGAGGCAACAGACATCCTCCTTATCAACTGATGATGTCATTTATGGTTCCCTCAATGAACTCAATGTTACGATTGTCTAGTCGTAATGGTGCATGATGAAAACCTGTGGCTTTGTGCAAATAAAAGGCAGGCTTGATTCCCTTGCTGGCTTGTATACAATTTCTGATGAATTTTTAGACATTTTTCCAAGGTACCCCTGAAGAAACCTTAAGACACCCCAGGGTGTCTGGGCACCTTGGTTGAAAAAGGCTGCTCGAGAACACCTTACCCTTATCTGTCCAACTATCTTCTACTCTGTCCACATTTAGGCCTATCCTACCTCTACCTAAAAAACATACTTTTACTTGTTTCATTAGCTCATCGTGAACAATTATTACTGTTTGTACGATTTGACCCTCCCTTTCAGATTACAAACTCTAATCTTCAGGGTCCTCTGATCCCTCTTATATTGAATTGTATTATAACTTTACTGTCTCTCTCCGTTTTGTAAAGTACTGTACAAACTGTGCTATATAAATCCCGTATTATAAAAATAACAATAATAATCACTGCACTTGGACTCCCAAATGCCACTCTGTTCAATTATTGGGAACACATTTGGTAATATATCATACAGTACAATATGTTGGTCAACTTGAATGCTAAGACTTCTACATAAAAATTCAACGAAGGATGTTAATATAAATAATAAAGAATAAATAAGTAGAAAGCACTGATGCTGTTGCGTTTCTTCCACATGACTGGACACCTCGGCGATCAAAGACCACTAATTACACGAGCAGAAGAGGAAGTGGAACAAGATGAAAGACATTTGCTGCTGTTGTAACAGGAACCCTGGCCTAGAGAGCGTGTAGACATGGATTATAGGACTTCCCTGGCTGTCTGTCATTCTGTTTATTCAAGCCTTCTGCCACTAACTCTGCATAGAGATTTCCATCCATTCCCTCCTGTGTCTTGTACAGTCAATAATTCTTTGAGATGTATTGCTGATGCTATAATGCAGATCTTTCATCGATGAGCTAGAAGATCTATTAAGGTGTCTGTTTTCGAAGAACTGGCTGGGTATCTTACGGAGGCCAGTTTATTTTCCACCCATATTGACCTAATTTTTTGCACAGATTTGTTTATTGGTGGATATATAGTGTTATTTTTATGTAATCTAATTAAATTTTTTTTTATAAAGTGTTGCCAATTTTACGTGAACATTCACATAATTTCCTGCTCTCAAGGTGCTTATAATCTAATGTCCCTATCTCACATAAGAGGACTAATTTAGACAGAAATCAGTAAACCCACCAACATGTCTTTGGAATGTGATAGAAAACTTGAGGAAAGAAAAGCAAAAATATGGAGAACATGTAAACCCCATGCATGTCATGACCTAGTTGGGATTCGAACCAAGGGCTCTAGTGCTGCAAGTCAGCACTAGTCACTATTGGCACTGTCATTATTATTATCCCGTTGCTGCAGAATATCTGTGCAGTAGAAAGAAATTGTCAATTTCTTTATTTATTAAAAAACAGAAGAAGATTACCGTTGGTCATTTATTCTTTTTTTTAATATATAATATAATTTTTTTTTGATTGCTTGACATTCATATGCTACAAATAAATGTATTGAGGGCTTCCAAATTTTTGCTTTGGGGTTTGGGCAAGGAGCTAAAAAACCCTGGCATTTAAAACACTATCTTTTGATTTTTTTTCCCCCAACTATGCCAAGTCTGGTGAAATAATGTTTCTCCACTTACTGCATTCTGCTGTGCATTCATAGGTAATCTGTTCATAGTCAGTAGTAGAATTTGTGGTTGTGAAAAGTTAAGCCTCACTGACTGAGCAAACATCCAAATAAGTTCACTCCAGCTCCACTATATTTTATTAAGTTACAATCCCTTTATTAATTCTATTTCAGTGTTTTGCTGTCAAGCCATGACAATCACCATTTTGTGTTCAAGGGCAGTGTTTGGAATCATGAGTACCCTAGGTTCCCCAAAACTTGAAAGCCCTGTTATGTAAATGGAAAATAATGAACTGGCCACTCTAGTGTGTTCAAAGCATACAGATAATCATAGATATAGGAATGATAAAAACTTTTAGAGACTGCATTTATTTTTGGTACATCTTAAGGCAGGGGTGTTTAACTTGTGGCCTGAGGAGCCCTTTGATATGACACACGACCCCAAACCAGGGCATGCCTGGGTCTGACAAACCATTGATCGCCATAGTAAGGCCTCGTTCAAATGGGCTATTTGAGCGTACATCTGTGCAAAGGGTCATGTTTGCCAACATGGACTGCCCAGATATTGTATGCATCTGTGTATAGGCAGTCTTATTCATCTCTATTGGGATGCAGCAGTTGCACGGACAAAGTCGCTGCTCCCAATTTGACATCTATGTTGGCATGGGATTGTGCAAGTGCATGTCACAGGACACAGACAGTGTCAGTTGGGAATAGTGGCTATGTCCGTACAGTCATTTCATCCCACTAGACATGAATGGGACTGACTGCATGCGGATACATGAAACACCTATGCATCCCATACGGGCAAACATGGTCCTTTGCACAGGTGTATGCCTAAAGTGGTAGTAAGGTCTGCTTTGTGATTTTTACCTACATTTAAGCCCATAAAATGGCTAAACTGTAGGTAAAATGAACATCTCCTAAATGTGCACCGTTTAGAGATATTCACCCTGGATGCAGCTGGTAACGTCACTGGCGCATGCACATTAAAGGTCTGTCATACCGTGCCTGTGCCATGTACCTTCATGTCTGTTCTCAGGAACTTCCAAATATCATCACTATTGACCAACTGCCGTACAGTAATTCTTCTTTCTGTTCCACTAGGCAAAGGCAGATGTTATGACACTATCTGGAGCAGAGGACTGTTTCTTCTAGCTGTCAAGTATTTTTCAGGTATGATATTCATTCTATAAACTGGGCAAAGAACATAACTGTATGTATCCAGCACTGCAGCAGCCAAATGGCCCTTACTTGACAGTAGTGATGAGCCAAACACCCCCAGTTGGGTTTGCACCAGAACACCACAAACAGAGGAAAATTTGTTTGAATAAACTAACCCTATTGAAGTCTATGGGACTTAAACCTCGAAAATCAAACCGCCTCATTTTGAAGGCTTAAATGCAAGTTATTGCTAAGTTTTTAAAACAATTGTTTTTAAAGGAGCAGTGATTTACTGATTTTAATGAGGCTTAAAGTGAAACTATAAAAATGAAAAATTCCTTCAAATATCATGCCTTGGGGGTCCCCTGAATGTGCCTGTAAAGTAGTGCATCTCTACGATGTATGTAGCCTGCTGCAGCAATACTGACATTTCTAAAGCAAAAAAAATGATATACAAATATATATACTAATTTCAAATCGCATGTACTTGTCATACAGGTGCAGAAAAATTGGGCCTTGGTTGTTGGTGGTGCCTGAACCCTGTAACCCCACGCAGTTACTCTTGCTGGGTGCAGGAACGGGCCCTGATGGTAAAAATTCCATACAAATTTGAAATCGCACGTACTTGTCATACAGGTGCAGAAAAATTGGGCCTTTGGTGTTGGTGGTGCCTGAACACCGTAACCCCTCACAGTTACTCTTACTGGGCACAGGGACCGGTCCTGCCATTAGAAATTAGATACGAAATTGAATCGCATGAACTTGTCATACAGGTGCAGAAACCGTAACCCCTAATAGTTACTCTTGCTGGTAAGAATTACATACAAACTTGAAATTGCATGTACTTGTCAGTTGTCATAGAGGTGCAGAAAAATTGGGCCTTGGTTGTTGGTGGTGCCTGAACACCGTAACCCCTCACAGTTACTCTTGCTGGGAGCAGGAACGGGACCTGCTGGTAAGAATTCCATACTGATTCAAAATTGGCAAAGATCAAGTGTTGTATGTGTTCTTATCCGTGATCTAGTGGGGGCGTGGTGCTGTCATCTGACCTGGCCAGGGTTGGGTGGCAGCTATGCAAACTGGCTGGAGTGATGGGGACCTGGAAGGTTAGTATCGACAGGAACTGAAACTGAAATTGGGCCTTGGTTGTTGGTGGTGCCTGAACACCGCAACCCCTCGCAGTTACTCTTGCTGGGCCCAGGAACGGGACCTGCTGGTAAGAATCCCATACAAATGTGAAATTGCATGTGCTATACAGGTGCCAAAAATTGGGCCTTTGCTGTTGGTGGTGCCTGAACACCATAACCAAGCCCTCGAAGATACTCTTGCTGGGTGCAGGAACGGGACCTGCTGGTAAGAATTCCATACAAATTTGAAATTGCATGTGCTATACAGGTGCCAAAAATTGGGCCTTTGCTGTTGGTGGTGCCAGAACACCGTAACCAAGCCCTCGCAGATACTCTTGCTGGGTGCAGGAACAGGACCTGCTGGTAAGAATTCCATACAAATGTGAAATTGCATGTGCTATTCAGGTGCTAAAAAATTGGGCCTTTGCTGTTGGTGGTGCCTGAACAGCGTAACCAAGCCCTCGCGGATACTCTTGCTGGGTGCAGGAACGGGACCTGCTGGTAAGAATTCCATACAAATGTGAAATTGCATGTGCTATACAGGTGCCAAAAATTGGGCCTTTTGCTGTTGGTGGTGCCTGAACACCATAACCAAGCCCTCGCAGTTGCTCTTGCTGGGTGCAGGAATGGGATCTGCTGGTAAGAATTCCGTACATTATTTGAAATTGCATGAGCTATACAGGTGCCAAAAATTGGGCCATTGCTTTTGATGGTGCCTGAACACCGTAACCAAGCACTCGCAGTTACTCTTGCTGGGTTCAGGAACAGGACCTGCTGGTAAGAATTCCATACACATTTGAAATTGCATGTGCTATACAGGTGCCAAAAATTGGGCCTTTGATTTTGGTGGTGCCTGAACACCGTAACCAAGCCCTAGCAGATACTCTTGCTGGGTGCAGGAACGGGACCTGCTGGTAATAATTCCATACAAATGTGAAATTGCATGTGCTTGTTATACAGGTGCAAAAATATTGGGTCTTTGGTGTTGTTGTTGCCTGAACACCATAACCCCTCACAGTTAGCAGGGCACAGGGACAGAGCCTACTGTTAAAAATGACATACGACATTTAAATTGTATGCACCTGTCATACAAGTGCAGAAAAATTAGGCCTTGGGGTTTGGTAGTGACCTAAACCAAAAACATTGTTGGAAGCTAGCAGAATCAAGGTAGAGGAATAGGATAGGCAGCATATGCAGTCTTCAAGGGATGGCAGACCCCTAGCAAATTTAATCAGTTACATCAGCATCAGGGGCTTGATAGCTCTTGTTGATCCAGGACTGGTTCATTTTGATAAAAGTCAGCTGGTCAACAGAGTCTGTGGACAGACGCACTCTTTTGTCCATCACAAAACCCCCAGCAGCACTGAACGTTCGTTTGGAAAACAAGCTGGAAGCAGGACAGGCCAGTAGCTCCATTGCATATTGAGCAAGTTCTGGCCAGTGGTCCATCCTCAAGACCCAGTAACCCAGTGGATGCTTAGCTGGAAAGGTCTCCAAGTCTGCTCTTGCGACATGCGGGGACATGTGAAACTAATGTGAGCAGCTGCTTAAACTATAGTTTAACTATAATGAAATCGGTAGCGCATAGGATTCCTTGCATTTGTTAATGCTGCTCCTCAACTTTATAGTAATAATTGCAACTTACAAAATATTTCCCCCTAAAATTTCTAGAGGTATTTGTTATTAGCTGGCACCAGAGCTTGATATGTATGCATGTTGTGGTGCATTGCTATTCATTTTTTTTTGGCATCCCAACGTGCATACAAGGAGTAAAATGCACCTGCACCTTAGCACAGCGCAACAATTATAGCCTATTCACATGGGTGACTTGCTGTGGGCCCCATGCAGCTCTGTGTCTTTCTGAATGGGAATGCATGCAACACCTGTGCATCCTTGTGCCGGGAAAATACAGACCTGCAATGGCATCCTTTTAATTTTTAATGTGACATGCGGCTGCATGGACACAATTGCTGTGTCCTAATATGACATGTGGGTGAGTGCGGGTGAGTATGAGTCCCCAAACACACCCTGTATGCATTCGGGGAGCCGCACCCACACTCACCCGTATATCATATTAGCATACAGCGGCTGTGTTCATGCAGTCACGTGTCCTAAAACAAAATAAATGTGACTTTGGCACAGGGATGCATGCAACACCTGTGCACCCCCCATGCTGGAAGGACTCAGACCTGCACTGGGCCCACAGTAAAGGGCCCTGTGTAAATGGATCCTTAAATGTAATGCCCTTTTTCTAGGGACTTCAAAAGACTAGTCCCAAGTCAAAGTCAGGTACTTTCAGTTCTTGCACTAAAAAATATATTTTATGATGAAGTTATGTATACAGAGCTGCATTAGGCCCTTTTCACACAATCGGGCCACCCACTGACCTCCATAGGAAGGCGGATGTCCGATAAGATCCACTGAAAACAGACACATGGCAATACGTTCGCCATCACCAGTGTAGCAGAAACGTGGGCAGAAATGAGTGTTTCTGCCAACGTGCAAAAAACGCACGACATGCTTATTTCATTATTTCATAATAGCACCCCAAATACCAATAGCATGTGCGCATCCTGCCCTGCAGAAAATGTGCAAAGAATGTGCCATGATAAACACGCATGGCTCATGCTTCAAAAGCTCAATAAAAAAAAGTGCAAACCCCCCCGAAAAACATAATACAGTTGTCTGTGAACGGGGCCTTAGGCTGGCCATACATTATACAATTTTCTTATTCAATTTGCTTTAGATTTACCTTCAACTATGTAGTGCAAGGGCCTACCTGATTGCTTACAAATTGAAAATTTTACCTTATATTTTATGGTTTTTGGAAACCTAGAGAAAAATTGTACAAGAAAATTATATAATGTATGGCCAGCCTTAAATTCAGCATGGGGTACTTTTGCACAGTCCATGTCCATTCTGATCAGCAGGGGAACAGATTACCTGCTGAAACAGAGCCAAATGGTATAAATGTGACTTTTGTGACATCCATGTCAGTTCAGTTTTACCCTCCTGGAATATAGGGACCCATGTTAAGTCACATGAACATGGGCATGCGTTTACATCCATACACCTCCAATGTATCACGTTTATGTTAAAAAAGAATAAAAAATAACAGAAAAGGACGCTCACCTTTTCTTTTTTTTTTTTTTTTTTTGGGACCTGGGCGAACTTGTAGGTAAGCAGATGTAATGACAACCATTGAATTTTTGTTCAGATCCACCTGACAAATGGACAGATGGAACTAGCACATTATGTGAAACTTACCTGAAAAGGAAGCCTTCCAGTGATGCAATGTCATAGCTGAAGGCCCTTCCATGTAAAGTAAACCATTGGATTTCTGTTCAGATCCACCTGAAAAATGGACAGATGGAACTTTTTGGACTGCCCATGTGAAAGGGGTAAACAGGTGCAGGGGGCACTTGGTTACATTATCTAGTCAAGGAACAGGATTCTCTATAGAGATCCCCATCTTTGTCACCATGCCATATCCAAATGTTGGGAAGTGAGAGCTAAAATGCTTTTTGTTGTTTTTCCAGAAAAATCAGTAAAAGTTTAAAGCTGTTGTAAACCGCTGGATGTTTTTTTTTTTTTTTTTTATTATCTGCCATGTAAAGGCATTATGTGCTAGTATGCATCGCATACTAGCACATTATGTAAGACTTACCTGAAAAGGAAGCCTTCCAGTGATGCAATGTCATAGCTGAAGGCCCCTTCCATCTTCATCCGTCTTGCTTCCGGGTTCACAGACTCTGACTCTGTGACTGGCCGCCGGTCATGGCACAGGGCTCTGAAGGAACGGCATGGATAGTCGTTCCTTCAGAGCACATGTGCCAGTGATATCATGGGCTGCATGTACAGTAAATATCTCCTAAACGGTGTCCATTTAGGAGATATTTACACTACCTATAGGTAAGCCTTATTATAGACTTACCTATAGGTACAATTTAGTGATGGAAGTTTACTTCCTCTTTAATGAAAGTACAGAAGTACAAACCGAAGAGAGATTTATTGTATCATACACATCTGAAATCCCATAGAACCCTACAAATTACCAAATTGTCAGATGAAAGTAGATAAGCTGCGGTGCAAAGTTAAATACATTGGCAAATATCACATGTGCGCTGCTGCAGGGCTGGTACGAAGTGGTCCCATTCAAGGGAATAGGTTGCTTTTGGCAGGCAGTGCTGCTCAACAAGCACTACAAGAGGGATGATTTTTGCCCTGCCGAGCGGGTTTTACTACCTCACCAAACTGCAAGTGTAAACAAGGATTTAGTTATGTTTTTAAATCCGTTCTCTTACATTTTAGGGCTCTGTCATTAGGGTTGCCACCTCATCCCTTTAAACCAGGACACAATATTACACAGGTTCTGAGGCTGATATAATGCACATATGGCACTAAGGCCCTGTTTCCACTAGTGCGACTTGTTGTGCGTCTTGACACATGTCAAGTCGCATGACAAGTCAAAATCTATTCATTTCAATTAGGACCATTCTAACTGCTGCGACTCAAGACGCAGTGACTTGAGAAAAGGTTTTTGCACTTATTTTGGACGACTTCAGTGCGATTTGTCCTTCATAGAAGGTAGTCACACTAAAGTCCCCAGAAGTAGTCGCAAACAAGTCGCACTTGAAATCGCGCAACTTTTTAGGCGCATTAGTGGAAACGTAGCCTTAGTGAGTTTAATTACCACCTTAATCAGCCACAGAACCTGTGTATTTAATGTGTGTCCTGGTTTAAAGGGATGAGATGGTAACCCTATCTGTCATACTTGTGGTAGAGTGCAGTGCCCTCTGAAAAGCAATCCACATTTACAGGTTGTAAGTGGGCATTGCATGCGGTTATGGTGCGACCCCATTGAACTTAAAGGGCAAGCTTGATAGGCGTCACCACCTATCAAACTCGCCCATTGAGTTCAATGGGGCTGCACCGCGAACGTGTGCAATGCCTCCTTGCTGCCGGTTAAATGCTCTCTGAAAAGCAGTCCAAATGTGAAGAGGGCATTTGGAGACAGGCTGTGAGTAGGCATTGCACGCGGTTGTGGTGTGGCCCCATTGAACTCAATGGGCAAGTCTAATAGGCGCCACCAACCTGTTAAACTCATCTATTGAGTTCAATGGGGCTGCGCAGCAACCGTGTGCAATGCCTCCTCTAGGGTTGTCACCTCATCCCTTTAGGCCCTAAATCACACTAAGGGCAGGTTTTAAATCATGCGAGTTTAGATTTCAAACCCGCATGTCAGTTCGAGTTCGGGGGCGATTTGACAGACATCTGTGCACGCGGTTGTGGTGCGGCCCCATTGAACTCAATGGGCGAGTTTGATGGGCACCACCAACCTGTTAAAATCGTCTATTGAGTTCAATGGGGCTGCATGGGAAACGTGTGCAATGCCTCCTCTAGGGTTGTCACCTCATCCCTTTAGGCCCTCGTCCACACTAAGGGCGGGTTTTAAATCGTGCGAGTTTAGATTTCAAACCCGCATGTCAGTACGAGTTTGGGGGTATTTGACAGACATCTGTGTGGGTTCCTGCACAGATGTCTAATGAAATCACCCCAGAAGTCACCAAAAGTAGTGCAAAAACTACTTTTGGGAATCGGTGCAACGCCGGTGCCGTTGCGGGCAATTGTCTCTGATTTGGCATACGATTTGACATTTCAAATTGCATGTCAAAAAAGGCCCTGGGTGAATGGGGGCTGAAACTGAACACATATGAATTACACAGGTTCTGCGGCTGATTAAAGTGGTAATTAAACTCACTTGGTGCCTTATCTGCATTAAATTAGCCCCAGAATCTGTGTAATTCATATGTGTTCGGGTTTAAGGTGGCCACCCTAATGGGCCATACACACTATAAGATTTTCTGAAGACTTTTTCCTTTAGATTTACCAAAACCATATAATATGAGGTGAAACCTAAACACTTTCAATTTGTATGCAATCTGGCAGGCCCTTATACTACATAGAAAAGGTAAATCTGAAGGAAATCTACCAACAAAAGTTGGATAGTGTGTATCCAGCTTTATCCTCTCACGGCCTGTCAAATGCCCTCTGAAAAGCAGAGAGGGCGTTTGGAGACAGGCAGTATGGAGACATGGCACACAGTTGCAGCACAACCCCATTGAACCTAATGGGCGAGTTTGGCAGGCAGTGAGTGCCCATCCAAAAGAGACCTATGTAACATTTATACGTTTTGCCTCTTTAAGTTAAAAAACCCCATCACTCAATTCAGTAAATACAGAACAAAGGCATCCAGCAGTGTAGGGGTTAAAGCAAGTGGCTAGACACAGAAATACACCTATCCCACCCAGCTATATGTCTCCAGGGAGTGGAGGGGGAAGGGGTTTAGCAGCTGATCAAATCCCTCAACAGACAGAATGGTTTAAGATAACAGGTGACTGAGGCTCACGGGGACACACCTTTGTTTCACTAGTCCCATAATTATGGCACAGGTTCAAAAAAGCCATGTCATTTTCCTGTATGTTTTGCTTCTTTTCACAGTTTGCAGTTTCCTTGGTGATGGGGTTTGTGGCTTTTAAAGTAAATGAAATATCTTGATAACGGGGGGAGGGAGGGGAATCAAATATAGATGCCGAACATTAAAGATCTGGACACCAAATTATGCATAATAAGGTATTAGCTATTGAGCCCTTTAAAGCGATTTGTCATGCGATTTGACAGGAGGCCAAATCGCAAGACAATTCGCAGCCTATTGCCGGCAATGGCACCGTTCCGACTTTGCAGCGCCGCACTGATTTGCAAAAGTAGTTCCTGCGTTACTTTTGCCAATTTCAGGTTTGACTTTAACCACTTTTGGACCGGAAGATTTTCCCCCTTAAAGCGGTTGTAAACTCAATTAAAAAAAAAAATAAAAAAAAAAAAAAACCTGCAAGACAAAGGCATAATGAGCTAGTATGCATCGCATACTAGCCCATTATGTGTAACTTACCTTAAAACGAAGCCCCGACACGGACCCCCGGACATCGCTGCGGGCGCTGCCATGGTCCCTCGTCGTCTCTTCCGGGTTCGGCGGCTCCGGCGCTCTGATTGGCCGGAAGAGACGGCTCCGGCGCGATGATCGGCCGGAGCCGCGATGACGTCACTCCCGCGCATGCGCGCGGGAGTGATTTTTCCGGCAAACTCCGGCAAACTAATTGAAGGTCCCCCCCGGACCTTCAGAGCGCATGCGCCGCTCGCGCGAGCGGCTGCATGCACTGTAAATATCTCCTAAACCATGCCGGTTTAGGAGATATTATTTGTACCTACAGGTAAGCCTTATTATAGGCTTACCTGTAGGTCAAAGTGTCAAAAAGCGGGATACTACCGCTTTAATGACCAGGCCATATTTTGCGATTCGGCACTGCGTTATTTTAACGAACAATTGTGCAGACGTGTGGCGCTGTACCTAAATAAAATTGATGCCCTTTTTTTCCCCACAAATAGAGCTTTCTTTTGCTGATATTTGATCACCTCTGCGATTTTTATTTTTGTGCGCTATAAATATAAACAAAAAAAGAGCGCTAATTCTGAAAGAAAAAAAAAACAATATTTTTCACTTTCTGCAATATAACATTCCAAAAAAAATTAAAAATCAAAATGTTTTAACATTTTAGACCAATTTGTTTTTGGCTACATATTTTTGGTAAAAACAAATCACAAAAAGGGTATTTTGATTGGTTTGCTCAAAAGTTATCGCCTCTACTATCTACGGGAAAGATTTATGTCATTTTTGTTTTTATTTTTTACTAGTAATGGCGGCGATCTGCGATTTTTAGCAGGATTGCGACATTGCGGCAGACAGATCAAGCCCCTAACTGACATTTTTGACACTTTTGGGGGTACCAGTGACATTACTACAGTAATCACTGCTAAAAATATGCATTGTTACTGTAATAATGACACTGGCAGGGAAAGGGTTAACACTGTGGGTGATCAAGGGGTTAAATGTAGGCCTAGGGGTGTGTTTCTAACTGTATGGGGGTTGGGCTTGTAAAATGATCACAGAGACCTGTGATCCTATATAGAAGGATCACAGGAGCTCTGTGTTCATTCTAGAGAGAAGAACGGTCAGCTGTGTTTACAACAGCTGATGGTTCTTCTCTCTCAGCGGGTAAGGATCGCGGGTCAGGTGACAATCGAAGCCGCCTGCCCCGCACATCGGAGTCCCCGCTGCTGCCTGGCATTGCATGCCACTGCCAAGCCTGTTGTCCACTAGTGCCCCCAGGTTCTTTTCCATCTTAGACTCACCCAGAGGTTTCCCCCCCAGTGAGTAGCTTGCTTTCGTGTTTCTGATGCCCAAGTGCATTACTTTACATTTTTCAACATTAAACATCTGCCATGTAGTTGCCCACCCCATTATTTTGTTCAGGTCCGCTTGTAAGGTTTCCACATCCTGCATAGAAGATATTGGCATGCTTAGTTTAGTATCATCTGCAAATACTGAGATTGTGCTGGATATCCCCTCCTCTAGGTCGTTTATGAATAAATTAAACAGGATTTGTCCCAGGGCAGAACCTTGGGGGACCCCACTTTCCACACCCACCCAATCCGAGTACTCCCCATTAATCACCACCCTCTGGACTCTCCCCTGGAGCCAGTTCTCTATCCAGGTACTCACCTTATGGTCCATACCTACCTTCCTTAGTTTGTACAGTAAGCGTTTGTGGGGGAACGGTGTCAAAGGCCTTTGCAAAGTCTGGATATACCACATCCACAGGCTTACCTTTATCTAGGTGGCAGCTCACTTCATCGTAGAAGGTTAATAGATTGGTCTGGCAAGAACAAATTTTCATGAATCCATGCTGATTACTACTAATAATACCGTTTTCATTACTAAAGTCTTGTATGTAATCCCCTCCAAAATCTTGCAGACTGGTAAGCCGTGTGTAAATCCAGTAACCTGTGACAATCGCTGAAAAATCACCTCTCATCTACGTGGCCAAAATGAGCTGTGAGCAACTCATAATATACCCTCCACTTCAATACCTTGATTGCAAAATGAATAATTGTGGATTTATATATAAAGCATTGCACTTATGAACACCCATTTTAAAAACATAGCTCTTGTAGGCCCCATTCTCACCTTGAAGCTCGAAGCTCCAAAACGCTGAAGAAAAAATAAGTTATTCTTTATGGAGTTGGTTTACATCTCCATTTTAAGTCGCCTGAAGCCCAAAAAAGTTCTGGAGCTTTTTTGTAGCTTGAACTGAGCAGTTTGGTGTGTTTTTGAAGCATTTTTTTTGGTTCTATGGAAATACATGGAAACTCTTAATTTAGGCCTTTTAGTGCATTTTTTCACGCGTTTTTGAGTGTTTTTCTGCTCAAATGCAATAATTAAAAGAAGATAAATAATAACAATAATAATAAATGCATAATAAAATACATGCATAATAAAAACAAAATTAAAATAAAAACCCTAACCCCAACCCTAATCCTAAACTCTAACCCAAATTCTAACCCCGACCCTAATATTAACCCCTAACCCTAAACCCTAACCCTAAGAGTCGGTTCACACTGAGGCGACACGACTCCTTACTACTTTGGGGGTGACTTGTGCATTACATTGCACCACGACTTCGGAGCGACTTGCAGGGACTTCACATAATGGAAGTCTATGCAAGTCGCTCCGAGGTCGCCCCGAAATAGTACAGGACCCTTTTTCTAATGCCTCGTACACACGCAATTTTCTCGGCCAACAAAAATCTACTTCAGAAGTGATATCATGTGCTGGTTTACTTTCCGTGTGTTTTTTCTTCTCTGAGCATGCCCAGTCTTGCTCATCAGATTTTTGTCTGCCGAAATCTGTACTGACTGACGGAAAATCGGCCGTTGTGTTGACGGCCAACAAAAATTTCATAGCCGGCGCAACAGATTTTTTTCGGCCGAAATGTCAGAGTCGGTTGTCGGAAGCATCATACTAACAAGCCGAAAAATCGGCCGATCGGACGTTGGCCGAAAATTCCCGGCCAATAATCGATGCGTGTGTATGAGGCATTAGTCGGAGCGACTTGTGTCGCTCCTATTAGAACGGGTCCTGTAGCGGTCAATGGACCGCGAGGGAGCGCGACTTGTCAGGCTGACAAGTCGCGCTAATGTGAACCGGCTCTAATAGTAACCTTAATCTAACAAAGTAAATAAATAATAAGAAAATATATAAATATTAATAAATAAATTAGCCCCTAACCTTTAACTCTTAACCCCTTACAAAAAAAATAAATAATAAATAAAAGCGGATAAAAATGCTGAAAAAAGCTAAAAAACATACTAACAAATGATGAAAAAGATGATATTTTTCTCTATTGGCTAAGTAAAAAAAGCCAAAGCTCAAAAACACTCACAAAAACAATCTAAAATGCACAAACAAAGGCTCGAAAAAAAGTTAGGAAAAATGCTCAAAAACGCAACGTTCAGGTATGAATGCAGTTGTAATGTAATTAAATGTGTCAATGAGCTGCAAAAAGATAATCTCTCGGTTGCTCTGGGCAACTGCACATCATTGTACTTCAGTACATAAATGGTTTTGGGTTATATTCAATACAATATACAGCAGATGTTCTTTAAAAAAAAAAAAAAAAAACCTCACTGTATATAGAACTAAGCTCACAGCTTCCATTTCTGAAAGACAAAGAGAGAGGAAGCCATGTTTACATGGAACAGCTCATCTGCCACACTGGGGAATAAAGCACCTGGTTGCTTGGCTCCCTTCAATCTTTATTACACAGTCATGACCCAGGATAATAGCTGCCTGCTTCCAAAATAACCTGTCATAAATGTGTAGAATGATATTTATTTTTCATATGAACTGGTCATTTGTATCTACTTCTATCTATATGACTTAAAATATATCTATCTATATGAATTTGCTCACCTATATATACATATATGCGCCTGTGTGGATTTGTGCACTTATCTAGTATTAGTCATTATGAGCCAGTATGCGATATCAGCTGACAACATCCATATTTTTGTTGGAACACACAGGCACTGGGATATTTAGTCTATTTATAAAGGCATGAACTTTTTGGACAAAAAAAATCCCCATTGGATTAGTATAGCCCTATAGAAGAGGTTTTCCATAATCAGCGGACAATCTCTCCAATAGTGACATGTTAATTCATTTCACTTATTTTTGAAAAATTCCAGTGTCTGAAAACTTCCAGTTGAACGTGAAAAAGCAAGGGTCTTATGCCTCGTACACACGCATCGATTATTGACCGGGAATTTTCGGCCAACGTCCGATCGGACGATTTTCGGCTTGTTAGTATGATGCTTCCGACAACCGACTCCGACTTTTCGGCCGAATAAAATCTGGTGTGCAGGCTATAAAATGTTTGTTGGCCGTCAACACAACAGCCGATTTTCCATCAGTCAGTACAGATTTCGGCAGACAAAAATCTGATGAGCAAGACTGGGCATGCTCAGAGAAGAAAAACCACACGGAAAGTAAACCAGCACATGACATCACTTCTGAAGTAGATTTTTGTTGGCCGAGAAAATTGCGTGTGTACGAGGCATTAGAAAAAGGGTCCTGTACTATTTCGGGCGACCTCAGAGCGACTTGCATAGACTTCCATTATGTGAAGTCCCTGCAAGTCTGTCGCTCCGAAGTCATGGTGCAATGTAATGCACAAGTCACCCCCAAAGTAGTAAGGAGTCGTGTCGCCTCAGTGTGAACCGACTCTTAGGGTTAGGGTTTAGGGTTAGGGGTTAATATTAGGGTTGGGGTTAGAATTTGGGTTAGAGTTTAGGATTAGGGTTGGGGTTAGGGTTTTTATTTTAATTTTGTTTTTATTATGCATGTATTTTATTATGCATTTATTATTATCATTATTATTTATTTTCTTTTAATTATTGCATTTGAGCAGAAAAACACTTAAAAACGCGTGAAAAAACACACTAAAAGGCCTAAATTAGGAGTTTCTATGTATTTCCATAGAACAAAAAATAAATGCTTCAAAAACACACCAAACTGCTCAGATTTTCGGTTTGTTAGTATGATGCTTCCGACAACCGACTCCGACTTTTCGGCCAAATAAAATATGGTGTGCAGGCTATAAAATGTTTGTTGGCCGTCAACACAATAGCCGATTTTCCGTCAGTCAGTACAGATTTCGGCAGACAAAAATCTGATGAGCAAGACTGGGCATGCTCAGAGAAGAAAAACACACGGAAAGTAAACCAGCACATGACATCACTTCTGAAGTAGATTTTTGTTGGCCGAGAAAATTCGTGTGAAGTCTAGGCACATTCCAACCAACAAAACACCACTCTGGACAAAAGTCGGACGATCGGTCGGCCGATAATCGTTGCGTGGGTACGAGGCATTAGCCTGGTTCCCAAATTCAGATTATTCCGTGCTATTGTGTTCCCCACAGCTACCTAGAGTTGATAAAGACTGACCATGAAAAAAGTAGACAGGAGGAAAATTGATGCGTTTGCGCCATGGTGCTGGAGATGGGTCTTGTGCATTCCACAGACAGCAGAGAGATAATAAACAATTAGCAAAACTGCACACCTGTGCAAATATAGAAAAACAAAAGACTGGAGGTGAGACTGGAGACACCATAGAAGATATCCTTTCTATCACTTGTAAAATTGTCATATTGTGTTGCGCTCAACAAATCTCAACATACCAAAACACCTAGCCTAATGCCTCGTACACACGCAACGATTATCGGCCAACCGATCATCTGACTTTTGTCCAGAGTGGTGTTTTGTTGGTTGGAATGTGCCTAGACTGCACATGAATTTTCTCGGCCAACAAAAATCTACTTCAGAAGTGATGTCATGTGCTGGTTTACTTTCCGTGTGTTTTTTCTTCTCTGAGCATGCCCAGTCTTGCTTATCAGATTATTGTCTGACGAAATCTGTACTGAATGACTGAAATCGGCTGTTGTGTTGACGGCCAACAAAAATTTTATTGCCTGCACACCAGATTTTTTTTCGGCCAAAAAGTCGGAGTCGGTTGTCGGAAGCATCATACTAACAAGCCGAACATCGGCCGATCGGACGTTGGCCGAAAATTCACGGCCAATTATCGACGCGTGTGTACAGGGCATAACCCTGGAAGATGTCTTTTGATGATGAAACTGGTCTGGCTGAGCCTTGTGCTGACCCCATAGTGATCCAGAAAGTGCAAGTTACATGCCGACTTATTATTCATTGATATGCACATTGCTTTTAATTACATGTGAGTGAATTACTTTTTATTAATAAACGTTCTCAAGCTTTTTTACACCATGGAGAGGCTTTTATCAGAATATAGAATACAGAATATCGTTGCCTTAGGTGATTACCGGTGTTCCTGAGTGTCTACAGTGGAGGTTTGGGGTTCCCTCTTAATGCCCAAAAAAGCATGTTATGACCACCCTGGGTAGGGGGTCAGATGGAGTCGGTAAGCGAGCATTGCCTCTGCCACTTTGGGTGAAAGTGCCCATGGGTGTCATCGCAAACCCCCTAGGATTTTAAACTAAATTTCACAAACATTTGTTTCTTCTCAACCAATATGATTGGAATTTTGTGTCTACTATTTCATGTTTGGACTCACTATTTTTTTTTACTATATATATCACTAAATATATCACTAAATATATATATATATATATATATATATATATAAAAATACTGTTTTATATATATATATATATATATATATATATATATATATATATATATATATATAAAACAGTATTCTTTTTTCTCCTTTGCTTCATTTCTGTTTGGTCATATGCACTGTTACTTTTATTGCCATTAAAGGTCCATATGCATTTAGGTTTAGGTTCTATGCACGGTCATTTTATCTTTTTAATGGATATTGAGGCTGATGAAATAGGTTACCTGCACAGTCATTTTAGTAGTGTTTTGGTAAGTTGAGATCGGTTGAGTGCAACACAATACATTAAAAATATTAACCAAGCAAATAGTAGAGTGCGTAATACCAGACATTTTACTGGATGGCAAAATTACAAAACTAGGGCATATCTATTTCAAACATGTCATGCAATCAAATTCACTGGGGAAGGTAACTATTTTGAAATGGCTAGAGGCAAAAGAAAAGCAGGCCACCAAAGACAGTCACAGTGGTTGGACATTATAAAAGCTGACACCAGTCAGACCACGGAACAACTAAAAGAAGCAGTACAAGATTGGAAAACGAGAGTGCTAGAACATAGCGTGCCGGCTTTTGATTTCTATGTAATGTAAATATCTCCTAAACGGTATACGTTTAGGAGATATTTACAGTACCTATAGGTAAGCCTTATTATAGGTTTACCTATAGGTACAATTTATGCCATAGAGTTTACTTCTTCTTTAACTAACATAAAAAAAAGATCCATCTATGGCCAGTCTTAGAGCTTCTGCTACCAAAGTCAGCTTTATGATTTACTGGTTCAACTTCTTGCCCACTAGACAGAGGTGATGATACCGAATAATTGTCCAAGAAGCTGTGTTGCTGTTCCAGGTAAATCTCTCACCTGCTTGGAGGTGCTGTGTGGTAGAGGTATGTAAACCACAAAAGCAAACAAAATGCTCCTCATAGTGTAGATACCTTCCAGCCTGTTTATTTAAAAAGAAATCTTGCTGGTTTGAAACGCTGTTCAAATGTGTGTAAAGACATGCTGGTCGTTAATATTACAATGTGAGTGAGTTTTTAATTGCATTTTTAATAAATTGGCTGGAAGATATCTACTCTATTAGGAGCATTTTTTTTCCCTTTTTTGAGATCTATTAGTCCTGGGGAGGATCGCAGGACAGAGGAGGAGAGAGATCACTGGCAATTCAAGGGCCCTTTGGGGATTCATACACCGCCAGTTCAGGCCTTTGTAACGAGGGTCCCGGTTGGATGGTAAGAGGCTGTGGTGTTGGGTGTCTGCGGTAGCCTCTTCCTATAATTTCAAGCTATACTCTTTTGTGTGAAACCCTCTGGAACTATTATTTTGGATGTGGACTTTTAATTGATTTATGTCACTCATGATTTAGCACCACACCTTTATATTTATATATGTATTTATTTTAGCATTGTACTATTGGCACCCACAGCAAAGGAAGTGTATTTTGTACACTGAGCGGGAAACGCGCCTTTGCCCACACTGCATTTTGGTAAAAACTGGCCCCTAATACTTGTAAAAAAACAAACCTGTGGAAAAAAATCTGAAAACATACATACCTTTTCCTTGGCAATATCATGGTCCTTCTGTTGAGATCATGGGAATCCTAAATATCACAAACTTTGCAAAAAGACCAGCAGAGTTTAGCAGCAACTTAATTGATAATTGAGATCCTCACCATGTAATAAACTGCTGTTGTGTAGCAGCTGTCTCTGTCACACTGTGGCGGTACAACTCGAGTGGGTGACAGTATTATAAGTGAAGCGGTAATCCACTCACTTCTTGATAATGGCCACAAGTAAACACAGCGCTCATGTGATTTGGGCAGCCATTTTGGATTCAGAGAGGCTCTATATAGCTGGGTTGGCCTGGCATGCCCGCAGTGTGGGAAGTATATAGCTTGGGACAGTGCACATTCTGGCTAGGGAAATTTAGGCCTAGTGCAGGTAAAGGTTTCTGAAAACCCTTGTAAGTTGGGGAAGGACCCTGTTCCAGCCTGACTTGGCTCACACATTTGTATCACCAGCACAGCACCAGCACAACATTGCAGGGCTACTTTAAGGGCTTATTTAAAGAGCGCTCCTTGAGCACACTTCTGCGTGTAAGTTCCATATATTTGTACTGCCTTCTTATGGAACTGTGAGGTGCCTTTTTGCACATGCAGATACTTGGGATATATTTCCGCATTGCTGTCCTGTTCATTATTTATTACATTAAACTAGAAAATTGCCAGAAGACGTTGTCTAGCCTGGTCCTTTTAAATTACTGCCACCCAGTAATCTTGTAATCCTTGTATATTCCTGCGCACTGACAAATAACTTTTATCAGACTTCCTATCTGTTTTCTGTGAACTAGAAAAACACCTCCCCTCTATGCAGTGGTGTATTTTGGTTTTGTGCTGCCCTAGGCAAGACTAAAATTTGGTGCCCCTCCCCCACCTATGTAACTTTGCCCCACTCCTTTTTTAATGGATGTGGCTCCCTTCAAAATTGAAGGACTACAAGTCCCAGCATGAACCCCTGAGATCTCACAAGAGAGGGGGTGGGTGAGGGGGGATGAGAGAGAGAGAGAGAGGGGGGTTGAGAGAGACAGGGGGGATGAGAGAGCGAGAACGGGGGGATGAGAGAGAGAGACAGAGAGAGAGAGAAAGAGAGAGGGGGATGAGAGAGAGAGAGAGAGAGCGAGAGGGGGGATGACAGGGAGAGAGAGAGAGAGGAGGGGTGAGAGAGAGAGAGAGAGGGGGGTTGAGAGAGACAGGGGGGATGAGAGAGCGAGAACGGGGGGATGAGAGAGAGAGAGACAGAGAGAGAGAGAAAGAGAGAGGGGGATGAGAGAGAGAGAGAGAGCGAGAGGGGGGATGACAGGGAGAGAGAGAGAGAGGAGGGGTGAGAGAGAGAGAGAGAGGGGGGTTGAGAGAGACAGGGGGGATGAGAGAGCGAGAACGGGGGGATGAGAGAGAGAGACAGAGAGAGAGAGAAAGAGAGAGGGGGATGAGAGAGAGAGAGAGAGCGAGAGGGGGGATGACAGGGAGAGAGAGAGAGAGGAGGGGTGAGAGAGAGAGAGAGAAGAGGGGTGAGTGAGAGAGAGAGAGGAGGGGTGAGAGAGAGAGAGAGAGAGAGAGAGGGGGGATGAGAGGGAGAGAGAGGAGGGGTGAGAGAGAGAAGAGGGGTGAGAGAGAGAGAAGGGGAGGTGAGCGAAAGAGGGGCGGTGAGAGAGAGGGGGTTGAGAAAGAGGGGGGAATGAGAGAGGCAGCTCTAGCAACCAGTGGCCAATAGAGTCTCAGGTAGAGGGGGGCGGCTTCTTTGCTGCCCCCCTGCAAAGTGCCGCCCTAGGCCTGGGCCTTGTTGGCCTAGGCCAAAATACAGCACTGCCTCTATGTAATAGAGAGACAAGGGAGGTTCTTGTAGTTCAAATCTGGAGAGTCTCGGGTGAAAAACTCTAGGGCAGGAAATGTGCTACTGGCATGATTACCTGGTGAAAATAAAGAAAAGAACCCTGAAGAAGGTAATGCAGCTACCATATCTAAGGATTGGTAAGCTGCACTGTTTCTGGTTGACATATTCTTCAAGTAATGAATGAAATTTAAAAGCAGAAACATTTACATGGACTAATCTGGAACACATGGGAGTGTCTCTGGAAACCAGGCCCAGTTGGTATCTATGAAATGGGTTATTCAACACTCCTCATGTTCACTAAACAAAATAGATGTTTGTAGCTGCAGGGTCTAACTGGCCTGGACTCACTTTTCTTCCTGAGGGATTTACAATAGGAGAACATTGAAGGCGTGTCCACCAGTTTAACCAGATATCACTGTGAACATTGTAAATGCTCTCCTCTTTTATGGTGTTTTTTTTTTTTACCACTGATCTACATTCTCGTTACCTCTATAAAATGCTGGGTCTATAAATACAAAAAGTGAGCGGAATTTCCTGTTCTCTGGAGCGGGATCGGATTGTCAACTTCCCTCTCACCTTTCCTCTGACACACAAGCTAGTAATTGCAACATAATTATATTTATTTTTCAAATCCCTCCAATCCCTTTTATACTAAGCATATATTATCTATCTCATAAACTTGCTTGCAAATGTAATTACTAAGTTAAAAAACAAGATAATTAATGTTAATGCAGATTTTGGGGTGGGGGTGGGGGGGGGGGTGTCCTAAGATTTGACAGAAATGTAGCTTCAGTCACGCAAATATAATTGTCCTCAGCATTTGGAAGCATATTGAAGTAAATAATATGGTTTTAGGCTGGGTTTACATTAGCGGCTTACAGCCAGAGATGTATAGTAACTAAGTAGAACTACTTCACTACTGTACTTTAGTACCGAAAGGCGGTATCTGTACTTTCCTAGAGTAGAATTTTTTTCTCCTACTTCCACTTTTACTTCACTACATTTTTTCGATGATTTCAATACTTCTACTCCGATATTTTTTTTTTGTGCTGCATAGTTACTTGTTACTGTTATAAAAATTACCACTGCCAGAACAGTAGGTGGCAGGTTTCATGAAGCTCAAAACATGTGTATTATCAGCGCATACGAAAATAAATGCTACTGTATGTATAAATTAAAGCTGCATTTGAAATAATAAAAAACAATATGATGTTCAAACTTTTGACTTCTTTCCTTAATAACTACATAACACAGTACTTGTACTTTTACTTTCAGTACTTGAGTAGCAATTGTTTTTTCAAAACTACTGGTACTTTTACTTTCAGTACTTGATTAGCAAAATTAAAAAAAAAACTACTTGCAATACTTAAGTACAAAAAATGTTGAATACTTTAGTACTTCTACTCAAGTCACTTTTTGATTGAGCACTTCCACTTCTACTCAAGTCACTTTTTGATTGAGCACTTGTACTTTTACTCAAGTATTGGTTTTGAGTACTTTATACAACTGTGCTTACAGCAGGGGGTCTGGTGTGTCCCTGTTCTCCATTTCAAGTGCGAATCAGGTCCGGATTTTTGGCTGAATTTGCACCTGAAATGGACCATAAGACGCACAAGACCCTTTTCCAGTGTGGACCGCAGTTGCCCCAGAGCTGTGTGAACTGGCTTCATTGAGTGCCAGTCACACTTGCCTGTCATGTGAGTTGCATGCAGGGAAACCCACATCCAAATTGCATAAGTGTGAACCCAGCCTTATTCATTTTCCACCTCACTTTTTACTGTGTTTTTACATGTCTGTAAAGACATAGCAAAGCAACTGAGTCTTTTGAAAGGCCACCACCTTTACCCACTTATGTTCAATTCATGCATTCCACCGCAGTCTAAAGCCTGGTACACACCACTGGTGTACAACACCAAACTGACCGCTCCGGTTGGAGCCACTGTACTAACAATCCGATGTTGGTACTGCAATCTCCCCTGATGTTCTTTTGTGTTCTGATAGGGGGAGCCCCCCCTGCCCCGCCAGAGCACTCCATTCAGCACTCCCAGCCATTGGCTGAGAGCGCTGTATGGGAGCCAGGTGGCTGCTGGTTTTCTAGCATGCCCATCTGACAGAAGCAGGCCAGATGGCTGGCTTCTGTCCAGAGATGTATAGTAACTAAGTAGAACTACTTCACTACTGTACTTAAGTACCGAAAGGCAGTATCTGTACTTTCCTGGAGTAGAATTTTTTTTCTCCTACTTCCACTTTTACTTCACTACATTTTTTCAATGATTTCAATACTTCTACTCCGATATTTTTTTTTTGTGCTGCATAGTTACTCGTTACTATTATAACAATTACCACTGCCAGAACAGTAGATGGCAGGTTTCATGAAGCTCAAAACATGTGTATTATCAGCGCATACGAAAATAAATGCTACTGTATGTAATATGTATAAAAGCTGCATTTGAAATAATAAAAAACAATATGATTTTCAAACTTTTGACTTCTTTCTTTAATAACTACATAACACAGTACTTGTACTTTTACTTTCAGTACTTGAGTAGCAATTTTTTTTTCAAAACTACTGGTACTTTTACTTTCAGTACTTGAGTAACAACATTTTTTAAAAAACTACTTGCAATACTTAAGTACAAAAAATGTTGAATACTTTAGTACTTCTACTCAAGTCACTTTTTGATCGAGCACTTCCACTTCTACTCAAGTCACTTTTTGATCGAGCACTTTTACTTTTACTCAAGTATGGGTTTCGAGTACTTTATACAACTCTGCTTCTGTCGGACCAGCTGCCTTACACATGGGCCGAATTTCGGCCAGTCGTATTGAACTAGCGGATGTCTGCTGGCATTCAGCCCATGTGTACGGGGCTATGGAGAGAACACACAGTTGATGACATCACCATCTCCCCCACGTGACAGTGTTTGAGCCTAGTGATTGGCTGCTCAGGCCTAGGCACTGCATTATGGAATAAGGTTTCATGTTCTTCAATATCCAAAGGACCAGGTATATTGTGGTAGCTCCAAATAAGTGGTGGAGGAGCAACTGTGGAGTGCAGCGAAGGTGAGTGGGTTTGGTGAGGCCAAAGAGACTCTGGTGGGCTTTAAAGAGACTCTGCCACTTGCCCTAAATTAGCAAAGTAACAGAATCTCAATAGCTTGCCAAAACAGTCAATCTTCCTAGACCTAATATGGCAGTGTCTACTGAAGAGTAGACCACCTAACATTATCTAAGGGAATATCTCTCGGACACTTCAGTGGTGAGACTTTTGGTTTAGTCATAAGGCTTACATATAGCTTTATTAGTTATGTGTCTCCAATATTTTACATCCATTAGGTTGTGTTTCCTACAAAGCCATGAGGCCCCAAATACACTTGCTTCCAGCAACAACACATAAATATGTGAAGCGTAGAGGCTGCATTCACATGTTAGCGTATGGATCGCGGGCAGAATCGCTGCCATTCCGCCCACGATCCGGAAATCATTGCAAATCGCGGGACGCCTGTGCGTTGCCCGTGATTTGCAATAGCACCCCAAACGCTGAGCAATGTTGCCGCGATTTCCGCCTGCCGAATCGCGGTAACATCGCGCAAAAAAAAATCGCGGGACGCATTACGCCCAAAAAAGTACAAGAGCTTCTTTGGAGCGTAATGCGTCCTGCAATTTTTTTTGCACAATGTTACCGCGATTCGGCAGGCGGAAATCGCGGCAACATCGTTCAGCGTTTGGGGTGCTATTGCAAATCACGGGCAACGCACAGGCGTCCCGCGATTTGAAATGATTTCCGGATCGCGGGTGGAATCGCGGCGTTTCTGCCCGCGATCCATACACTGACATGTGAATGCAGCCAGAAGCTTAAAACGATTACCTGTGTGTATTGCACCATTCATTAGCATAGCATATATTTAGTACACATTACTGCATGTATAGATTGCTTCGTCAAAGGAGACCTATACTGTTAAACAAAGAACTCTCTGTTTAAAAAAAAAAACAAAAAACTGATATTAAAAACAAAGCAAACCCAAATTATCCCTTAGTGCCGGTTCACATTTGTGCGATCACAGAGATCGCATGGAATTCGGAGCTAAAATTACATGCGATGTCTGTGCGGTGCAAATTCAGCCATACAGTTTGTATGGCTGAATTCGCACCGCAATCGCACTAAAACACGCACAGGACCCTGGTCCGCAGCAGAATCGGATCGCATGGTGGTTCACACTAGTGCAATCCGATTCTGTGCAAACTTTCAGATCGCACGGCGATATGCGATCTGATCTGGGGGTGTCGTTAACTTTTAATTGACACCCCCAGCGTATCGCATATGGCAGCGTGAACTGCCAGGGGTGCGGGGATGCGATGCATTCCCGCATCACACAAATGTGAACCGGCACTTAACCACTTTACCACTAGAGCATTTTGCTGTCTTACGTCTGGGCCACTTTTTGCGATTCGGCGCTATGCGAATTTAACTGACAATTGCGCGGTCATGCGATGCCGTACCCAAACGAAATTGACGTCCTTTTTTTCCCACAAACAGAGCTTTCTTTTGGTGGTATTTGATCACCTGTGCGATTTTTACTTTTTGCGCTATTAACAAAAAAAGAGCGTTTATTTTGAAAAAATAACAATATTTTTAACATTTTTTTGAATGAAATTCCCCCCAAAAAAGATGTAAAAACCAATTTTTTTTTAAATTTTGGCCAATTTGTTTTCTGCTACCTATGTTTGGTAAAAAAAATCGCAATAAGCGTATTTTGATTGGTTTGCGCAAAAGTTATTGTGTTTACAAACAAAGGGAAAGATTTCTGTCATTTTTGGTGTTTTTTTTTTTAACGAGTAATGGCGGCGATCTGCGATTTTTTTTGCGGGACTGCGACATTGCGGCGGACAGATCGGACCCCTGACTGACATTTTTGACACTTTTTGGGGTACCAGTGACATTACTGCAGTAATCAGTGCTATATATATGCACTGTTACTGTAAAAATGACACTGGCAGGGAAGGGGTTAATTTTATTGGAGAGGGAGGGGTTAATGTATGCCTGGTGCTTACTGACGTGTGGGGGGGGGGGAGCTGACTGAGTGAGTCATGGACAGATCGGATGTCCAGCTATGCTGAACAGTCCGATCTGTCACTCCCTGTCACTGAGGAGATCCGCCCGCTTGTGTTTACACAGGCGGGCGGATCTCCACACTAGATCCCCGACGATCGGGGCAGAGCAGCGGCGATCGCCGCTGCTCCTCCCCTGGCCCGACTCCCGCTGTGAATGAAAACAGCGGGAGCGCGCCTCCGGCGGCGCGCGAGCGCCACCTACAGGGGAGGAGTCTGGCGACGTAGGTCTACGTCGTCAGACGGGAACGAGCCACTTTGCCGCAGTACTATTCAAGTACTTAGCGGTAAAGTGGTTAAAGTATAACTAGAGGCAAAACTTTTTTTTAGTATTGGATAGAGAGTAGATGGATTGGAATGCTTGTCAGTTTTTATTGCTGTCTGTGCCCCCATTAGGCTCCGTTCACATGTAGGCGTTTTGGGGCGTTTTTTGGGGAGTTTTTCTGCTCTAGGATCAGCTCTCAAAACGCCGAACAAGACAAATCCTATTCATTTCAATGGCCCCTGTTCACATCTGAGCGTTTTGACGCTGTGAGCAAAACGCCCAACGCTCAAAAAAGTACATGAGCTTCTTTTTGGGCAGATTACAGGCGTTTTCCATTGGTCTCTATTCAATCTAAAAACGCCTTCACAAAAATCGCGGTAAAAATCGCGGTAAAATCGCGGTAAATGAAAATCCCAAATTTCGGGTTGTCCCCAGAAAAGTAATAATGAGGAAATCTTCCAATGGGGACACTAGTTCTGGTGACCTGGGGGTCCCCACGGAATTCCCTTAATTTAAAGGGATTTTCTTTCACTTCCTGTTTGGCTATGAAACAGGAAATGGAGGGAAATCTCCGCAATGGAACACAGGTGGCGAAAAAATATTTGACAGGGGTTATAGCCCTCCCTTGCTCTATTCAAAATGAAAAAGTTTTGCCTGTAGTCCTACTTTAAGTGTTATGGCAGTTATAGGCTGCCTTTTAACCACTTTATGACTGCCTGCCGCAGTTATACAGCAGGAAGCAGTCGCTCCTGCGCAAACCGGCGTAGGTATACGTCGGTCGCGCGCAGGCAGCTAGGGGGCAAGCACGCGCCGCCGCGCTCCCCCCCACCGCACTTTAACGGGGAAGCCGATGCTCTGATTGCTGCCTGACACCCGCGATCGTTTCCCGATGACAGAGAAGAACGGTCGGCTGTTTTAAACACAGCTGACTGTTCTTTCTGCAATGATCACAGAGCCCATGTGATCCTGCTATATAGAATCACAGGTCTCTTTGATCATTTCACAAGCCACGCCCCCCCACAGTTAGAAACATGCCCCTAGCTGCACATTTAACCCCTTGATCACCCACACTGTAAACCCCTTTCCTGCCAGTGTCATTATTACAGTAACAGTGCATATTTTTAGCACTGATTACTGTAGTCACTGTCAATGTCACTGGTCCCCCCAAAAGTGTAAAAAAAAAATGACATAAATCTTTTCCGCAGTTAGAAGACGCGATAACTTTTGCGCAAACCAATCAAAATAAGCTTATTGCGATTTTTTTTTTTTACCAAAAATATGTAGCAGAAAACATGCTAAAAAAAAACAAAAAAAAAACATGCTAAAAAAAAAAAACATGTTAAAAAATTTTGATTTCAAATTTTTTTATGGGAATGTTATATAGCAGAATGTGAAATATATTGTTTCTTTTTTTTTTTTCAGAATTGTCGCTCTTTTTTTGTTTATAGCGCAAAAAATAAAAATCGCACAGGTGATCAAATACCACCAAAAGAAAGCTATATTTGTGGGAAAAAAGGACATCAATTTTATTGGGGTACAGCGTCGCACGACCGTGCAATTGTCCATTAAAGTAACGCAGTGCCGTATGGCCTGGTCATTAAAGGGGCAAATCCTTCCGGTCCAGAAGTGGTTAACGGCGTTCTCTGCAATGGCAGGGATCCTTACTAGGTGCCACCATCTTTGCATCTGTGTTCAGCTATGGGGCAGGCCCTTTGTCACCAAGCTCTTCCTTAAATTCCCTGATGTTTTCTGGCTGGACCTGTCATTTAGGTCTATTAAGGCATGGCTTAGGCTACTCACAAATATGAGATAGCATTTACTAGACTTAAAGGGATTGTAAAGGAAGAAGGTTTTTTATCTTCATGCATTCTATGCATGAAGATAAAAAAACCTTTTGTGTGCAGCAGCCCCCCTCACCCCTAATACTTACCTTAGCCCATCTCTATCCAGCGATGTTGCAGGAGAGACTCGGCTGCCTGGGACTCTTCCTCCTCATTGGCTTAGACAGCAGCAGAGCGCCATCGGCTCCCGCTGTTGTCAATCAGTCAGTGAGCCAATGAGGAGAGAGGGGGGTGGGGCCTAGCCACAGCTCCTTTCTGAATAGACACATGGAGGTGCAGCTCGGCTCGGGTGCCCCCATAGCAAGCTGCTTGCTGTGGGGGGCACTCAAATGGGGGGGGAGGGGCCAGGAGCACCAAAGAGGCACCCGAGAAGAGGAGGATCTGGGATGCTCTATGAAAAACCATTACACGGGGCAGGTAAGTGCTACATGTTTGTGTTCTTTCATTTCTGAGCATGCCTAGTCTTGCTCTTATGTTTTTTTTCAAAACAATTCAACACATGACATCACTTCTGAAGTAGAATTCTGTTGTACGGGAATTTTCGTATGAAAATAACCTCTTCACCTCTTCACTTTCAGAGCTCTGATGAAGGGAGCTTGACTCCCGAAAAGCGTTAGCGGTCTGATCTACAAGGACATGTTCCATTCCATGTGCAGAGGATGCTTGTAATGCGGTTTTAACACTTTTCTTGTCTGTAAGTATGCAATTGGCTTTTTATTAAAATATTATATATGGTGACCACGGGTAATGCACTAGGTGTTTGCGCCACCTTTTTCTTCTCTTTTATGAGGCTTTAGAATGACCCATTTCATATAGATCGAGGACGTGTCCTCACTACGTCATGTCTATGGATACCCAAGGTGGAAATTTTAGTGAACAATCAGAACTCTTGTTTCATTGTTTAATGCAATTAAGGATGGCACCAGATCAGATGGTATTTTCAATAACTCAAATTTTGCGCTAATTTATTTTTCTTTTTTTTTTTTTTTTTTTTTTTAGTTTTCCTGATTTAAATTATGTTAATAACAAATTTTCAGGTAGTGTCTTTCAGTAAAAAAAAATAAATAAAAAATGTGCTGAACTGCTATTGTAGGGTTTGTACACCATACATTATTTTTTTTTTAAACTGAAAATTGCTGTGTGCTTTTCCTACCCCTTGCTAACAAGCTTGACATTAGATTAGGATAACAATAGGTATTGGAATAATTTTCCAGCTGTCACACATGTCGTTTTAGGCTTAACCAAACAACTGAGCTTTATCTGGAAATGATCATTCTGCTCAACTCATGTAGTTGGGAAGATCAATTTATATTCAATCACTGTTTGGTGAATGTTGGATATAACTGGCAAATCTTTAGATTGTTTGTAAGCAATTGGATTTTGAGCTTGCCGTTAATATGAGATGGTAGTCAGATGGAAAATCCAAGCCCTCAACAATATTTTTTTGATTGCTGTATAGACATGCATGCTATTTTTTTGCACTCAAAATCAGGATTATTTTATGAAAGCAATGGAAATCGGCAGGGAAATTCCAACATTACTGATCATGGATTAAAGTAGATTAAGGCTTTGAATAAGAATATGTATTGAAATAGTTTTCCAGTTGTTACACATTTTGTCTTAACTTTAGCCGAACAACTTAGCTTTGCATGGATATTATCATGCTACTCCATCCTGATTAGTTGGGAAGAGCAATTAATAGTTGACCACTGCTCAGCTAATATTGGACATAACTGTCAACTCTTTAGATTATTTGCCGGTGTTTGAGCTTGTTAAAGATATGGGTTGATTCTCAGATGCAAAATTCAACTCCTTAATTTTTTTTTTTAGATTAGTGTATAGTGCCTAAATTTCACACAACATCAGACTTATCTTATGAGAGTGATGCCAATTGGCAAGGAACCCTTAACATCACTGATCAATGAATAAAGTAATTTGAGTGTTTAAAGATTCTAAAAGTGTAGGTGCCAGTGTTCCACCCTTAAATGACTTATGGTGTGACCTATGAAATAACGGAGCATAAAAGTCACATTAATATTTCATTAACGTCAAATGGGCGTTAGGCGCCTCCTCCCACCTTGGTAAAGGTTTCAGTTGAGCGCTCTAAGACAGCTACAGTGAGTAATTAGATAAGATATAATGGCCTGAACAGTCAAATGTCAGTTTGTTGACACTAGAAGAGTGGGGCAAGGTAGATGCAAATCAACAGTGTTTGCCCTACCCCACTGCACTCATGGAGACACCTGTCTATTCCACCTGCTTGTCTACATTCCCATGTACAGCACAGTGCATTTTAAGGACAAGCGTTCAGCTTGGAAACAGAAACTTTGTTGAGTCTGATATGCCAGTTTTTGTCACCTATTCTTTGCTTTCTTCTTGACGTAACCAGCGGAGAAGGTGTGTGGGGGCTGGAATGCCAGTAACGGGGGAAAAGGGGCGGGAGAATATTCTCACGAAAGAACCTATATTACGCAAGTCAGTTTTGTGATGGCCTATCCCGTCTGAGAAGGACACACCTGTTAAGACTTTGAGCACGGAGATTGGTTTGTTGAAAAGAATGCACCTGTATTGGGAGGGGTGAAGACCTACATGTAAGCCAAGCCCTTAGCCTCCTCAGTCTCTTCTTGTTTCTCAGCTTAAACAAGCAACATCGCTCCAGGGCTCCCAAGAAGACGGAGAAGAACATCTTTCAACACTTGAAGACTGCCGGTTTTTCTCTTTTTGTCCTTATTTGTCCTCTGTACAATGTGCCATTTTATGTAAAGCCTTCTAGCTTTACAGATTTTTTTTTTTTTACTTTTTTTGTTGTTCTGAAATTGTCACCTGGCTAAAGGAAAAGGCACCAAGACAAGATACTTCGAAGATGCAAAGAAAGAAGACTTCAATGACAATTTTGTTGATTTTTTTTTTCTCTTGTCTGGTTACAATGGCGCCGGGGGTATTTCCTTATGAAGAACTAATCTCCCTTCCCTTGGTGAAGTAATAATAATGCAGTTTATTTCTTTTTTGCTGGTTTCGAGGTATTGTTATACTGTTAAGATCATGTGCAGTGGAAGGGAAAATACAAAGAGCCATGTCTACTCTAGGAATATCTTTTTGGCTTTTTTGGTGTAAAGCTTTTCTTTCAGGTGGTTTGGAAGAATTGCTGCTTCTTTGAGATCGGGTTTCATTCTAGTCTGTTTCTGCAATGCACAGCATTGAGAGTAAAGAGTATGAATTCAAACTCTTTAGCCCTCAACCAGCCCAACCAGTTAGGGCAGGTACGCACACGCAGCCGCAAGGCATTCAGTATTGGGCACAAAGGCAGAGAAGCAGTTACATGAGATTTATAGTGGGGGAAGTGAGGGCGTTCTGGCTCGGAAAATGCACACGTATCAACGTGACAGTAGAGACGGAAGCTCAGAAAGAGAAAAAAAGATTGTTCTATACATTTTTGTCTTTACTTTAAAAGCTTTGTTACACTAGTGGTATGCATTGATGTAAATTGATTGTAGTGTTTTTCATTTGTTAGTGCTAGTGAGGTATGTTCTAATATGTCTGCTTTGTTTTAAAAGAAACAGTTATTGTTTGAAATTGCTGGTGTGTCAGAACTTGTGTTGGAAGCTCCTTTATGATGTTTGCTTTTATCCACTGTCTACTTAATTTTTTGGAAAATAGCCATAGATATTAGATTGAAATCTGGCCAAGATATAAATGCCGAAAGGTCTTTCTCTAGAAAGTTCTTTACGTAAATATGCATACTCAGATAGTGGCTTTGGAAGAGGAAGGGAGAACAAGAAAGCATCCACAAAATTGGCCTATCTAGCAGCTGAAAAATTCCAACACGGCCAATCGTAATTTCCCCAGATGACAATAGAATAAGGTTGTTTGCACTCCTAATGTCCACTAATTTGGGAGAACTCAATGAAATGTGAAGACAGCAATGTCATGCTTATGGGTACCTTAAGGCTGGAGCTTCTCCCTTGTTTGAACCTACCTTAACCTGTAAAGTCTTGTTTTGTAGTAAACGAACCCCAGACAAACCACAACAAGTTAGATGGGCTGTCTAAGGTGTCCAAATTTTCTTTTGTTCTAACTTGCAGTACAGTGATATATAGTAATAGCTCAGTAGGGTGGTTGTGTAGCTGCAGAAGCAACTTCCTTGTTTGAACATATAAATTGGATATTGATGATGCATCTACACAGGGTAGCTGTGGTCAGATGATGTGTAAGAAAAATGGTGCTTAGATGTAAGAACTCTGTTTTAATTGTGTGTATACCTTTCTCATTAAAACTTTATGAATGTCAGCATTGACAATAGGCATCTCTTAGTTTTGATGACTTTAAAAAAAAAATAACAAATATAGCTTTTGCATCATAGATTCATAGAATGTCTAATGAGAAAGGTTTTTCATAAATATTTTTAGGCTAATTATTTATTGGTATGCATATATGATTGATAAATGCTAATTTCCTGTCAGAATTGTTTTAAATCGTCATCATTTTTCTTAATGAAATTCTGTATGCATTGTGGACATGAAAAACAGGCATGTGTTGCATTTTTATTCTTCAAAATGGCTTCCCCTCAGTCTGCAGTCTTAGTGTCTAGAGAGGTGTTTTGTTCTTAAAAGGTGAAGTGGTTCAAAATCAAGAAGAAAGTGTATTTAGTATTAAACTAAGAGACAGATTTTATGAAGTCTGGTTGGCCTACGCTTGGTAACGTACCAGTTGCACTTAAGGGATTACCCCCATATACTGAATCCCGCCATATTCTAGGAAGTGCCATAGAGAAACGAACCCTTATGAGGGTGGACTTTAGTAACGTTTGGCCATTTATTAAGAAATGAAAGCTTAGTTAAATGGAATTTTTAGGTTTGTTAGTCCCACTTTTTAACGAAAATGGGATTGATAATGAGACGTAAGTTGTTTGAAGGTCCTGCTCTAGAATTTTATAAAATACAAGAGCTTAGGTAAAATGTCTTTTGGCTGACAGGTTTGAGAATTCACATAAAATCTTGGCGGTTGTGACCAGACTCAGCATGTCTTATCTGTTTGAGCAGCAGATAAAGGTTTAGGTTTACAAGTCTTTGTTCTGCACACAGTCTCTTTACTATTGATTAAGATTTGACACTGAGGGTTAACCAGCAGGTTAGTCTTTCACACTAGAGTCACATTCCTCTCTGGGGCAGGAGCTACCTTTGCAATGTATAGAAGCTTTAGAGGCCTTTATTTGATACCTGATACCGTGCAAAGGGCCAGGACATTGCAGCTTGAAAATAACATGGCTAAGGAATAGTCGCAGGGGGGGGGGGGGGGGGGGAGTTGGGCGGGAGAAGAGGAGCGGGCGGGAAGAAAATAGGTAAAGCAGGTAGAATGAGATAATTACTGCTTAGAGAGGTGGAGTCGAGTTTTAGTTAAGTTTCTTGTTTTGTGCTGTTCTTTATCCATTCTCTGCTGCTTTCCCCAAGGCCTGGTCACTGCTAATAATGGTGATGATTAACTAAGTGGGAACTGTAACCTGGGAGACCGTGAGGTGGGTTTTAGATTTCAGGAGGACCCATCGCTTGACTGAAGCCCAGCTTTAGGCACCTGTAGAACTGTAAGCTTTAAAATTGACTTTTTGTTGTCTTTTTAATCTACATGTATTGCTTTACCTGTCCTTTAAAGTACCACGTTGTTTCCCATTTACTTGTGTTCTTTGCTCTGAGCCTTCCTCCTTCTTATTCTGTTTATGTGCTAGGATGGAAGCCATAACTAGGTCTTATCTAACTTATGTTATGTGATCTTGTGAGTCAGATAGACTTGTCTATAGGAAACACTGCTGCACGCCATGATCTAGCATTCTCGGGCATTTGTGTACATGTTCTGATTGTGCAGGCACTCAGACGGAGAACGAATTGGTTAACTGTACCTGAAGTATTTTGACCATGCCCCTCTAGGTCTAGTGTATCTGCTAGTTAGTTTGTATAGTGACGCAGAATTCTTAAAAATTAAGCAGGTGGCATATTAGCAATCCAATGCACGCCATATTGAATGCTTATTGGTCTCATTGTTTCATTGTGAAAGTCATTTGCCTGAGCCGTACATAAAGTTAAAGCCATGCTGGTGATAAACTGGGAGGGTGGACTATGTTTTATGACTACAGCAAAATGGCTGATCTGAAGATTCCATTTTACTTGACGTATGTAGAACAGGGGAGCCTTTGCAGTTTTAACAGAATGTGCTAATAGGAAAACAGAATTGTTCAGAAGATGCACATTATTAAAGATTATCTCAGCCTAGGGTTTCATTATATGATTAAATCTTATGCATTTTTTTTCAAACTGGAAGAAGGTTTATCTGGTTTGACAGACAGTAGCAAGAATTCCTCAATTTCTTTGGGATTAGGAAGATATCTGTTGCACTGGTCTTTGCCTATGTTAAAAAGTAAAGTGCATAGACACTGTGTTCAAACTCTAACAATCAAACTGAATGTAAATTCACAAAACAGACCAGAGCTGTTACTGGTTAAACTGCTTAAATGAATGAATGCATTACATATTAAATGTTATAGGACCAATGGCAGTACAGTTAATACAAATAACACACCAATATACTGTATACAATAAACTAATAGCAAATATAAATAATGAAGATGATAATTAATAGTTTATTTATTAATAGTTTTTTATTTATTACATTTTCTTAAACAGTGACTCACATCAATTAATATTTTGTTATTTATTACATTCTCTTAAACAGTGACTCACATCAACTAATATTTTGTTATTTATTACATTCTCTTAAACAGTGACTCACATCAATTAATATTTTGTTATTTATTACATTTTTTTATGTAGTAACTCACAGCAACCAATAAGCAATTTTATCTAATCCTGACTACTCTTAAAAGAAAATGTACATTTAGTTGGTTACTTTGAGCTACTTCACCTTACATATCATCCTTCTCTAGAGCTTTATCTGTGTGTATGTAAATGCATATAATTAATTACAGATACTGTATTATTATACCTTGATTGGTATATTAAGTGTGCAGTCTTTTGTTCAGCTATGTTACATAATTCCTAAAAATTATATAAATTTCAAACAGAGAAAATACAAAGACAAGCTAATTATAAAAAAAAAAAAAATAGTATAATTCAATGTTAGCATAGATTATTGCTAACAAAAAAATATACTATTACAAAACTAAAAATATTTTTTTTGCTGTTACCATTACAATAATAGAAATTAGTTTTCCTGCACACAGGTGAAGAACTAATTATAGTTAGTAAATAATTTAAAGATTAACTGTATAAGCCACTAAAATGCATAGTGGAATATATAATGTACTAGTAATAATACCCATCACCATTCCCAGTTATGAAAGAGTGTACTGCTTCTTTCCATTACCCTTTAATAGATCTGATAAGGATCCAAGTGTACCGAGTGACAGGTGTGGTATGAAGCCACATTGTCTGCTGCCATATATTGACAAGTAATTAATCATTAAAAGCACTGGGAAAATCTTCACTAAATAGTAGGACCATTATGTATTTTTTTTTTCTTATCACTCAGGGCTTAGGGTTAAATGTTCTTCTATTTCTGTAGTCCTAACAACGAAAACGTCTTTTATGTCTCAATAGGATGAGAGCATTATAAGGACAGCAGGCCCTGCTGTAAGTATAGGCAGCTTTTTGCTAGGCCTGTCCTAAGGTGTATGATGCTTTGGAATAGACCATGCATTGCCATACCTGGAGATGTAAACCCAGACGTAGTATAAAACATTACATTTATAATAAAAGAAAAAAGTATTACATTGTATATGGTCTTTTTTAATAAGACGTAGAGAAGAATGATAAATCATAGAACTCAGATTGTAGTTCCTTTAGGCCTAAATCCTGATAATGTTTGGATACTATGGGTTACTATGTTGTGCATGTTGCCCTTATTACTGAATAAATATGGAAATATGGATGACACAATAGATGTGGAAAATTGGTTGTACATTAAATCACCAGGATGATGTTGTGGCCTGATAGTCTAAAGACCTTGGTAAGGAGCTGGGGTGAGTGTTGCCCATATCAGGCAATTGTATTTGCTTGCTTACTTATCTGCAATCTCATGCTAGATAATATAAAATAGTCAGTGAACCACCACTCCCATACCTATAGACCAATTTAATAGGATTAGTCAAGGCCTTGTGATTGGGCACTCGTGCGGGCTGCTAGGCTCTAATCAGGTTGTATGAGTAATTGTGTGGGCTCAACTCAATACAATATTTCTTCATTAAGTGTTTGGAGTTACTTGGTACTCATTGGATATTGTAGGAGCATAGGGCCTAATGATGCAGATTGATGTCTACTACATTCTGATTAGGTGTTGATCCAGATTGTTATTTAGAGTTTATAGCAGTCAATTTATTTGCTTAAATGAGCAAATGTGCAGGCGCTGTTAGGCTGCATTGCCACCCTTGCATGTTTCAGACTTTATAGTTGAAGAATGGTGCGTTTCAGACACGTTTACCATTCAACCCTATGAAGGTGTATTTTGCTGAAAACTCTACCAGAGATGCAGCAATTAGGATGTGTTTTTTTACTGCACTATTACAGTCATAGATTTGTGAATGTAGCCTAAGAGGTTGTCATTCACTTGCTAAGCCTATTTGAAGGCCTCATGCACACATGACGTTTTGCTAACTCTCCTAGACTCCTTTTCTCCTGGCAGCAGAGTTTTGGCAGAAAAAACGATTGACACTTGTAAACCCCTGTAATGCATTTAGGGGTGTCAAGCACTTGGGCGTTCATTTAATTGGCCAAAATAATCATTTATTCTGGCCATTGAGACGAAAATAATGCTCAAACGCTAAACGCGCCTACGCACGTTTATTTGCGTCAATCGTTTTTCCTGCAAAAACTCTGCAGCTCCTGAACGCACTGGCTGTGTTTTTTTTTCTGCTTTTAATCGCCCCTGCCTCTAAACACCTATGTGTGCATGGAGACATAGGCTAACATGCAGGGCAGGTTGATTAGTATATGGCTTAAAATTGATTGTGTCAAAGGATGGATGTTATTTGTGTAGGGTAAAATGAATTCTGTTATAAAGAAAAAGGTATTTTTTTTGTAATAGCTGAGTATGATGAATTTAAACGAATGCTGATCCTATTTAGTGATATCCAGTACCGTGAATGGATCTGCTTTTGCTTTAGGCCCTGATTGTGCATGTGGTGAAAACAGAGAGCCATCATTAACAATATCTTTGGTATTAGGAGAAGCATCCACCCATAAATACCGTACATTGAACCAAAGGGAAAAAATAAGATAGATAGATAGATAGATAGATAGATAGATAGATAGATAGATAGATAGATAGATAGATAGATAGATAGATAGATAGATAGATAGATAGATAGATAGATAGATAGATAGATAGATAGATAGATAGATAGATAGATAGATAGATAGATAGATAGATAGATAGATAGATAGATAGATAGATAGATAGATAGATAGATAGATAGATAGATAGATAGATAGATAGTTGGAGTGCATAGAGATAAAACCGCTTCCGATGAAATAATGAAATTTCTTTTTTTTTTCATGCAGTAAAAAGTTTGTGTTTTACTGAAAGGCAATGGACAGGTATGAATGGGCCCCAGTGTATTTTTTATAGTTCAGTTCTTTATTTGCCCCAGGTTTGCTGAAGCTGGAAATACACCAAAAGGTGTTCCAATTTCTGTGATGGCTGGCAACACATGACTATAGCTAAATCTAAATGTTCCAGACATTTGGTATCATAGCCAGAAATGCTAGGTGGCCAGGCTTTGATACAAGTTGGCTCAGGGCTGGTTCACACCAAATACATCCAGTGCATCTGCATCAAAAACACATGCACAATGTTTTCCATGTATTCCGAAGGCCCTAGTCCACACCAGTGCATTTTAGTGCAGTCAACAAAAGTAGAACATGTTGCATTTTTTTCTGTATGCATCTTGAGTGCAGCAATATGGATCGGAATGTACATGTTATGAACTGAGATGAAAAAAGTAGAAAAAACCATCATACAAAATGCACCAGAACACATCATAAATGTGTGTAAACACACATGCAGAACACATTCGAACCACAGATATTGTCGTGTGAATCAGCCCTCGGAGTGATTGCATACATAAAATAAGGGCAGATGTCACATGACTTCTGTCAACGAAACCATCTGATGCCTGGTCATATTCATAAGGCTGGGAATATAATTTGGTTCTTTCAGGTGGGAATTAACCAGCATTAAAGCACATTGTAAGCCACTTTCCTAAACACTGTAAGTAAGGGTCATGTGAGAATTGTCATTTCTGACAGTTCATATACTTTCTGACATTATTTAGAGTGACAGTGCCACTTTCTGCCCCAGCCATATTACAGGCACAGAATGGGTGTGTGACTTGGCAGGAAGGAACTAGGCTTGGCAGGAATGGGATACTGGCCCATTTATGAGATGTCAGATGACATTTCATGTATAATGGGAAGTCTGTCTATACTTTAGAAGCTAGGGGCTGCTATAGAAGAACTGTAGAGCGCTTTTCATATGAATGACCCTTTATTCATGGATTTGCATCTGCAGTAGTCCTGTGCTTTCAAAATCTAGGTTGGAGGAATTGCCATTTTTGAGCATGAGGCTGAAATCTTGTAGAGTTTATGAGGTTTATTTGACAAATGCAACTATTTGATCATTTTCAAATGGTGAATAATGAAAGTAAAATGGCTATATGCTGAAAAAGTATTTTGTTACCTCTGCGTAGTCATTATAGTTATTCACATGGTAGTGTCTGTTGGCTAGTGGAACACAATTTAAGCAGATTCAGGTGATGGATGAGTTGCCTTTGGGAAAATGGCTATGAATAATGTTGGAAATGTTTGGCTGCTGGCTCTCTGTTCACCATTAGCAGTGCATGTGGTGTTCCCAAGTTAAATGCCCAAGCATGCTTATACATACATGGATTCATGTCTATGTGTGCACTTATTGAGATCTTTTGGTGGTTAGACCTTCTCTGGTGGCCAACACCATCTAATATCTTCTGGTATATTTAATACTATGGAACCAATGCAACAAAAGTATACGACACAGGCCTCATGACTCATAAGCACTTATTCCAGAGAGAATACCAGGTTGCCCAGCTTGTTTAATAATGAAATAATGTGTCTGTCTGCCCATCCCCTCTCCCATTTCATCCTAGTAGGTCCTCAATAGTTGCTTAGCTCCTATGTCCATTAAGAGCAGACCATACTCTTGTTAAGCATATTGTAATCTGAAAATGATTGAGATAATGCAAAATACATTAATTGCCTCTTCAATGGCCAACATGCCCATGTTTAATATCTGTCAGTAAATGCTGCTGCCTGCTGAATATAGAGCTTCCTCTTTGTTGCATACAGCCTTGTTTGTGTGTCTGTGTTTATTTTACTCTTCATTACAACCGGCTTGTTGTACGCCCCTTCCTAATAGGTACACTGAGCAGTTGGCTGACTCAGAAAATCCTGCTTGCTATGGATTATAGTGTGGGTGTTCTTTACACCACTCGCAGCTGCAAATCTACATTCCCCTCTTCTTGTCCGTTGAAAACCTGGAGGCCATTTTGTTCTTTTCTGTTATCTCCACGAGACAAAATGGTGATAATCACAAAACAATCTTTTGCTAGTTCTTTTTTAGGCATAAGCCACCATTATGGGGAAGACTACTTTTGTCTAATTGAAAAAAAAATTGAAACCAGTAGGAAGTGCATTCGTTATTTAAAGAAAATTTTATTAAATGATAAGCTAAATACACAACATTCACCATGCTGAGGTCAGTCTTCTGGAATATTGGTCCTGACTTTATTTTCTGCTCTGCATTTTTTGGTCTGACGCCAAGATTTTTAGAGGTAAACTTGTGATTCAAAAATTCCACTTGCGAGGAATGGCATTGTGAATTACAGACGAGTTAGCATGACTAAACAAGTAGTTGGAAATACCTGAGGGTGAAGTAAAGCCCAGTCTGAAAATGCAGTGAAAATTCCTTTAAGCTTTGTACTGTAAAAATGTTGTTAACTTCCCCGAAAAAAAAAAAATCTGGTGTTAATTTGCTTGAATGATCTTTCCTGTTTTTTTTATATCTATCACACGTCCTTTTCCGTGCATGGGAATCTGGAATTTTAGAACTTCCTAATCCTTTATCTTCATATGGTAAGTGAGATCTAGTGCATGGCCTATAACTCTTTCTCTTTGTCTTTCCTCCCTAAGTCACACCTCCTACTTCTGACCTTCAGCCCACTGCTTGCACTTACCCTCTGGGATCATGTGACACTATTGCCATCTTACTGGGCAGCATTGGATGATGTCTCTGTTTCTAATACTGCCTGGTAATGATGATTATGGTGTCCCACAAACAACATGGGGTAGTGTGGCAAGATATTAAGCAGCAAAAGGTTAGTGGATTGATGTAAACATTAATACCCCCTGAAAATTGTCACAGATAAAGGCAATGGCATGTATAGGGAATACATTTTCAAGGTTCACTTGTAAATTAAGTGCTAGTACAGTGGTCCCCAAACTCTCTCCTGTGGATTGGATGTGGTCCTTTGCTTGCTTGTTAGTGGTCTTTGGCGCACCATTTCTCCCAATGATCCCAACAATACGAAACCATTCCTTCCACTTACACCAGCAATGGGGCACTATTGCTCCCACTGACCCCAACAATGGGGCACCACACTTCCATTAACATAAAGGGGCATTATGTAGACCAACTCATCACTAAACCAATGGGATAGTTTACTCGCACTAGCATTGGGGCATTTTTTAATTCCATTGGGCAAAGTCCTGATAAATTCTGAAGCCAAGTGAACTTGTCCTTTGTTTGGAAAGTTTGGAGACCCCTGTGCTAGTATAATGCATCTGCAGGGAAAAACTATAAATATTATACAAATAAAATAGTAATATATAAATATTTAATTGATTATATAGAGTAAAATGCTCATTGCTTGAATGTATAGGTTGAGTCAGTTATTTTTGATCCATTTAAAATAAATATGGTACATAACTGTATTACTCATTTTTTTCCATATACTTCTTTATAAGACGGTGTTGGGGCAGAAAAAAAAATACACTGCATTGTTATCATTCAACATTTTTTCTCAGTCTGTGGGCTACAGAACAACTCCCTCTGTTATGTAAATGAAGAGAGTGGGAAGGGAGGGGGGAGTTATGTAATTCTAACACACCTCCTGTGTGTTCCAGTGACAACTACTCCTCCATTGATAAAGTATGGTGAGTGAGTGTTGTTACCCAACGACAAAAAGTATGTTACTGGCTGGAACATCAGGTGAAAATAACGAAAAACAAAACAAATGCAGCCGTCACATTCAAGGACTGTTAAGTTGCATCATATTCAGTTTATGTTGTTGGGTTTACACTTTAAAGTAGCACTGAGGCATTTTTTTTAATTACATACTATTGGAATGTAGGTGATGACTGAAGGACACAAGCTTGGACCTCTGTGGACATCTTACTAGACAGTGCTGGATTTATTTTACATTTTCTAACACTGTCTGGTAACGATGTTTAAAGAGTGAGCCGATACACTTCGTACGCCAGAAGATTCCTGGATGAAAATTCCAACAGATGGTGGAAAGGATGAGGTATGAAAAAAATGTATTGCAAAATTATAGCAAGACACCATGGCTTCATGGATAGAAACCTGTAAGGGCAATAATATGCAGGCAACAACCAGCCATGATAGATCACACTTGAATGACCAAGGGGTTGTAATTGCATCAATCCATGTTGGATTTTAAAATAAAATATAATTAACAATGTCATTTGTATACAATATTATATACAAAAATACTATGTGACAAACATAAAATATTGCAACTAAAAGCACAGATAAATAAGTTTTTGAATGTTTACTTGTAGCATTTTTTTCTTATCCATAAAATAATTTTATTCACTTTCAGGGTCCATTCACATACACTAGGTCGCTCCGACTTAGGGGGCGACCTGTGAAGTCGCGTGCGGCGCGACTTGCACGGACTTCATATAATGAATGTCTATGCAAGTCGCCTCCAGGTCGCCCCAAAGTAGTACAGGACCCTTTTTCTAAGTCGGAGCGACTTGTGTCACTCCTATTGGAATGGCTCCTGTACTACACAATGGGAGCGTGAGGATCGCGACTTGTCAGGCTGACAAGTCGCCTGACAAGTCGGATCAATGAGAATGCGGTGTTAGTTTGACTCTGAACTTGATAGCCAAATTGGCTACAACAGGAAGAGTAATTTATCTAGCACAGCCCCCCTCTCTTAGCACATCTTAGCCCTCTCCTCTTCTGGGAGTGTTTAATTGCTCTTTGCGGGTCTAGCTGCCCTGTCTCTCCCTACATAACCATTGAGGTAGTTGCCAGAGGTAGAGTGAAGGGTAATACTATAGAGCAGGGGGTCTTCAAACTTTCTAAATAAAGGGCCATTTTATTTTCCTTCAGATTTTACGGGGAGGGTGGACTGTGGCCAGCGGGAGTGGAAATTTTTCTGGCATCAGTGGGAGTAAAGATCACCACATTTGGTATTAGGGGGAGAAATAGTGCACCATCATTGGTATCATAGGGAGGAATAGTGCCCCATTATTTGTGTCAGTGGGAGAAATGATACCCTATTGTTGGCATCAGTTGGTAGCAGTGGCAGGCCCGTCCATTGGGGGCGCAGGGGCGTCACCCCCTCTATCCATGAGTCCGCCCCCTTAATCTACATGTAGGGCGCCGGACGCATGGATTCCAATAGGGGATTTTTTTTTTAAGCATGTGATTAGAGCCAGAGGCTCTAATAGGCGTAAAAAAAGGGTGGGCTCGGGGCGCAGAGCACTGCCAGGAGGGTGCATTGGTTTGCCACCCTCCCCCCGAATTACCGAGCACCAGCCTCCACTCGTTGTTGGAATAGTATATCATACAGGTGGGAGGAACTGTGCCCCAAGAGTTGGTTAAAGGCAATAAAAGGGCCGCATTCAGCCTCCAGGCCGCAGTTTGGAGGCCACTGCTATAGAGTGTCACTTGAGTGGCAACTCTGAGTCTGCTGGGGCTGCTGACATCACATCCAAGATGGCGGGACCTGACAGCAGTCTCAGGGCTTTTGGATGTCTACACAACTGAGGCTTTTACAGGTAAATAACATGTATAATATACTCCTAATGCAGATAATCGTACGGGAAGATTGTTGTTGAAATGTATGGTCTGATTAAAGTTTGGTTGAAGCCTGATACTTGCAAACCAGTTTCTTTTGAGTCTATGATATGCACTTAACAAGGAAAATATTATTAAGTAACAAAATCATCACAAATGTTGAAAGATTATAACAGATGAAAGATTATTTTGAGAAGTTTCCTAAGCCTAATTCCTAAAAAAAAGAAAATAAAACTTTCATAAGGATTCAGAATGCTTACTGCCCAAGTGACAATTATGTTATTAACCTAAATTAAGTTTCACGTGAAGAAAGGAATCATTTCGGCCATCCTAATCATGAAGGTCCTGTACAACACTGCAGCAATTTCTGCAGAACATCTGCAGTTTCAGGTATCGTTTTGGATTTTTTGCTGTGTCCTGGTAGGGAATTTTTTCTTCCCTTCCTGTCTTGGAGATACCACTGGAAGATACCACTGGACGTGAGAGGAAATCCTACCAAAGTGTTCTGATGACAGATGTCTAAGACGGGAGTAGATTTTCCATTATCTTTTGCTCTAGGTGAAAACTGTACAATTTAAGATTTTCCCTAATTTTGTGTCTTGTTAATGACAGCCAGCGAGATAAATAGGGTGAGCATAGACCACAATACAATCTACAAAAGGTTGAGGGACATTGAACGTGGATTTTCGCAGGTTATGAAAATGCAAATTGAAATGAGTCAATATTCAAACCCAATTGGCGGGTGTTCGGCAGCTCATCACAAAGATATGGATCCCCAGGAGAGGACATTTACGTGAGTTGAGAAATCCAAGTCTAATAGGTCAAAGAGAGTACCAAATCTTTTGAAGTCTAAAGTATTTATTGTTCAACTGGTTGCAACCAGCAGGACAAAAGACAGCCAACCTGTTTCAGGGGGGAGTATACAATCCCCCTTCATCAGGGCTGAGTGAAATTGCAGGATGTTAAATGGGCTCAACTATACTCGTAAGCAGCCTGATTTTCAGGCAGGGGTTATTGTAGACAACAGTCAGTGCTGGTATTCACAGTAAATACTGCCCATGCTACTTTTACTGTGATTATCAGCACTGGCTGTTATCTACAGCAATCTCTGCCTGCAAACCAGTCTACTTACAAGTGTTGTTTAGTCCATTTAACATCCTGCCCTGATGAAAGAGGCTCTTCTTGTGCTGCCCTCCCTCTCCCAGTCTGAGTGCAGTTGTGCTGGGCATAACAGGAAGCTCTTTAGGTACTCACATTAGCTGCCTTATTATATTTCAATAAATGCACAAGATTTGAAAAGAATTTCAGCTTGAAGTTCAGATTTAAATACTAATGGTTTCAAAATCACTCTGCAAACCTTATGCCTCCTACACACGATCAGATAATCGGACGACTTATCATTTGTATTTTGTTGCATGATACTAATATCAAATTCAACAATGTGTACTAATCGTATTATTTTTTTTTTCTGTACAATTCTGGAAAAGCTTCCTGTTTGTATAGCTACGTATCGGAAGTGATTTCATATACGTGTGATTATCTGATCGTGGGTACGAGGCATTCATCATGCGTGGTCTTTGTCTATCGATTTTTAGCGAACGCATACTGTACTGATTAAACGATTATCGTTCGCTAGGCTATTGTATGAGAAAAGATTTTGCATTTGTCCATTCGGATATTGTTGGATGAACTGTCATGATTGGCTGTACTAATGATCAGATTATCGTGCGATCAATTTGAAAATAATTTTTTTTCTTCCAATTATCTGATCGTGTAAACGAGGCATTAGATATAAACTGAATGGATCCAAAAACCTGTAACACAAGCTCAGGTTAGTGGGGCAACTTGACTGTTGCTTGACAAAAAATACTGAGCAAACTCTAACCATACTGTTGGAATATGTCAACACCACAACTTTAAATCAACACAGCTGCATTGTTCTGCTGTCACAGGCTGTTTGCCATGCTTACTTTACACAGAGACACACACCGGAGCCACGGTGGAGATCCTGGAACACGGGCAAGGTCAGAGTAACAGTGTTTCTGCTCATTTACCCTGATTCATTGCTTTACATACAACACCTTCTTCTCCACTGCTCTAAGGGCAACCTTACACATCCTATTAAAAGCAAATAATGCAACAGATGCATGGGTTGCCTGCAATTGCCCGCAATGATCAGACCTTGTGGGGATTAAATGCTCCTTATCATAGGCAAGGTTTCCAAAATATTAAAATAAATGCAACACACACCAAAAACGTCACCATTCCCTTTTTTCTAAAAAACAGAAAAGCAAATGGTCCTTTCACCTACCTCTGCTGTGTATTGAAATTTGCCAAAGGTCACAGCAGGTTCCATCAGTGCAGTGACTTAAATGAGGTTGGACCTATCTCCACCCCATCATTCTTACTGAGTGATCAGACTAAATTAATTATGGCTTACAACATGAAAACATATACAACTGATTACCCTTCAGAATAGGTATTAGTTTATTTATTGGTACGGTGCCATTAATTTACAAAGTGCTTTACATATATACTGTACATTCACATCGGTCCCTGCCCTCAAGAAGCTTAAAATCTAAGGTCCCTAACTCTCATTCATACATAGATATACTAGGGACAATTTAGGCAGGAGCCAATGCTGCCTAAATTTAAGCAAAATTGCTTAAAAATGGCATCTAAATTGTTACCCATTAGGCCTTGTTCACATTTCCATACTTAAGCACCCAAAGGGATGTCAAGTTGGGAGCAGTGGCTGTGTCCATGCAGCTGCTGCATCCCAATAGACATGAACATGAATGGGACTGTCTGTAAAAGGATGAACAGATCACCTGTGCATCCCGCGTGGGCAAACACGGTCCTTCGCATGGATGTACGCTTAAGTACACCTGCGTGAATGAGACCTTAAAACCAGTTGGCTTCATTGTTTCATTTTTCAAGGAAAAGATGAAGTTAAAAAAAAATAGCTTTACAATGTCTATATATAGCTAAAAAATTTCTCTTAGTTTTGGATGGACTAGGACAGTGATGGTGAACCTTCCTTGGCATCCCAGATGTTTTAGAACTACATTTCCCATGATGCTCAACTACACTGCAGAGTGCATGAACATCATGGGAAATGTAGTTCCAAAACATCTGGGGTGCCAAGGTTCACCATCACTGGACTGGGAAAAGGTTAAAACTCCAGTCTGTTTACTTCTATCTGTGTTAGGGAGCGTTCCCATAACTTCCTATACTTCTATCTGTATAGGGTTAGGGAGCGTTCCCCTAACTTCCTAAACTTCTATCTGTATATGGTTAGGGAGCGTTCCCCTAACTTCCTATACTTCTATCTGTATATGGTTAGGGAGCGTTCCCCTAACTTCCTATACTTCTATCTGTATATGGTTAGGGAGCGTTCCCCTAACTTCCTATACTTCTATCTGTATAGGGTTAGGGAGCGTTCCCCTAACTTCCTATACATCTATCTGTATATGGTTAGGGAGCATTCCCCTAACTTCCTATACTTTTATCTGTATATGGTTAGGGAGCGTTCCCCTAACTTCCTATACTTCTATCTGTATATGGTTAGGGAGCGTTCCCATAACTTCCTATACTTCTATCTTTGTAAGGGAGCATTACCCTAACTTCCTATACTTGTATCTGTATATGGTTAGGGAGCATTCCCCTAACTTCCTATACTTCTATCTGTATATGGTTAGGGAGCGTTCTCCTAACTTCCTATACTTCTATCTGTATATAGTTAGGGAGCGTTCCCCTAACTTCCTATACTTCTATCTGTATATGGTTAGGGGGCGTTCCCCTAACTTCCTATACTTCTATCTGTATGTGGTTAGGGAGCGTTCCCCTAACTTCCTATACTTCTATCTGTATATGGTTAGGGAGCGTTCCCCTAACTTCCTATACTTCTATCTGTATATGGTTAGGGAGCGTTCCCATAACTTCCTATACTTCTATCTGTATATGGTTAGGGAGCGTTCCCCTAACTTCCTATACTTCTATCTGTATATGGTTAGGGAGCGTTCCCCTAACTTCCTATACTTCTATCTGTATATGGTTAGGGAGCGTTCCCATAACTTCCTATACTTCTATCTGTATATGGTTAGGGAGCGTTCCCCTAACTTCCTATACTTCTATCTGTATATGGTTAGGGGGCGTTCCCCTAACTTCCTATACTTCTATCTGTATGTGGTTAGGGAGCGTTCCCCTAACTTCCTATACTTCTATCTGTATATGGTTAGGGAGCGTTCCCCTAACTTCCTATACTTCTATCTGTATATGGTTAGGGAGCGTTCCCATAACTTCCTATACTTCTATCTGTATATGGTTAGGGAGCGTTCTCCTAACTTCCTATACAGCTATCTGTATATGGTTAGGGGGCGTTTCCCTAACTTCCTATACTTCTATCTGTATATGGTTAGGGAGCGTTCCCCTAACTTCCTATACTTGTATCTGTATATGGTTAGGGAGCGTTCTCCTAACTTCCTATACTTCTATCTGTATATGGTTATGGGGCGTTTCCCTAACTTCCTATACTTCTATCTGTATATGGTTAGGGAGCGTTCCCCTAACTTCCTATACTTCTATCTGTATATGGTTAGGGGGCGTTTCCCTAACTTCCTATACTTCTATCTGTATACGGTTAGGGAGCGTTCCCTTAACTTCCTAAACTTCTATCTGTATATGGTTGGGGAGCGTTCCCCTAACTTCCTAAACTTCTATCTGTATACGGTTAGGGAGCGTTCCCCTAACTTCCTAAACTTCTATCTGTATATGGTTAGGGAGCGTTCCCCTAACTTCCTAAACTTCTATCTGTATATGGTTAGGGAGCGTTCCCCTAACTTCCTATACTTCTATCTGTATACGGTTAGGGAGCGTTCCCCTAACTTCCTATCCTAACTTCCTATGAATTTGGATTGGTTGCCATTGGCTCCTGCACCATACACTTTTGAGAGAATTACAGTTTTGCATTTTTTTCTGAATCAGTAACACAGATCTATATCCGGTCAAATTAGAACACCAAACTTTTTAATGTGTTTTAATCAAAGTAACTCAATGAGTCCTTTATTGACACAAATGTCACTTATATTCTTGTGGCGTGCTGAATGGATAATATCTTTGCACAGATTTGTGATTTGATTGATTGACAGTTCCATATAGCTGTCCTGATATACAGGAAAAATAAGCTTTTTGATCAAAATAGGTGTGGCTTGATTCTTCGGTATATACAATTAAGAGATTATAAGAATAATTTAAACAATGCAGCTGTTTAACAGGAAATACAGAATTAGCAGTAAATCTATTGGGATCTGTCTTGGAAAAAAATGTCAAAAGCCAGCATAGTTGCAGTTGCAATATTCTACTGATTATTACATTTTTGCCCTTTTTATTTGCACTTGCTTTGCTTATATCCAACATCTGACAATATAATATAAATGTTTACCTTTGGAGAAAAAAACATTTAAAATGATCATTCTATGGTAAAAAATATATTTTTACTTAATGATATTTCTATTTTTAAGTATAATTGCTTTCAAAACCTATTTTGTTTTTTCAAAACCTGAATCTTAATGCACTGAGATCCCTTTATTTTGTGGGACCTAAAATATTGGACCTTACAAAAAATATTCATAAATAAATATATATTGTTGTTAAAGGATTTTAAAAAAAAAAAACCTGAATCTTAATGCACTGAGTTCACTTTTTTTTTTTTTTTGTGGGACCTAAAATATTGGACCTTACAAAAATATTCATAAATATATATATATTGTTATTAAAGGATTTAAAAAAAAAACCTGAATCTTAATGCACCGAGATCCCTTTTTTTTTTGTGGGACCTAAAATATTGGACCTTACAAAAAATATTCATAAATAAATATATATTGTTTTTAAAGGATTTAAAAAAAAAACCTGAATCTTAATGCACCGAGTTCACTTTTTTTTTTTTTTTTTTGTGGGACCTAAAATATTGGACCTTACAAAAAATATTCATAAATAAATATATATTGTTTTTAAAGGATTTTAAAAAAAAAAAAAAAATAAAACTGAATCTTAATGCACCGAGATCCCCCTTTTTTTTTTTGTGGGACCTAAAATATTGGACCTTACAAAAAATATTCATAAATATATATATATATATATTGTTATTAAAGGATTTAAAAAAAAAAACCTGAATCTTAATGCACTGAGTTCACTTTTTTTTTTTTTTTGTGGGACCTAAAATATTGGACCTTACAAAAATATTCATAAATATATATATATTGTTATTAAAGGATTTAAAAAAAAAACCTGAATCTTAATGCACCGAGATCCCTTTTTTTTTTGTGGGACCTAAAATATTGGACCTTACAAAAAATATTCATAAATAAATATATATTGTTTTTAAAGGATTTAAAAAAAAAACCTGAATCTTAATGCACCGAGTTCACTTTTTTTTTTTTTTTTTTGTGGGACCTAAAATATTGGACCTTACAAAAAATATTCATAAATAAATATATATTGTTTTTAAAGGATTTTTAAAAAAAAAAAAAAAAAAATAAAACTGAATCTTAATGCACCGAGATCCCCCTTTTTTTTTTTTGTGGGACCTAAAATATTGGACCTTACAAAAAATATTCATAAATATATATATATATATATATATATATTGTTATTAAAGGATTTAAAAAAAAAAAACCTGAATCTTAATGCACCGAGATCCCTTTTTTTTTGTGGGACCTAAAATATTGGACCTTACAAAAAATATTCATAAATATATATTGTTTTTAAAGGATTTAAAAATAAAAAATTTGTGTGCTTGAGAAAGTCACCTTGACCAGTAGAGTTTAATATTTTACATGCTGTCAAGCTCTTTTCATTGGTCTACCTATCGAAGACTTTTTGTAAGATCGGCCTCCTGGAATGAGCAACGCGGGTATCAAAAGCAGAATCTGAACTTTCTGAACTAGAAAATGCTTTTCATGAGAAAATTCCAGCACTGGAAGGAAACTACAGAAAAAAAAAAAAAAAGCTGCTGAACTTGTTTCTGCCAACGGCAAGTTAATACATGGAATTTGATATTTTTCTTATCTACTTTTGGAAGCCCCGGTAGAGCCTGCAAGGGGTCAAAAGACAGAGTATTCTAGTTGAAAATGTATTTTTAAAACATTAACTTTCTGGGGTCTAGGCGTTCTCCCCACCCCCACAAATTTAAATAGTTCCTTCCTTTATTTGCTAAGAGGGAAGGAGTTGATTAGACCGATGCAGGGAATAAAGCCTGCTTTTGTTAAACACTTATTTATCCAAGCCAAACGTCGCTACATTAGTCAGACTCACAATGCAGCCCAGAGGAGGGTTGGGCCCTGCAAGTGACATGCATGATACACAACGGCAAATCTCTTAACCACTTCTAGACTGGAAGGATTTACCCCCTTTAATGACCAGGCCATTTTTTGTGATACGGCTCTACAGAACTGACAGTTGTTCGTCGTGCGACACTGTACCCAAATAACATTTATGCCTTTTTTTTCCCACAAACAGAGCTTTCTATTAGTGGTATTTGATCACCTGTGCGATTTTATTTTTTGCGCTATAAGCATTTCTGAAAAAAAAAAAAAAAAAACAATTTTTACTTTCTGCTATAAAACTTTCTCATGAAAAAAATGTAAAAATCAAAGTTTCATCATTTTAGGCCAATTTGTATTTTGCTACATATTTTTGGTTAAAAAAAAATCCCAATAAGTGTATATTGATTGATTTGTGCAAAAGTTATCGCATTTACAAACTATGGGATAGATTTATGTGATTTTTGTTTATTTTTATTTTTTTTACTAGTTATAGCAGGATTGCGGCAGACAGATCGGACACTCAACTGACACTTTTGAGGGGACCAGTGATATTACTACAGTAATTAGTGCTAAAAATATGCACTGTTACTGTAATAATGACACTGGCAGGGAAGGGGTTAACACCAGGGGCGATCAAAGGGTTAAATGTGTCTCTAGGGGGTGCTTTCTAACTGTATGGGGGATGGGCTTGATTACAGGAACACAGAGACCTGTGTTCCCTAAGTAAGAGGAACACAGAATCCCTGTGTTCATCACTGACAGAACAGCGGTCTGCCGTGTTTACAACACTCTGTCTCTACGGGGAGCGATCACGGGTGCCCGTCAGACATCGCAGCCGCTGGACCCATTGATTGACACTTGTGTCATCCGGTCCGTATGTCCGTTTATCATCCCATCCGTTTGCGGATGATAAACGGAGATAATGTATGTCTATGGGATTGCGGATGTCAGTGGATGACACCGCTGACATCCGTTTTTGCGTCCGTTCCGTTTTTTTAAACGGAAGAAAAATAGGGTTGTGTTACGTTCCAAAAAACGGAACAGAACTGAAAGGACGCAAATCAGATGTCATCCGCAATCCCATTGACATACATTATGTCCGTTTTTCATCTGCAAAAAAATGGGATGATAAAACGGACATACGGACCGCCCGTGTGAAAGGACCCTTAGAGCCCATTCACATTAGCGCGACTTGTCAGGCGACGTGTCAGCCTGACAAGTCGTGCTCGGTCGCGGTCCATTGATTAGCACAGGACCCGTTCTAATAGGAGCGACACAAGTCTCTCCGACTTAGAAAAAGGGTCCTGTACTACTTTGGGGCGACCTGGAGGCGACTTGCATAGACTTCCATTATGTGAAGTCTCTGCAAGTCGCGCTGAAGTCGCGGTGCACAGCGGTGCACGCGACTTCACAGGCCGCCCCCAAAGTCGTGTCGCGCTAGTCTGAATGGGCTCTTAGGCTGAACAAAGCTTTCTGTACTGGAACCTTTATATCATGCTGTATACTAGTTGTGTATTTATTAAACAGAATTAAAAAAAACTATTTCTTCATTACACAGCACAGTGTTTGGCATCTCTTAGCTTACTGTGTTCCAGGAGAGCCGTATGAAATGGTCAAACCATTACATACCTTAAAAATGACCAGCCAAACATTGTTGAGAACTCTTAAATTGCCGTTGCCTGTCCATTGGCAGATACAAGACTTCAATTTGGGGACGTTGCCATCATACTATTGCCATTACATGTTACTATCGCTATTACATATTACTATCCTTATTACATGTTACTATTGCTATTACATGTTACTATCGCTATTACATGTTACTATCGCTATTACATGTTACTATCCTTATTACATGTTACTATCGCTATTACATGTTACTATCGCTACTACATGTTACTATTCCTATTACATGTTACTATCGCTACTACATGTTACTATCTTTATTACATGTTACTATTGCTATTACATGTTACTATCGCTATTGCATGTTACTATCCTTATTACATGTTACTATTGCTATTACATGTTACTATCGCTATTACATGTTACTATCGCTACTACATGTTACTATTCCTATTACATGTTACTATCGCTACTACATGTTACTATCCTTATTACATGTTACTATCCCTATTACATGTTACTATCACTATTACATGTTACTATCGCTATTACATGTTACTATTCCTATTACATGTTACTATCGCTACTACATGTTACGATCCTTATTACATGTTACTATCCCTATTACATGTTACTATCCTTATTACATGTTACTATCCCTATTACATGTTACTATCGCTATTACATGTTACTATCGCTACTACATGTTACTATCGCTATTATATGTTACTATCCTTAGTAACATGTAATAGCAATAGTAACATGTAATAGTGATAGTAACATGTAATAGGGATAGTAACACGTAGTAGCGATAGTAACATGTAGTAGCGATAGTAACATGTAGTAGCGATAGTAACATGTAGTAGCGATAGTAACATGTAATATCGCTATTACATGTTACTATCCTTATTACATGTTACTATCCCTATTACATGTTACTATCACTATTACATGTTACTATCGCTATTACATGTTACTATCGCTACTACATGTTACTATCGCTATTATATGTTACTATCCTTAGTAACATGTAATAGCAATAGTAACATGTAATAGTGATAGTAACATGTAATAGGGATAGTAACACGTAGTAGCGATAGTAACATGTAATATCGCTATTACATGTTACTATCCTTATTACATGTTACTATTGCTATTACATGTTACTATCCTTATTACATGTTACTATCGCTATTAGATGTTTTTCAGTCAAGATGTAGATAGAACCACAAAACTTATCTCAAATAAAATAATTTTTATTTATAAGGTAATAGCAATGATTATTCAAGTAAATGTGGCTTTATTATAGTATTAAATGTAGAAGTGGTAAGGCATGTAATATTTCATTAGGAATCCTATCTGTTGATAATGGTAATGGGTAATTTGGTTGCACATACAAGGTCATTCAACAATGGAAGAGGATATTGGGGGGGGGGGCTCAGTATGGACTGGTAGGACACGACACCATCGGAACCTCAGAAGATGGAGGTTAGTCATTAACGTTTTGCAAAGATCTTCATGGAGGATGATTGCCTGTTGACCAGTGTCTTACCAGACAAGGTTAGATCTATGTACCATTGTCTAATACTGTCTGGTAATGCCGTTGGTTACAGTTGACCTAGTCTTCGGTTGTAAGCGTTTGCTGACATTAAAGTATTATGAGTACGTTGCGTTATTTCCAGACGATATCTGAATAAAGCAGAAAGGGGAAGGCGGTAAGTAACAAATGTGATGCATTGAGTAATTATACTTAGCCGTTAAGTGTGGTTCAAAAGTACAATTCATGAAAGCCGATCAAAGTACACCTTATCTGTAAACTCATAAATGTGATAAGCTGAAGATACATGACTGCCATATGTAAAAAAATAATAGATGTATTGGGTGTGTCAAGGCCATGCAACTCATTTAACAGATAAAAATGGCGAGGATGGATAACTCTGTACGTGATATATTGTGCTTACAGTTCTAATATTCTGACATTTTATAAAATGCTTTTTAGATATGAGAATGATATAATTCCCAAATCTATAAAATTTCAATTTCAATGTGTTTTAAGAGTACTGCTGATTTTAGAAAATTTTAATAAAAAATAAAATGTTGATTGTACGTGAGTTCCGGTTCCAAAATAGCAATACCTAGAAACCAGTATTTATTTACATGTATCTGAAATAAAAAAAATGTTACTGAAATGTGTTATGTATCAAGTGTAATAATAAAAATATAATAAACTCTGAAGATGTGTTCAGTGTGTATCTGTTTTGCCATTAAATAAAATGTTTCTGTCTTTCTTTTTAAAAAGAGTGGAGATAACATAACTTAGAACTACGACCGCATTCACACTGAAGCGGCACGACTTCGGGGGACGACCTGTGAAGTCGCGTGCATCGCGACTTCGGCGCAACTTGCACGGACTTCATATAATGAATGTCTATGCAAGTCGTTCCGAGGTCGCCTTGAAGTAGTACAGGACCCTTTTTCTAAGTCGGAGCGACTTGTGTCGCTCCTATTAGAACGGGTCCTGTAGCACTGCATAGACCGCGACGGGCCGCGACTTGTCAGGCTGACAAGTCGCGGTACTGTGAATGGAGACTAAAGCCTAGTACACACAATGAGATTTTATCGTTCAACCCAGTGGGCTGAACAAAAAAAAAAACAGCTTGGGAGGAGCCGCTGTACTAACTATGTGATGTTAGTACAGCGACCCCCCCCCATAACACACCATTGGCTGAGAGCATTGATTGTATGCCGGTCCTATTTTCGATCATGCCCCTTCGACAGAAGCTGGATATTTTGCCGGCTTCTGTTGGACTGGTTGTCATACACACGTCGGCCATTTCTATTGAACCGGCCGATACCTCCTGATATTCGGCCCATGTGTGCGGGGCTTAAGGACAAACTTTTTTTTACATTTTAGAGTGAATGAAGGTTTTTTTTTATATTTTGCCATCTGTGTCTCATTGGGGAGGATTCCCTTTACACCCTGCAACATGGCCAACACACAAAGTGAGGTGCAATCCCCATAAAGTCTGGTGTACCCCAAGGTTCAGTGTTGGGACCCTTACTTTTTAATATCTTTATAAATGATATAGGGTCTGGGAATAAAAGTACTATTTCAGTCTTTGCAGATGACACCAAGCTTTGCAGTGGAATAACTTCTTTACAGAATGTCTCCAACTTACAAGCCGACCTCAATGCACTGTTTCATTGGGCAACTATGGGGCAAATGAGGTTTAATGTTGATAAATGTAAAGTTATGCACTTGGTGGCTAAGAATATGCATGCATCATACATACTAGGTGGAGAACTGGGGGAATCCATAGCGGAGAAGGATCTGGGTGTTCTGGTAGATCCTAAGCTTAATAATAGCATGCAATGCTAAGCTTTGGTTTCCAAAGCAAGCAAAGTTCTTATATTAACAGAGGCATGGACTCCAGAGAGAGATATATCATTTTGCCCCTGTACAAATCATTAGTAATACCTCATCTGGAATATGCAGTTCAGTTTTGGGCACCAATTCTTAAAAAGGATATCTGGGAACTGGAGAAAGTGCAGAGAAGGGCAACCAAACTGATAAGAGGCATGGAGGAGCTCAGCTATGAGAAAAGATCAGAGGAACTGAATTTATTCTCTCTTGAGAAGAGGAGATTAAGGGGGATATGATCAACATGTATAAATACATAAGGGGTCCATATAGTGAACTTGGTGTTGAGTTGGCAAGGTTCTTCAAACTATCGCCCTCCAGTTGTTTAGGAACTTCAATTCCCATCATGCCTAGTCATGTCTGCAAATGTCATAGTTTTACAATGCCTCATGGGATGTGTAGTTCTGCAACAGCTGGAGGGCCATAGTTTGAGGATCCCTGCTTTAAGGTCAACACAGAGGACAAGGGGCACTATTTATGTCTAGAGGAAAACAGATTTAGTCTCCAAACCAAACGCCATATGTGAATGGGGCCTCAGTTACACTTTAAGCTGATCTCCAGGCAAACAGCTAAATGGACACTTTGTGATCCCGGCACCCCGGTCAGACATTTGGGGTGCTGTTAACAATGTATTGGCACCAGCAGCAGATCGCATCGGCAGTGCGTTTTAAATGTGGTGTAGGAAACGCACACGGATCGCACCTTTCCTACACCGTGTTCTGGTGTGAACCGACCCTATGGCCAAATTCATCCCATTGTGCTGCAGTAAGGCCTCATACACATGGGAGAAAAAAGACAATTTAAAGGTTAAGGCTCTGTTCACACCTGAGCGTTTTTCAGCTCGTAAAATATGATTCAGGCGTGTTTGGAGGCAGGCATTGACATTAACAAAAACCCTTGTAATCTGCCCAGTTTACAGATTTTTTGCCCAGTTTAGAAGCTTTTAATCTGCCCAGTTTAGAAGCTTTTTTGAGCTTTGGGCGTTTTGCTTCAGGTGACAAAACGCTCATATGCGACATGTCAAACCGCATGTCAAATCTGCCCAGTGTGAACAGGGGTTTAACCACTTTACCTCCGCTCACATGGAGGCTACTGTGGCAAAGTGCCGCGATCCCGTCCAGCGACGTAGACCTACGTCGCTGGACTCCGCCCCTTGTGGGCGGCGCGCGCGCGCCGCCGGAGGCTCGCTCCCGCTGTGTTCATTCACAGCGGGAGTCGGGCCAGCGGAGGAGCAGCGGCAATTGCCGCTGCTCTGCCCCGATCGTCGGGGATCGAGTCTGGAGATCCGCCCGCTGTGTGTAAACACAGCGGGCGGATCTCCATAGTGACAGGGACTGACAGATCGGAGTGTTCAGCATAGCTGGACATCCGATCTGTCCTTCTGTCACACAGTCACCTCCCCCCTCACACGTCAGTAAGCACCAGGCATACATTAACCCCTCCCTCTCTAATAAAATTAACCCCTTCCCTGCCAGTGTCATTTTTACAGTAACAGTGCATATATATAGCACTGATTACTGTAGAAATGTCACTGGTACCCCCAAAAGTGTCAAAAATGTCAGTCAAGGGTCCGATCTGTCCGCCGCAATGTCGCAGTCCCGCAAAAAAAATCGCAGATCACCGCCATTACGTGTTAAAAAAAAAAACACCAAAAATGACAGAAATCTTTCCCTTAGTTAGTAAACGCAATAACTTTTGCGCAAACCAATCAAAATACGCTTATTGCGATTTTTTTTACTAAACATAGGTAACAGAAAACAAATTGGCCAAAAATTTAAAAAAAATTTGATTTTTACATTTTTTTGGGGGGAATTTCATATAAAAAAATGTGAAAAATATTGTTATTTTTTCAAAATAAACGCTCTTTTTTTGTTTATAGCGCAAAAAGTAAAAATCGCACAGGTGATCAAATACCACCAAAAGAAAGCTCTGTTTGTGGGAAAAAAAGGACGTAAATTTCGTTTGGGTACGGCATCGCACGACCGCGCAAAAGTCAGTTAAAGTCGCACAGCCCCGAATCGCAAAAAGTGGCCTGGACGGAAGACAGCAAAATCCTCCGGTGGTAAAGTGGTTAATGTTCCATGAACAACACCCGAAACAAATTGCAAAATGCAGTGAGCTTGACAGAATCGCATCACATGGGTGTTCAATGCGATTTTGATGCAGGGAAAAAAGGTCCACATTTGCACCAGAATGTTGTAGGACCCTTTTTTTCCCCGCACCTAAATTTTATCACATGGATGTGAACACCCATGCAATGCAATTCTGGCAAGCATTGCAGTGTGGGAAAGTCAGAGTTACCAAAATGGCAGAGAGGTGATTTTTGGCTAAAAACGTCAATAAACGCTAATGCCAAAAAATGCTAAAAAAACGCCAATGCAAAAAAGCTGCAAAACTCACTACAAAGCTACTGGCGTTTTTAGAAGGTACCTTCTGGTATCAGGGCGACAATGCTCTCTTTCCCCTGAGAAATGCAATGCAGTGGCACGCATATTGACAAGAAGTATCTGCAAAGAGTCTGCAGGTGATCAGCAGAGCTATCATACAACAAAGGCTGAAAAAAATGTTAAAGCCACACTTGCTAATTATGTATGATAGACAATGCTTTGATAAGTAAATGTAATTCAGTTGGAGTTTCCATGTACTGTAATATACATAATATATCTGGCCAAATATGATATCACACAATTCCTGCCTGGCACCCGATTTTATCTCTACTCTTCTGCTTCAACAGAACGGAGCCTGACTTCAAGGCTGTCAAATACAATAAGGATTACCGTGACACTTGGGTGACACTTGGGTATAATAAAAAATACAAAGATCATGAAACAAATAAATCATATATAAACCTAATTTTCTTCAACTAATTTAGGGCAGATCCACACGTGCTGTGCGATTCACATGCAGTTCTGTGTGCTGCGATTTCAGCCTATTGATTTTACATGGGCTGAACCTGCACTGCACCAAAAGTTGTCCATTCACTATTTTTGGAAACTCACTGCAACCCAATCGCAAGGCACTTCTGTACTATGCGTTCCGGTACAGGAAAACGCACTGTGTTTGTGACACGTGTTTTGGGGTGGCAATAACTTAATATTGACACCTGCTGCAGATCGCAACTGCAGTGCATTTTGAACACGGTGCTGGAAACGCGCAGCGCATTCTGGTGTGCACGGGCCCTTAATAAACACAGAAGACCATACAGTGCAATAGGAAATTATAATAGCATCACTTTGAATGGGACAGAGCTGGCTGCATACAGAAATACTAATATAAAAATAAATTTACATTTGAAAAAATTTCCGCAAACATCGAGCTGTTACAAATGGCAATCAAATAATGTCACATGATTTTATGGGGAAAAACAAGAATTCTGATCGGTCATTATGGGCAGCAATGGGAAATTCCCCACCACCCAGAACATAGGGGTGTGCAGCACAGAGTCATTTGCTTGAATGGGGGATGATTTTTGCCACAGCATGTGAACCATAGGTGTGCGCACAGGGTGTGCCAGGTGTGCCTGGGCATAGCGCTAACCACCCTGTGTGGCACAGATTCCCTCTGTTTAGACCCCAGATGTTTCACCAAAGCGCCCCCTAACAGAGCTCCTAAAAAATAAAAATGGAAAAGAAAACGAAAATTGTAAAAAATAATATAAAATAATAAAAACTACTCTGCTCTTCTGACACCCATCTCTGCCCTTCTGACACCCATCTCTGCCCTTCTGACACCAATCTCTGCTCTTCTGACACCAATCTCTGCCCTTCTGACACCAATCTCTGCCCTTCTGACACCAATCTCTGCCCTTCTGACACTAATCTCTGCCCTTCTGACACCAATCTCTGCTCTTTTGACACCAATCTCTGCCCTTCTGAAACCAATCTCTGCCCTTCTGACACTAATCTCTGCTCTTCTGACACCAATCTCTGCCCTTCTGACACCAATCTCTGCCCTTCTGACACCAATCTCTGCCCTTCTGACACTAATCTGCTCTTCTGACACCAATCTCTGTTCTTCTGACACCAATCTCTGCCCTTCTGACACCAATCTCTGCCCTTCTGACACCAATCTCTGCCCTTCTGACACTAATCTCTGCCCTTCTGACACCAATCTCTGCCCTTCTGACACCAATCTCTGCCCTTCTGAAACCAATCTCTGCCCTTCTGAAACCAATCTCTGCCCTTCTGACACTAATCTCTGCTCTTCTGACACCAATCTCTGCCCTTCTGACACTAATCTCTGCTCTTCTGACACCAATCTCTGCCCTTCTGACACCAATCTCTGCCCTTCTGACACCAATCTCTGCCCTTCTGACACTAATCTGCTCTTCTGACACCAATCTCTGTTCTTCTGACACCAATCTCTGCCCTTCTGACACCAATCTCTGCCCTTCTGACACTAATCTCTGCCCTTCTGACACCAATCTCTGCCCTTCTGACACCAATCTCTGCCCTTCTGAAACCAATCTCTGCCCTTCTGAAACCAATCTCTGCCCTTCTGACACTAATCTCTGCTCTTCTGACACCAATCTCTGCCCTTCTGACACTAATCTCTGCTCTTCTGACACCAATCTCTGCCCTTCTGACACCAATCTCTGCCCTTCTGACACCAATCTCTGCCCTTCTGACACCAATCTCTGCCCTTCTGACACTAATCTGCTCTTCTGACACCAATCTCTGCCCTTCTGACACCAATCTCTGCCCTTCTGACACCAATCTCTGCTCTTGTGACACTAATCTCTGCCCTTCTGACACCAATCTCTGCCCTTCTGACACCAATCTCTGCCCTTCTGACACCAATGTCTGCTCTTCTGACACCAATTTCTGTCCTTCTGACACCAATCTCTGCCCTTCTTACACCAATGTCTGCTCTTCTGACACCAATCTCTGCCCTTCTGACACTAATCTGTGCCCTTCTGATACCAATGTCTGCTCTTCTGACACCAATCTCTGCCCTTCTGACACCAATCTCTGCTCTTCTGACACCAATCTCTGCCCTTCTGACACCAATCTCTGCTCTTCTGACACCAATCTCTGCCCTTCGGACACCAATCTCTGCTCTTCTGACACCGATCTCTGCCCTTCGGACACCAATCTTTGCCCTTCTGACACAAATCTCTGCTCTTCTGACACTGTCCACTGCTCTGCTGACACCAATCTCTGCTCTTCTGACACCAATCTCTGCCCTTCTGATACCAATCTTTGCCCTTCTGACACCAATCTCTGCTCTTCTGACACTGTCCACTGCTCTGCTGACACCAATCTCTGCCCTTCTGACACCAATCTCTGCCCTTCTGACACTGTCCACTGCTCTGCTGACACCATCAGTATATACAGTATACATGTGTGTTTGAGATTTGGAGTGCACACCCTAATGCAAAAGACCCTTTTTGGGAACCAGTGACATTACTATAGTGATCAGTGCTAAAAAAAATATGCACTGTCACTGTGCTAATGGCACTGGCAGGGAAGGGGTTAACATCAGGGGTGATCAAAGGGTTAAATGTTATCCTAGGAAGTGCTTACTAACTGTGGGGGAGGTGCTTGTACTGTGAGAAGGCAGAGATTCATTTTCCTGCTCAGCAGAAACACAGGATCTCTTCCTCCTCTTCCCACAGAACGGCGATCTGCCTTGTTTATATAGGCAGACCGCTATTCTGTCTCTCTCGGTAATGATCAGCAGGTTCTGGCGGACATCAGGTCCGCTGGATCGGCTACTGTCCAATCACAGCGGGAGGTTCTCGCCGGTGGTGCGCATACACGCCCCAGACCCGGAAGTGCAGAATCATGTACAGCAGGGGCGTAACTACAGGGGTTGCAGGGGTTGCGATTGCTACCGGGCCCCATGCTCCAGGGGGCCCAGTAGCAAAGCAGTGGGTGAACTTCCAGGATTGCAAAAGTCACACTTGCGACCGGGCCCTGGCATTGCACCACTGTGGGGAGGCCCAAAGATTGCAGGAAGGGAGCCCACTGCAGAACTTGTGAAAGGATCCTGCTGCGGGACCGTAATAAAAGGCCATGCAACGAGAGTAAAGAGCCCCAGGATTAGTGGGAAGAGCCCTGGGCTTGAAGGGAAGGGCCCCGGCCAGGGATCTGGGGGGGCCCTTCATGGTTTCTTGCATCGGGGCCCTGAAGGCTCTAGTTACGCCTCTGATGTACAGGTACGTGATCCTGTGCAAGGGAGCATCTATATAAAGTATACGGTCAGCCAGCGAATAAAGTGACCGTGTTATTAAAATAAAGATGCAGAAAAGAGTTCCCTGTAAAAGAAGAGAATAAATACTTCTCTTTCTTACTGCCTGCACTGACAATTGCTTCCTCTGAAGTCTGCCCAGAATCCAATACATCCGGCGGTGTCAATCTTCTGGTCCTCCACTGCGCTCAGTGATTCCTCCAGCTGAGGGGTATTCAGCAGCAGGGCCGTAGATAAGGGGGTACCACCAGTCCTCCTGTATGGGGCCCAGGCAGCAGGGTGAATGGGATGTGGGCAGGGAGGGTGATCGCTGGGGCAGGGGGGCAATTACTGGAACCATTCCCCTATATGCCTCTCTCTGCAGCAGCTGAAATCTGGCTTCTTCTCCTCTCCCTCCCTTCGGCTTTCAGCTGTAGCAGTGGGAGCCACAACGATTACCCTCCCTGTGCACCACAGGTTTCCTCCTGCTGCCCAGACCCCCCCCCCTGTGCCCCCTACCCCCACAGCGCTGCCGGCATCCTTCCTCTTCTGCCTGCTGGCAGCTGCAAGCACACAATAGGATCCTTCAAGATTGAGAGTGGGGGAAGGGTTAGGTAAATATGTCATATTTACCAGCCCCTTCCTTTCCGGAATGAACACAATGAGGGATCATTACCGATCACCCCCTGTGTTCATTCATAACTGAATCATTGGGTGTATGAGGCCCCGTGGTTTCTAACAGCAGCTCCAAAACAAAATTGCAATGTATATCACCTTGCTCCTGCGCTCAGAACCCAAGCTCCTCGACCACTCTTTCCACGGGAATCACGTTTGGCATCTCAAATGGCAAAGGCCTTGCTGCCCTGTAGGACCGGGGTACTTCAACAAGTACTGCAAACAAAAAACAAAGAACCGGCCTAGCGCATTATCCTCAATATAGGCTTTATTGATAAGAAGTAAAAAAGTGACTACATACAAACAATGGTGTAAACCAGGGGTGTCCAAACTATGGCCCCCCAGCTGTTCAGGAACTACAATTCCCATGAGGCATTGTAAATCTGACATTCACAGACTTAACTAGGCATGATGGGAATTTTAGTTCCTGAACAACTGGAGGGTCATAGTTTGAACATATTTGGTGTAAACCAACATATCAAATCCAAACATCAGGAGCAGTCCATGTAAATATCCACTGTCCTTGACGGATGACGGCTGACGCGTTTTGAGGCTCCGCCTCTTCCTCAGAGCTACTTCTGAGGAAGAGGCGAAGCCTCAAACGTGTCAGCCATCATTGGTCAAGGACAGTGAAAATTTACATGGACTGCTCCTGATGTTTGGATTCGATATGTTGGTTTACACCAAATATGTTCAAACTATGACCCTCCAGTTGTTCAGGAACTAAAATTCCCATCATGCCTAGTCATGTCTGGGCATGTCAGAGTTTTGCAATGCCTCATGGGATGTGTAGTTCCGCAACAGCTGGAGGGCCGTAGTTTGAGGATCCCTGGTTTACACTATTGTTTGTATGTAGTCACTTTTACTTCTTATCAATAAAGCCTATATTGAGGATAATCCGCTAGGCCGGTGCGCCCTTTCTTTGTTTTCTGTTTGCAGTTTCTAACAGCAGCCCTGCCCAGCAGTGTGGGTGTAATAAGATAGGTTTCTTTTTCAGGGGGCAATTTCATTTTAGTGATAGGGTCTCTTTAAGTTTTGGGTAATGCTATCATAAAAAATATAATTTAAAAAGTAAAAGTGTTCTCCATTGCTTATTACTGCCATGGTATCGGAGTAATGCACGGAAAGTGAGACTCCCTTGCAGTCCTAATCATTTTAAATTACAACATTGTAATTGTCATTACCATGAATCAGCCATTCCAGGAGGAATGAAAGAGTGGCTTTGTTCCATTGCTATTCACATTTATCCAAAGAGGTCTGCAGACGGCATTCTTCTGCTCCAGCTCCATTATACCTCCACTCTGCTGAAATGCACTATGACAGGTAACAATGTACACATTGATTTTAAACATTATCCTTAATATGTGGAGTAACCAATGCCCTACCACAAGCAACAATGCCATATTATATCACCAATCAGATCTTTCCGTGTGTCCCATAGGATTAAAGGGTAAATCCTTCCAAAAATATTATTTCCATTAACCAGTTCTGGACCAGAAGATTTTCCCCCATAATGACCAGGCCATTTTTTGCCATTAGGCACTGCGTTACTTTAAAGAGGTTGCAAACACCTGAAAGAAAAACACATAATGAGCTAGTATGCATCGCATACTAGTTCATTATGAAATACTTACCTAAGAACGAAGCCCCGCAGTGCCGACCTCTTACCTGTCCATGGGCGACATGTTCTGTCGCCCTTCTTCCGGGTTTGCAGCATCCGGCCATCTGATTGGCTGGAGCCGCGATGACGTCACTCCCGCGCATGCGCACGGGAGCCAACGGTAACAGCACGGGGCTCTGAAGGAACGGCACGAGCGGCTGTTCCTTCAGAGCGCATGCACAAGTGATGTTACTGGCTGCATGCAAAGTAAATATCTCCTAAACGGTGCATGTTTAGGAGATATTTACAGTACCTATAGATAAACCCTAATATAGGCTTACCAATAGGTACAAGTTGTAGAGGAACGGACAATTGTGTGGTCGTGCGACGCTGTACCCAAATACATTTGATGGCTTTTTTTCCACAAATAGAGCTTTCTTTTGGTGGTATGTGATCACCTGTGCGGTTTTTATTTTTTGCGCTTTAAACAAAAAAAGAGACAATTCTAAAAAAACAAAAAAAAAACAATTTTTTTCACTTTCTGCTATATAACGACCCCCCCCCCCCCCAAAAAAAAAATTAAAAACAATTTTTTTGTTATCCTTTTAGACCAATTTGTATTCTGTCACATATTTTTGATGAATAAAAAATTGCAATAAGTGTATTTTGATTGGTTTGCACAAAAGTTATCGTGTTTACAAACTAGGGGAAAGATTTATGTCATTTTATTTATTTATTTATTTATTTATTTACCAGTAATGGCGGTGATCTGCGATTTTTAGCGGGACTGAGACATTGCGGGGGACAGATCGGACCCCTAGCATTTTTGACACTTTTGGGGGGACCAGTGACATTACTACAGTAATCAGTGCTAGAAATATGCACTGTTACTGTAATAATGACACTGGTAGGGAAGGGGTTAATCCCGGGGGGGGGATCAAAGAGTTAAATATGTCCATAGGGGGTGTTTTCTAACTGTGTGGGGGATGGACTTTCTACATGAACACAGAGACCTGTGTTCCCAAATAGGAGGAACACAGGATTCCTGTGTTTATTACTGACAGGACAGCGGTCTGCTGTGTTTACAACAGCAGACCGCAGTTCTGTCTCCACCAGGAGCGACCGTGGGTGCACATTGGCAATCGCAGCCGTCAGATCCGCTGATCGGCTTCCCCTGTGGTAAATGGGCGCGTGCGCTCCCGCTAGCAGTCCCGAAAAGTGACATACAGTTACGTAGTACACAGGACAGAGCTGACCTGCCACAGATAAAACTGCGGCGGCGGTCCTTATGTGGTAAAAGGAGGACTCTGGCAAGCCGAGTCACCACCTGGAACTTCAGTGGGAAAATCTCTCTGGTATAGGCCTGGCCCTGTTCTCATTTATCTTGGAGTCTTTTTTTGCCTGTTAGTTTCATGGGGTCTTCCTCTATACTAGGGGTCTCCAAACTTTTTGAACAGGGGGCCAGTTCAGGCTTTTGGGGGGCCGTACTGTGGCCATCGGGAGTGGACGAGGTCCCAACATTAGTGGAAAAAACAATACTCCATCTTTGGTGTCATTGGGAGGAATTGTGCCTTAGCGTTGATGTCATTGGAAGGAATTGCGTCCCATCATTGGTCCCAGCTTGCAGGGAACACATTTCTACCAATACACCTACATTACATGGTAAGGCAGATGATAATGTAATCAATGCTATTCCACATAAGCAAAATTAACCAAACAGAATTCTCTATTACCCTTGGCACATTGGTCATTGGCCCCAATTGTTGGTGTCATTGGGAGAAAGTGTGGCCCATCGATGGTGTCATTAAGAGGAATTGTGCTCCTTAATTGGGGTGAGTGGTGGAGGGATTATGCCCCAAGGGCCTTACCATTGGATGAAATAGTGATTCAAGGGCCAGATAAAAGTAAGCAAAGGGCCACAGTTTGGAGACCACTGCTCTATACCAGCTTCATTTTCTATAATATAATCCAATTTCCAGCAGGGAGTGTGGGCCCCCCTTGTAATTATCTCAGCAAGTTATCAGATGTGGTAACATTAGCACATACTGTATATCTTAAGCCGGCCATACATGGATGGAAGTTCTGCCAGTTCAGCAGGAACTGGCCAAATTTCAAACCTTGTATGGCCACTGTGGTTAATCAGAAGTCTGCAGAAATCTTCTGATCCACTTCTGTTCAACCTCCCTACTGGAAAAGTTTCACTGGATCAGCGCTGCAGTCAATAAAGTGCAGCACTGATCAGTCTCCCCGATGTCATATAACAATGACACAACAGGGAAGAGTCTCCTTAAATGTGTGGATGGGGGAATTGGGTCAGTAAAGCCTTGTACACACGCAACGAATTTCCGCCAACCGGTCGTCCGTCTTTTGTCCAGAGTTGTGTTTTGTTGGTTGGAATGTGCCTAGACTACACACAAATTTTCTCGCACGACAAAATTCTACTTCAGAAGTGATGTCATGTGTTGGTTTGCTTTCTTTGTGTTCTTTCTTCTCTGAGCATGCCCAGACTTGCTCATTAGATTTTTCCCTGTCGAAATCTGTACTGACTGCACGAAAATAGGCCGTGTTTTGACGGAGGACAAACATTTTATAGCCTGCACACCAGAATTTTTTCAGCCGAAAAGTCGGAGTCGGTTGTCGAGAGCATCATACTAACAAGCCGAAAATCAGCAGATCGGTCGTCGGACGAAAATTCCCGGCCGAATTTTGACTCGTGTGTACGAGGCTTTAGTTTTGTTCATCCTGCTGGGTGAATGAGAAAATGGACTCATCTCTGGCCAGCATTACCACCAAGGCCCCTGAGAAACCAAATGTTAAATGATTTCGTTTTCTAAAAAAAAAAAAAAATATTAGTGTTAGCTTAAGGGTCCTTTCACACGGGCGCTCCGTATGTCCGCAAATCATCCTATTTTTTTGCGGATGATTTGCGGACATAATGTAAGTGAATGGCACTGCGGATGTCAGTGGAATACCATCCGCTGACATCCGATTTTCCTCCTTTCAGTTCTGTTCCGTTTTTTCGAATGGAACAGAACCCTATTTTTTCTTCCGTGTAAAAAACGGAAAGGAAGGAAAATCGGATGTCAGCGGTGTCATCCGCTGACATCCGCAGTGCTATATACTTACATTATGTCCGCATATCATCCGCAAACGGATGGGATGATATGTCAGCGGAGGACAAATGTCATCCGCTCCGTGAAAAAAAAAGTCCCGCAGCGGACTAAAGCAGCGGAGCGGCCGTCTGAAAGGACCCTTAGAAACAATTTAAAGCAGTCTTTCTCAAACTTTTTTGTAATCATTTTCAAATCTTGACAAAACCCCTGCTAAATCAATCAGATCTACAGCTTACAGACATTGGCATGATTAGTAAGTTCAAGAAAGTTACAAAGTGGTATTTAAAGTGATTGTAAAGTCTCCTTTTTTGTTAAAAATAACAAACATGTTATACTTACCTCCTCTGTGCAGTGGTTTTGCACAGAGCATCCCGGATCCTCCTCTTCCTGGCCTCTCCCTCCTGTCGAGTGCCCCCAAAGCAAGCAGCTTGATATGGTGGCACCCGAGGCGCCGCTTTGTGTATCCATTCAGACACCGAGCTGTGACCCGGCCCGCCCCCTCTCTCTCCTCATTGGTTCCCTGAATTTGATTGACAGTAGCAGGAGCAAATGGTGCCACACTGCTGTCTCTTCCAATGAGGTGGGAGAGTCTCGGGCAGCTGGGTCACTCCTGCAACATCGCTGGAGAGAGATGGGGCTCAGGTAAGTATTAGGGGGGTTGCTGCACACAGAAGCATAGAATGCCTAAAGATAAAAAAAAAACCTTCTGACTTTGTTGTTGTTGTTGAGTCCTTTAGGCCCCTTTCACATTTGTGCGACCTGAACTTGAAGCAATGCCTGTGTAATCTTAAAGGTCTATGGACCTCCAAACACAATAAAGTCTGACCAAAGTAGTGCAGGGAGGGACTACTTTGAAGTAGTTGCGACTTGAAGTTGCACAGATATGAACGGTGTTCGTTGGAAATTATGGAGTACCACTTGTCAGTCCCAAGTTGCAGGACAAATCGCACGAGTGTGAAAGGGGCCTTAGTCGTGTTCGACTCTTCGTGACCTCATAGACCATAGCGCGCCAGGCTTTTCTGTCTTCCATTGCCTCCTGGAGTTTGCCCAACTTCATATTTATTGTTTCCCTGATGCTATCTATCCATCTTGTTTTCTGTCTTCTGACTTTACAGCCACTTTAACTTTAAAATAAATAAGAAAATGTTGACAGACAGGTTTTTTTAATGGCAAAAAAGGCCCTCCTGGTCTCTAAGGCTGCATTCACATGTCAGCGTTTGGATCGCGGGCAGAACCGCCGCGGTTCCGCCCGCGATCCGGAGATTATTGCAAATCGCAGGACGCCTAGCATTGCCCGTTGATTTGCAATAGCCCCCCAAACGCCGAGCGATGTTGCCGCGATTTCCGCCTGCCGAAGCGCGACAACATCGCGCAAACAAAATCGCGGGACGCAATACGCTCCAAAGAAGCTCTTGTACTTCTTTGGAGCGTATTGCATCCCGCGATTTTGTTTGCGCGATGTTGCCGCGATTCGGCAGGCGGAAATCGCGGCAACATCGCTCGGCGTTTGGGGGGCTATTGCAAATCAACGGGCAACGCTAGGCGTCCCGCGATTTGCAATAAATCTCCGGATCGCGGGCGGAACCGCGGCGTTTCTGCCCGCGACCCATACGCTCACATGTGAACGGAGCCTTAATGCCTCCTTCTGACTGTCAGAAGTAATGTACACTGTGCAGCTCATGCAGAGTACATTACAGCACCTGCCCTGTGCCATGGCCATTAAATGCACATGTGCAAGAGTGATACCATTTTGGCCCGGCCATTCAAGCAGCCGAGTGGCATAAACCCTGGAGGAAGACAGGGAAGAAGATGGAAACACTCCAGCACTGTGCTGTCGGTGCTGGAGGGCTTCCTCTGACAGGTAGGTCTATCAGAATGTGCTAATATGCGTGTATACTAGCACATAATTGTGTAAAGGGGGGTAAAAAACAAAAACAAAATTTGGAATTTACTACCACATTAAATGATATAATAATGGCGTATCTAGTGTACAGGTGAAATAAATCATGCTCAGTATAATCTTTACAGGAACAATAACAGGAAAGAAGTTTAGATTGTGATGTCCTCTAACATTATTGTTCAGAGTAAATGTAATGTAAATGAAAATTCATTGGTTGTCAGCAGTGGTGTATTTAGGTTTTGTGCTGCCCTAGGCCTGACTAATCTCGTGCACCCCCTAATTTAAATATGATCCACCCCTTCCTGTCAAGGCCACACCCCTTCCTGTTTAAGACCCGCCCTGTCATCTGCAAACCACGCCCCTTCCTGTTTAGGCCCAACCTCTTCCTCTCTGTACATTAAAAGTGGGTACCAAGTGCCTACTTGTATATTTTATTGTTTTGTATTTGTACCCTATTTTCCATCCATCCAGCGGATCGGATGGGATCGGATGAGAACGGACAGGCGGTCCATTCCCATCCGATTTCCCCCATAGAGATGCATGGGGAACTGACAGCTGTGTCTCCGCACACAGCGCGGAGACACAGCTGTCCTCCTGCTGCTCAGCAGGGGATCAGCGGCTCGATCCCCCGCTGAGAAAAACGGAATCCGTCCGACGGATGGATAGTGTGAAAGGGGCCTAATAATTTCACAGCATGTAAAATAAAATTTACCAAAAAAGAACTGGCTCTTTAACTGGAATTTCAGTAGCGCAGGGATGGTGACCGTGATGACGTCCCACTATAACACACTGCCAAGTGCCAATACAATGTGATTACTCAAAATAACTGGATCTGATAAGATGCATAAATATGAGATAAATAAATAAAATCACATCAATAAAGTCCATTAATAAAGTGCATAGAGCATTTCAAGGTGCATTCATGAGAAGTCCAAAGTGCAATCATGCAGGATCAATGGTGTGAATTATAGGACCACCCTTGCATGCCACCACCTTCAGTGCCGCGACAGCCAGGTGGTGGCATGCAAGGGTGGTCCTATAATTCACACCATTGATCCTGCATGATTGCACTTTGGACTCCTCATGAATGCACCTTGAAATGCTCTATGCACTTTATTAATGGACTTTATGGATGTGATTTTATGTGATTTTAATGATCTCATATTTATGCATCTTATCAGATCCAGTTATTCTGAGTAATGTGGAGCCTGTGGCGGTGGGAGGCAGCATGGGACAGGTCAGGGAGGGACAGGGTGGGGGCTTTTTTGTGTGGGGGGGCTGCAAAAAATCCCTAGAACATCCATAGGCCTGGCCTGGGCCTTGTCGGCCTAGGCCAAGATACAGGCAGCGTAGTAATTAGAGCATATTTTGCAGTACATTTTTTTTTTCAGATTTAATATTTTTTTTTTATTTTTTTAACAGTACATGAACCTTAACAGAATGTAAACTGTTTAATGATTTTTCATTGATTTCAGCATGCATGAAACACTTGATGAAATCACAATGCAACGTCATTAAACAGTTTACATTCTATTAAAATGTACTGCAGTCAGTGAACAGCTGCAGGCTGCAGCACAGTACCTGCTCGCTGCTCCTGCTGTCCTGGCCTGGGGGTTCCCGGGTTCTCCTCTGCTCCGTGCTCTGAGACTGCTCTCACTCAGTCTCAGACTCTATCCCCTGCAAAGTAGTGCTGTCTCTCTCGGTCTCTCCTCGTCCTCTCGGGAATGGATGTGCAGGGATGGCGGCCGCGCGGAGGAGGGTGGGCGGAGAATTAGGCTCCGCCCCACCACCTAAATTAGGAGAAGCATCTATGGGGACCGTGACACTGTCCCTCCCCTCCCTCCCCTCTGGCAAAGTACATCGCCGCGACGCCGCCCCTTCAGCAGCTTCAGACTGCAGCGAAACAAGCCGCAAGTGTGTTTACTTATTCAAGCCGCCGGCCGCCTGGGACTGTCTGTCACTGCTTGTGTGCGGCAGAGGGCGGCCGCGGGAAGGATGCAGAACATTGCCGGTACCCGGCGGGTCCCGGGAGGACGGGTTGGGGGGGAGTTCGTGCAGGGGGGGGCGGCTTTTTTGCCGTCCCCCCGCAAAGTGCCACCCTAGGCCTGGGCCTTGTCGGCCTAGGCCTAGATACAGCGCTGGTTGTCAGTGGAAAAATGCCCTTGTGCAATGATGTTCAGTGAAGAAAGGAGATCATTGGGCCATCTCTTACTGCCCAAGGAACCCATAGCAACCTCAGGAGGAATTTTGGAGAAAGGCTGCATGTCTGTCATTCCACCCAGAAGTGATACATTATTTACCAGGGAGCCTGGTGGGCTGAATCAACCCCTGGCTTCTTATATGTCTGTAACACTACCCCTGTGAGGGCCGCTTGCTCAGTCTGTACCCCAGGGGCATAATTACAGGGGTTGCAATTGCAACCAGGCCCCATGCTCCAGTGCGGCTCCCCTGTACACCTGGATAGGAGGGGCGGTGGGGGCAGCATGTAGAGAAATCACTGTCCTCCTTTTTCCTCCTGTAGCTGCAGGAGAAAAATGGAGGAGATTGTTTCCTCTGTATGCTGCCCCCGCCATTCCTCCTATCCAGTTCACTTGTGTTCTGCTGTCTCTGGGCCCATGTGTGCTCCCCTGCCCCCCTTCTACTGTGCTGCCCCCTCACTGTGCTCCGTTCCCTCACCTGCCGCCTGCTGCAGGGGATGTGTCACAATAGAGAGCCAGGAAGGGGTTGGTAAATATGTAATTTACCAGCTCCTTCCTTTTCTGAATGGACAGAGTCAGTGACATTGTAAAAAAATAAAATAAAATGATAAAAAAATACAATTAATTAATTAAATTACCAAAAAATAAAAACTACTGACACCAGTGGATGAACTTCCAGGATCACAAAGGTCAGACTTGCGACCGGGCCCTGGCATTCCACCACCGTGGGGAGGCCCCAAGATGGCAGGAAGGGGGCCCACTGCAGAACTTGTGAAAGGGTCCCGCAATGAGAGTAAAGGGCCCCAGGATCAGAGGGAAGAGTCCCAGGCTTGAAGAGAAGGGCCCCAGTCAGGGGTTCGGGTGGCCCTTCATGTTTTCTTGCACCAGAGCCCTGAAGGTTCTAGTTACGCCTCTGCTGTACCCCACTGGTTGCCCCGACAATGCAAGTCCTCCGACACCTCTGACACCCTGGGTTCAGACATTTTTTCAATGGCAATCAAAGAGTTAAAGACACACAATTTAGGTGCAAAAGTTGAGTAATGGAAAATTTTGGGCAGTTTTGGGACTTTAGATGAGACACCGGCGAGCACTGCTCAGCGTCTCCATCCCTGTATATAACAGAACTGAAGAGAAAAAGGGGATTAAAGAAGGTGTGTGTGTGTGTGGAAACCAACCAGACCTTAGCTTGCTATACTTACCCACCAGTCTGATGTCAAACCAAATAAACCTGTCTAACATAATAGGTTAAAAACAGGGGTTTAGTTAACACACATTTGCAAACGCATGTATAAGCTGCAGGCCACTCCAAGGCACCCTGTGTATCCTGCAGTCCTAACACTACCTAACACTACTCAAACTGAGTGTCTCCTGAGTGTCTCCAACATGGGAGTACATGAATGCTAATGGATGGATGGGAAACAGGTGAGCTTGGAGATGGCCCAACCCTCCCCCAACCTGCTCCCAGCCATGACTGGTATTGAAATTTTGAGACACTCGGGAGAAACTCAGTTTGAGTAGTGTTAGGTAGTGTTAGGACTGCAGGATACACAGGGTGCCTTGGAGTGGCCTGCAGCTTATACGTGCGTTTGCAAATGTGTGTTAACTAATCCCCTGTTTTTAACCTATTATGTTAGACAGGTTTATTTGGTTTGTCAGCAGACTGGTGGGTAAGTATAGCAAGCTAAGGGCTGGTTGGTTTCCACACACACACACACCTTCTTTAAAGCGGAGTTCCGGGCACAAAATCGATGTTTTTTTTTTGTGCCCGTCCGCTAGTTCTGCATAACCTCAAAAGGAATTGGATAGTTAGGTTTTTTTTTTTTTTAAAAAAACTCACCTTGTAATTGTAGATCGTAAATACTCACCTCAGGGTACTTCCTCCCTCAGCGCCGCGGCTCCCCCCATCACTTCCTGCCTGGCGATGATTCCTGGGAGCTGAACGTCATAGCTCCCAGGAATCAATGCGACGGCACCGGCCCCGCACGTCACTTCCGGGCAACGCCGCATTCCCCTGCTAAACAGCTTCTGGGCATGCCCAGAAGCTGTTTAGGAATGCGGCGCCGCACCGGAAGTGACGAGAGGGGCCGGTGCGGCGCATTCTGGGAGAAGAAGACGCGGAAGAAGACGCAGAAGAGGACCGCGCCGGCTTCAGCTGCCCACAAGAGAGATGGAAACGCTGTGGAAGAAATTTTATAAGTAAGTATTTCTTCTAAAAGGTAAGTGCGAACCGGGACAGATCAGAGGCTAGCCATTGTGGAATGTGCTAGCCCTGACTGTCCCGGGGGTATTCTTATTGAAAAATGACATCTGTGCCCGTAACTCCGCTTTAATCCCCTTTTTCTCTTCAGTTCTGTTATATACAGGGATGGAGACGCTGAGCAGTGCTCGCCGATGTCTCATCTAAAGTCCCAAAACTGCCCAAAATTTTCCATGTTGTCATGGATGGAGACGCTTGCTTTACAGGCTGGTGTTTCATCTAAAGTCCCATTTGCCTTTACCATCTATATTATTAGGATGGGGGTGTGTGTTTCCCAGCTGGTCATTTTTTAGTTTGCTCCCATTGGCTTTCACATAGCCATTAGTTTTTCAATACCAGTCACGGCTGGGAGCAGGTTGGGGGAGGATTGGGCCATCTCCAAGCTCACCTGTTTCCCATCCATCCATTAGCATTCATGTACTCCCATGTTGGAGACACTCAGGAGACACTCAGTTTGAGTAGTGTTAGGTAGTGTTAGGACTGCAGGATACACAGGGTGCCTTGGAGTGGCCTGCAGCTTATACATGCGTTTGCAAATGTGTGTTAACTAAACCCCTGTTTTTAACCTATTATGTTAGAAAGGTTTATTTGGTTTGTCAGCAGACTGGTGGGTAAGTATAGCAAGCTAAGGGCTGGTTGGTTTCCACATACACACACACCTTCTTTAATCCCCTTTTTCTCTTCAGTAAAGTTGAGTAATGTTTACAGAAAAGCTATTGGTATAAATCCCCAGTGGTAAGCTTGTCCCCTGAGGAAGCGTCACAGCAACAAGAAAACACAATAGTAACAGTGATATAAAACAGTGACTCAAAAGTAATATTTGATTGTAGAATGCAAAGATTTTCAAAAAACACTCTATTCAGCTAAACCCTATGTGAACAGGCAGGAGGAGGGCCGAGGGGTGACCGCTCTTGTGTCAAAAGACTCAACACCACAGGCCAAATGGAACAACAAGATATGACAACGTCTATACATTATTAGAATTATTAGCTCTTGAATACTTAAACCGGCTCTGTTAGCAAATAGAGTCCTGGGTCCACTCCCTTGGTGGAGAGGAGGATATGCTGTACTCCCTTCAGAGAATAAAGAATCCTTTGGTCTTAAGCTAGCTCTTTAATGGAGTACTTGAGATATCCTGGATATTGAGAGGAGGTGAAATAGCCTAGTGACACCTTAACTAACAATGTGTAGCAAAGGGTATTTATGGTGTCCTGTGGAAAAGGAGCACTGCTGTTGCTCGGCAAAGTGTCTATGTTGCACCAGGTCCTACAGGCTTAGGCAAAGAGACAAGCAGTGATGTCTTTATGACATGTAGCACCCTCCTAGACAGGTGCTAGGTAAAAGCATCTAATGCTCCTGCTGCTTATCAGGGGAGCTGATCTTTTGTTAGGTCTGTTCTCTGTGGTCAGTGTGTATTCATCTGGTCTGAGGGAGTGTCCCCACTGAATCCAATGGGGAGGCCTGTTGGATAGTGGAGGAAACCTGGCAAATAGTACACAAGCTTTTGTACTGTCCAGTGGGTTGGCATCTGGAGAGGTGCATTATGGGATTGATTATAAAAGCGGGGAGCGCATGAGGCAGGGTGTCTTTTGGCGGGATCAAAGTCCCAGGAGGAAGTGTTTGTAAACGTGATAACTTTTACGCAAACCAATCAAAAAGACACTTTTTGGGATTTTTTTTACAAGAAATATGTAGCAGAACACAAATTGGCCTAAACGGATAAAAAAATTTGAATTTTTAAATTTTTTTATTGGGAATGTTTTATAGCAGAAAGTCAAAAATATTGTGTTTTTTTCAAAATTGTCGCTCTTTTTTTGTTTATAGCTTAAAATCTAAAAACCGCAGAGGTGATCAAATACCAGCAAAAGAAAGCTCTATTTGTGGGAAAAAAAGGACATCCATTGTATTTGAGTACAGCGTCGCACGGCCGTGCAGTTGTTAGTTAAAATAACGCAGTGCCAAATCGCAAAAAATGCCCTGGTCATTAAAGTGGTTGTAAAATAAGGCTTACCTAGAGGCAGAGGCGTAACTAGAACCTTCAGGGCCCCGGTGCAAGAAACCATGAAGGGCCCCCTGGCGCCCTGGGGCCCTTTACTCTAGTTGCGGGGCCCTTTATTACGGTGAGGGAAGGGAGAATTCTGAAGGGGGGGCAGCACATAAGGGAGGGGGGACCAGGGGAACACACAGGGGCCCAGAGACAGCAGAACACAAGTATACTGGATAGGAGAAGTGGCGGGGGCAGCGTACAGAGGAACCAATCTCCTCCATTTTCTTCCTGCAGCTACAGAAGGAAAAAGGAGGACAGTGATTTCTCTACATGCTGCCCCCGCCGCCCCTCCTATTCAGGTGTACAGGGGAGCCACATGGGCCCCCTTGAGCATGGGGCCCGGTTGCGATTGCAACCCCTGCAACCCCTGTAGTTACGCCCCTGCCTAGAGGTACTATAAATATCTCCTAAACTTGCACTACTTAGGAGATATTTACTTTTAATGCAGCTGATTACGTCATCGGCGCATGCGCTCTGAAGGAACGGCCACCAGTGCCGTTCCTTCACAGCCCTGTGCCGTGAACGGCGACTCCCGCGCGTGATGTGATCGTGCCTCCGGCTAATCAGATGGCCAGAGGACGCAAACCAGGAAGCAGGATGGCCGAACATGTCGCTGTGCGGGCGGCACGGCGGAGGCTTCGTTCTAAGGTAAGCATTTCATAATGAGCTTGTATGCGATGCATACTAGCTCATTATGCGTTTGTCTTACAGGTTTTTTTTTTTTTCCCTCATTTTTTTGTGCAGGGTTTACTTCCTCTTTAACCACTTGCCGACCGCCGCACGCCGATCTACGTCGGCGGTCAGCCCCTCACAGGCAAAGTGACGTAGGGCTACGTCACTAGCTTGTGAGGGTCTAGGGAGCGGGCGCGCTCCCGCTCCCGCGTGGTCACGGACCCCCCCGCGCGTGTGACCGGCGGACCCGATGTCCGCCGGCCACTCTGCGATTGGCGGGGGAGAGGGAGAAAGTCAGGCAGCTTGTGTAAACAAGCTGCCTGTCATTCTCCCCTCTGTATGAGAGCTGATCATATGGATCTACTATGTAGATCCGTTGATCACTCTGCATACAGCTGAAGCCACAGCCAATCACAGTAAGAATCACGCCCCTAGGGACACACACAGCCCCTCCCTCTCAAATAAAGTTAACCCCTTCACTACCAGTGTATTTTTACAGTAACAGTGCATATATATAGCACTGATTACTGTAGAAATGTCACTGGTAACCCCAAAAGTGTCAAAAATGTCAGTCAAGGGTCCGATCTGTCCGCCGCAATGTCGCAGTACCGCAAAAAAAATCGCAGATCGCCGCCATTACGCGTTAAAAAAAAAACAACAAAAATGACAAAAATCTTTCCCTTAGTCAGTAAACGCAATAACTTTTGCGCAAACCAATCAAAATACGCTTTTTGCGATTTTTTTTTACCAAACATAGGTAGCATAAAACAAATTGGCCGAAAATGTTAAAAAATTTTGATTTTTACATTTTTTTTGGGGGGAATTTCATATAAAAAAGAGGGAAAAATATTGCTATTTTTGCAAAATTGACGCTCTTTTTTTGTTTATAGCGCGTGATCAAAAAAGCGCACAGGTGATCAAATACCGCCAAAAGAAAGCTCTGTTTGTGGGAAAAAAAGGACGCCAAATTCGTTTAGGTACAGCGTCGCACGACCGCGCAATTGTCCGTTAAAGTCACGCAGTGCCGAATCGCAAAATACCCCCTGGTCGTTTAGCAGCCAAATCCTCCGGGGCTTAAGTGGTTAAGAGGGGTAAAACCTTTCGGAGCTGAAGTGGTTAAAAAAAAAAAAATATTTTGATACAAGATAATTGTAAAAATAAAGCTGCCAGGGGTCCTTCTGAGCCTCAGGCGCCAATAATAAATGTGATGTGGCCAATGGAGAGACTCGGGGAGTGCTAAACAAACAGGAAAGGAATACATAATGGGAGCTGCCTAATTTTATTTACACATCTAACATTCTGCTTGTGAACACCCCTTTCTTCTTCTAAGCGTGGCTCATTATCCCCCTCCCGTGATGGTTCTGCATGGGGAAGCTTTTGTCTTCTATTGTAATGATGGATAAGCACACCACAAACAGCAGGGAATTTAATGACTGCTAGAAAGGTAACCTGAGGGTTTAGAGGCAGTGCAGGGGAGCGGCCCTGTCTTGTAAAGACTTTTACTGGTTTTATACATTTGTTTCTCCAGGTGATCCATTCAGTAGCTTCCAGCAGACCGTCTGCGAGCTCTTGGATGCATTAACGTAAGAGTGCATTTGCATAAAGAGAAATGAGCTTACCGACTGGATAAACAAACGATCTAGTCAAAAGCATTAGGCAAATCCAGCTGTTGTTCATTGCTGGGGTACTTTGGTAATGCAAATGCAGTACATCTCCTAAAGAAACATTGACCTCACCTGATACACCGCATATGTACCATACTGCGTATGAGCGCCCATTCATGAATTGCGCCAGTTCCGCATGATTTCAAAGCCGCAGGACAGTGAGATTTCATGCACAGATGTCAATGCAAGTCGCACATGAAATCACAAAAAATAGTGCAGTAACTATGTTTCAAATCGTGCTCCTTAAGGCCCCATTCACACGTATGCGACGCAATTTTACAGCGATTTTGCCGCGATTTTGAAAGCAATGGCAAGGCTATGTGCCTAAAAACGCATTCAAATCGTGGCAAAGTAGTGCAGGAACTACTTTGAAGTCGGTGCGACTTCAAAACGCACTGATATGAATGGGGCTCATTGAAAATAATGGAAAACGACTTGTCATGCGATTTTGCGGTCCAAAATCGCGGGACAAGTCGCACTAGTGTGAATGGGGCCTAACTGCTTGCGGAACACCTGCTGCAGATATACTGTTCGGCTGCGCGAATCGACGTATGAATACGTCGGTTCGCAGGAGCGGTCCTGGTGGCGAGTGTGCGCAGCCGGCGGTGTGCGTCTGCCCCCCACTCGTCAGCAGGGATGCCGATCCACGGGACCGGCGGGAACCGATTGCTGCCAGGCACCCGCGATCGCTCCCGGCTGAGAGAGAAGAACGGTAAGCTGTTGTAAACACACAGGACCATTGTTCTCTCTGAAATGATCACAGAGCGCCTGTGATCCTTCTATATATGATCACAGATCTCTGTGTTCATTTCACAAACCCCTCCCCCATACAGTTAGAAAACACTCCCCTAGGCTCACACCTAACCCTTTGATCACCCCGGGGTTAACCCCTTCCCTGCCAGTGTCATTATTACAGTAACAGCGCATATTTGCAGCACTGATTACTGTATTAATGTCACTGGTCCCCCCAAAAGTGTCCAAAATGTCAGTTAGCGGTCCGATCTGTCTGCCGCAATGTCGCAGTCCTGCTAAAAATTGCTGATCGCCGCCATTACTAGTAAAAAAATAAATAAATAAATAACAGTGACAAATCTTTCCACTAGTTTGTAGACACGATAACTTTTGTGCAAACCAATCAAAATACGCTTATTGCGATTTTTTTTAACAAAAATATGTAGGAGAATACAAATTGGCCTAAAATGATAAAAAAATTAGATTTTTAAAATTTTTTTAGAGAATGTTATATAGCAGAATGTGAAAAATATTGTTTTTTTTTTTCAGTATTGTCACAATTTTTTTGTTTATAGCGCAAAAAATAAAAATCGCAGGGGTGATCAAATACCACCAAAAGAAAGCTCTATTTGTGGGAAAAAAAGGACATCAATTTTATTTAGGTACAGCATCGCATGGCCGCGCAATTATCCATTAAAGTAACACAGTGCTGAATCGCAAAAAATGATCTGGGCATTAAGGGGGCAAATCCTTCCGGTCCTTCCAGACCAAGTGGTAAAGTGATTCTGCTGGGGTCCCCCGCCAGCACTCCAGGCCCCTCCTCTTCATCGGGTGCCCCCACAGAAGCTCACTCTTTCCTTGAGGGCACCTGTGCGGGCTCGCTCCCGAGGCCCACTGCAGCGTCCATTGACACAGACAGCAGGACTGGGCCCAACCCCCCCCCCCCCATGTCACAGCTTTTGATTGACAGGAGTAGGAGTCAATTACTCCAGCTGCTATCAATCTGTCCAGTGAGGAGAGCAACAGCGGCTGGAGCCGCTGCGTTAATGCACATCGTTGGATCGGATCGGGTTTAGGTAAGAAAAAAAGGGGGGGTCTGGGGGGGAGCTGCAGCACAGAAGACCTTCATGCATTCTTAAGGCTTTACAACCACTTTAAAATTGCACATAGTAAGACATTGTCATAGCAAGACATTAGGTGCGACTTCAGGTGCGTTTTGTAAATCGCATGTTCCACCTTAAGTCGCACCGGTGTGAATGGGGGCTCACTTGAGTATAGCCTAGAGTAGCAATACACAGGGGTTGATTTACTAAAATTGGAGAGTGCAGAATCTAGTACAGTTCTGCATAGAAGTTTTTTTTTTTTTGTCAAAGATTATTTGAACAAATTGAAGTTAGAAGCTGATTGGCTGCCATGCACAGCTGGACCAAATTTTGCACTCTCCAGTTGTAGTAAATTAACCTCATTGACTGATAAAAGTGAGCAATTCTGAAAGATCCGTGGCAATGGAATACTATAACAAGAGAATTTTTTTTAGTGAATTTCAGCTTAAGTACAGTGCCTTGCGAAAGTATTCAGCCCCCTTGAACTTTGCAACCTTTTGCCACATTTCAGGCTTAAAACATAAAGATAAAAAACTGTAATTTTTTGTGAAGAATCAACAATAAGTGGGACACAATCATGAAGTGGAACGAAATTTATTGGATATTTCAAACTTTGTTAACAAATAAAAAATTGAAACATTGGGCGTGCAAAATTATTCAGCCCCTTTACTTTCAGTGCAACAAACTCTCTCCAGAAGTTCAGTGAGGATCTCTGAATGATCCAATGTTGACCTAAATGACTAATGATGATAAATAGAATCCACCTCTGTGTAATCAAGTCTCCGTATAAATGCACCTGCACTGTGATAGTCTCAGAGGTCCGTTTAAAGCGCAGAGAGCATCATGAAGAACAAGGAACACAGCAGGCAGGTCCGAGATACTGTTGTGGAGAAGTTTAAAGCCGGATTTGGATACAAAAAGATTTCCCAAGCTTTAAACATCCCAAGGAGCAATGCAAGCGATAATATTGAAATGGAAGGAGTATCAGACCACTGCAAATCTACAAAGACCTGGCCGTCCCTCTAAACTTTCAGCTCATACAAGGAGAAGACTGATCAGAGATGCAGCCAAGAGGCCCATGATCACTCTGGATGAACTGCAGAGATCTACAGCTGAGGTGGGAGACTCTGTCCATAGGACAACAATCAGTCGTATACTGCACAAATCTGGCCTTTATGGAAGAGTGGCAAGAAGAAAGCCATTTCTTAAAGATATCCATAAAAAGTGTCGTTTAAAGTTTGCCACAAGCCACCTGGGAGACACACCAAACATGTGGAAGAAGGTGCTCTGGTCAGATGAAACCAAAATCTAACTTTTTGGCAAACGTTATGTTTGGCGTAAAAGCAACACAGATCATCACCCTGAACACACCATCCCCACTGTCAAACATGGTGGCAGCAGCATCATGGTTTGGGCCTGCTTTTCTTCAGCAGGGAAAATTGATAGGAAGATGGATGGAGCCAAATACTTCTGAAAGAAAACCTGATGGAGTCTGCAAAAGACCTGAGACTGGGACGGAGATTTGTCTTCAAACAAGACAATGATCCAAAACATAAGCAAAATCTACAATGGAATGGTTCACAAATAAACATATCCAGGTGTTAGAATGGCCAAGTCAAAGTCCAGACCTGAATCCAATCGAGAATCCGTGGAAAGAACTGAAAACTGCTGTTCACAAACGCTCTCCATCCAACCTCACTGAGCTCGAGCTTTTTTGCAAGGAGGAATGGGCAAAAATGTCAGTCTCTCGATGTGCAAAACTGATAGAGACATACCCCAAGCGACTTACAGCTGTAATCGCAGCAAAAGGTAGTGCTACAAAGTATTAACTTAAGGGGGCTGAATAATTTTGCACACCCAATTTTTCAGTTTTTCATTTGTTAAAAAAGTTTTATATATCCAATAAATTTCGTTCCACTTCATGATTGTGTCCCACTTGTTGTTGATTCTTCACAAAAAATTACAGTTTTATATCTTTATGTTTGAAGCCTGAAATGTGGCAAAAGGTCGCAAAGTTCAAGGGGGCCGAATACTTTCGCAAGGCACTGTATGCTTTCACATGGGCGTTCTGCCCGGCAGACTCCACTTTGCTCAGCGGGGATCGATCTGCGGATCCCCGCTGAGCAGGCGGATGAAAGGTCGGTCCCTGCTTTACGGAGCTGTCAAAGTCCCGCTCTCCTCTATGGGAGATTGGATGAAAATGGACTGCCTGTCCGTTTTCATCTGAGCCCATCCAATCCAACCTCCCAGTATATTGGAAAATAGGGTTTCCATCCGTCTGGATTTCACAGACAGGATCGGATAGCAGCGGGTGTCCGCGGACATATCACCGCTGACATCCGCTGCCCCATAGGGGGTGCATGGAGCCTCCCATCAGGTCCGCCTGAAGGAGGACTTGATTGGAAAGCCCGTGTAAAAGGGGCCTACGACTTTTTTCAGAAAGCTGATCAACAATCTCACCTTTGTATTGCTTCAAAGGTCTCCTCTAAAAGGTCAGTTCATCCCGTCATCATCATCATCATCATCATCATCATCGTCCCACCCTCCCTTGCTATGATGTTGCTAGACACTCCCAGCCAATTCAAACCCTCGAGAATGCGCTGTCTCTCCTCATTGCAGTAGCTCTGAGCTCAGTAATGCTGTGACAGAGAAGATCCTGGACCACACATGTGTGGGGGTTTGGGAACACACTCCTATGATGGAGGGGGTGAGCAGTAACATCTAGGAGCAATGTCATACCAACAACTCAGGACGGGATGATTCCATCTCTGGGAGTTTTTCTGCCAGATCTTGTGAGATATGTAAATTGCCTACACCTATAGCAAGGGTAACATCTACAAATAAGTCTATATAGCCACTCTCATAAATTACAGACTTTTAGGCTACATTCACACCTGAGCGTAGCGTTTTCACGCGTTTTTTAACCGCGATTTTACCACGATTTTTACCGCGATTTTATTGCGATTTTTACCGCGGTTTACAGGCGTTTTTACAGGCGTTTTTTGTGCAGGCGTTTTTAGATTGAATAGAAACCAATGGAAAACGCCTGTAATCTGCCCAAAAAGAAGCTCATGTACTTTTTTGAGCGTTGGGTGTTTTGCTTACAGCGTCAAAACGCTCAGATGTGAACAGGGGCCATTGAAATGAATAGGATTTGTCATGTGAATGCAGCCTAAGAGTGTGGGATTGTCAAATAAAGTGAGCAAGCAATCACATATTTTAAAAAAAATAGAATATTTTAATGTTAAAAAATCTAATAAAAATGTGTAGATACACTACAGTATACAGTATAATTTAACAGAAACGTGGCTCAACCAGTTGTACAAAATAGTAGCAAGCTGATCCATATTATGGAGGTCCGATGCGTTTCGCAGACCATAGAGTGATTTCCAAGCTGCTTCTTTAGGGACCCTCAGCCTACTTTTGTTTGTCACATAACAATTCTACCAAATAGAACGAGAAAAAGCCATAAATGGCAATCCAGGTCCTAAAATGATGCGTGTATATAATGAAATGTCCGGTAGTCCCCCAACAAAATTGGGGGTATGTCTGGTGGATACTGGACCGTACCTTGGAAGCCTATATCCAAATAGCAACGTCAGCAAAAACTGATAAACATAAGTAGCGCAGTCATGCTCCAGAGTGGCTGCGACAGGAGAGCAATGGGGATTATCCAACTTTAGTCAAAGCTGCACAGTTTGTTTTTATGTACAGATTTCCCTTACCTGGACAGACAGTTTTTTTTGGTAAAGGTGATCTAACCCTTGAAGATGATCAGTTATGCACAATATTGCACCTCCTGTGTGCGATGTTCTGCTGTTATCTGCCACAATCACAGGGTATACAATGCATAATATCCAAATCAAAATTCAAACACTGCATTTTGTATCCTTCAGAAATGCTTTACTAATGCATGCCAAAAGCAAAACACAAATGCCCGACCCTAATAATGCATGGCATAATGCCATAAACAGCCCAGGAACCATTGTACAATTAGCCCCCGTTCACATTAAGTTCGGCTTTAAAATCACGCGATTTCAAAACCACATCTCAGTGCGACTTTGGGTGCGACTTTGAAGACATCTGTGCAGCTTCATACACCGATGTCTATTGAAGTTAGGGATAGATCGATATGTTTTTTTCAGGGCCGATACCGATATTTTGGTCACAACGTATTGGTATCGGCTGAAATGGGCCGATATTTTGTACATTTAAAGTCTTGAAAAATAAAGACAATTTTGACACAAATCTGGTACTGAACATGTACATTTTTGTTTAATGCTTAATGGCTGGCTTGCTGGCACCCTGTGGTGGGTGGCTGGCTAGCTGGCGCCCTGTGGTGGGTGGGTGGCTGGCACAGGGGCTGTGGGTGGCTGTCTGGTACAGGGCCTGTGGGTGGCTGGCTGTCTGGTACAGGGCCTGTGGGTGGCTGGCTGGTACAGGGCCTGTGGGTGGCTGGCTGGTACAGGGCCTGTGGCTGGCAGGTACAGGGCCTGTGGGTGGCTGGCTGGCTGGTACAGGGCCTGTGGGTGGCTGGCTGGTACAGGGCCTGTGGCTGGCAGGTACAGGGCCTGTGGGTGGCTGGCTGGTACAGGGCCTGTGGGTGGGTGGCTGGCTCGCTGGTACAGTGCCTGTGGCTGGCTGGTACAGGGCCGGTGGATGTGGGTGGCTGTCTGGTACCGGGCTGCTGTGGGTGGGTGTATGGCCGTGATACAATCCCGACTCCAGACGAGGCTGTCCAAGGCGAGGGAGGTGGCCTAAGAAGGCAGAATGACGTCACAAAAATATTGGCAATATCAGGCCAGCTCCAGGGCCGATACTGATATATCGGGGAAAGTGCATATCGGCCCTCGATATATCGGCCTTGCCGATAATCGGTCTATCCCTAACTGAAGTTGAACCTGAAATCGCCAAAAGTAGTGCATGTACTACTTTTTCAAATCGATGCGGCACTTCAAAGTCGGTGTCACATCAATTTAAACACTGCCATTGCCAACAATGGGATGCAACTTGTCATGTGATTTGACCTGTCAAATCACATGACAAATTACTCCAATGTGAATGGGGGCTAAAAGTCGATTTAAACCCAATCTCATCAAATATATGATTTACCTTATTTTACTATAACAGCCGTTAGCCATAATTGCGTGGAAAATCCAACAGGCTGGTTGTACCCAAGTTGTTTCAAGTTAATTCAACCTGCCGGTACATAATTACAATCTCTGCCGGTCCCTGCTGAAGCGGCCAAGATTCAAACCATTTATGTCTGGCTTTAATGGGGAAATCAAGAGATTTTCTTTCCTTCAACCTGTGGGTGAAGAAAAGAAAATTGCAAAATCTATGGCTTATGCAAAACAAGATAAGTGCACAACCTAAAAACATTAAAAATAGAATGCTAAGGCTTCATGTACATGGGACGTTTGAAAACCTCTCCTGAACGCTGGAACTTGACAGCTAGTAACCGATGGTTCAAAATATCAGTTCTGCCGCGGTTACATGCCGCGTTTAGTGGCGTTTACGTTTAGAAGCGGTTTTACATTGTAAAATGGTCAGAAATGTATCCCCATAAAAAAGCACTTATAAACGCGAGTTACCATGTTTAGACGCGTTTGCACGCTGTTACAAGCATTTGGCATTTCCATAAACTTCCGTCCTGAATGCAATTTTTTACTTTAAAAAAAACAAATGCCACTAAACTCAACTGCCTCTAAACCAGTGTTTTTCAACCTTTTTTCAGTCAAGCCACCATTTAAAATTCTGCACAATCTTGAGGCACCCCATTGTAAACTATAAAACACTAAACTAATCATAGGTGTGCGCAGCCTATTGAATTAGGGTGTGCACCCCAAAGTTTAAATACACATGCATGTGTTTGCCTACATGTATATGACCCCGATACATTACTCTCCCTGCTGGCAAAGTGAAATAGAAGTGTGGCACTTCTTTTATAGCAGAGCAGGTCCGAGGGAGATCTTTCCCATCTCCTCACTGGCAAACAGAGCGATAATGCTAATGTGCCCTAGGTGATTAGGGTGTGCCCAGGCACACCCGGCACACCCTGTGCGCACGCCTATGAAACTAATAGTTTTACAAATTGCAGCAGTATCCACAGGAAGGACACCCAACATTAGAGGTGATTTATTCTTCCACCTTTGCACATTGGTACGGACTACCATTTAAAACTTTTTCTCTTCCCTCAGTTTCTCCTCCACATGTGACCTCAGTGCTGACAGAGAGCAGCAGCAAGGTGGCAAACAAGGATGCCGTCAGACGCCCAATGTCCTCATTATCAACCTATGGCATCATAAGTTGTTAGGGTGCCAGCAGCTGGCCCACATAGTGCTAAAGGTTGTATTTCTATACAGCAAAATCTTGTGTCTTTGTGTAAAAGTCAGACTTGATCAGTCCACTAGTTTGGTGACAATTTTCAGGGAGTTTAAGGCACCTCTAAGGAACCCAGATGGCACTTCAGGGTGCCTTGGAATCCTGGTTGAAAAAGGCTGGCATACTGCAACACAAATTCACGTTGTCCCTTTTTTTTTATACCAAAAATATGTAGTAGCATACAAATTGGCCTAAACTGATAAAGAAATTAGATTTTTAAAAAAATGTTATTTAAAAAAAAAATAGTTTTTTGTTTTTCAAAGTTGTCTGTCTTTTTTTGTTTATAGCGCAAAAAATAAAAACTGAAGAAGTGATCAAATACCACCAAAAGAAAGCTCTATTTGTGGGAAAAAGGACATCAGTTTTATATGGGTACAACATCGCACGACTGCGCAATTGTCTGTTAAAGCAACGCAGTGCTGTATCAGAAATAATAGCCTGGTCATTAAGGGGGTAAAACCTTCCGGAGTTGAAGTGGATAAAATAAGGACACTTACTTGTCCAGGGATCCAGCATTGTCCTCACCTAAGCCAATTTTCCAATTGGCTGTCAGGTGTTGGCGCTGTAATTCCTACTGCACATGTGCGAAGAGCCCTGCGCTTTGTGAATGGACCAGCTGCCGAGGAAGGAGGAGGGGGGCCGAACTTCCGTCTGAATTCACCGCAGTGAACTGGGCCGGAAGTCAAAACCAGGTACCCGCTCCCCCCAAAAAAGGTGCCAAATGTGGGAGAAGAGGGGGGAGGAGGCAGACAAGTGGAGCTTCCCCATTTGGGTGGAGGTGTGTGGTTTAACTGGAGTCATCTAATCTCATATTAGCCATTGTGGTATACCAAGCTTTAGCCACTTCCACAACCACAGCAGTCAATTTTTGCTATGTAAAGAAAAATAGAAATATATTAAAAAATGATTTAAAAAACAATTAGGCCCCTTTCACACGGGCTTTCTGATCAGGTCCGTCACCAGGTCAGTTTTTCAGGCGAAGCTGATTGGGCGCTCCATGCCCAGGTTTTCTCAGGTAAGATCTTAGTAGCTACGCCCTATAAAACAGACTCTCCATGGTAACCAATAAAAATGTAAATGATATAGCGCAAAAAAGTTTGAAATAAATCAACATGAAGTCCAAATTGCTTCCTCGTTAAATATTCCCTTCCAGTCCCTATATTATGTGCAATCTTCCATAACCTTCCTCTACTCCTTATCTTTTAGCTTTGTGCAATATACACTATATTGTCAAAAGTATTGGGACACCTGCCTACCCTGTGGCTCGGAGAATACATGCCTTTATGACCTTGATGAGAATTAAGGTCCACTAAGAGAGGTGAGCACATACACTATATTGTCAAAAGTATTAGGACGCCTGCCTTTATCGTCCACACGACAAGAAAAAGTAAGATTTCGTCTGAAGAACGATCTGCCGATTTTCGGATTGTTAGTATAGTGCTTTCGACAGCCGATTATGAATTTTCGTACGGCAAAAACTGTGCAGGCTATAAAATTTTTATCGTACGTCAACACAATGTCCAATTTTCGTCTTGTTAGTACAGTTTTCGTCCAAAAAAAAACGTAAGAGCAAGACTAGGCATGCTCAGAAACGAAAGAATACATACAAAACTATGACATCACTTCTAAAGTTGAATTCTGTCGTACGGGAATTTTCGTATGAAACAAGCCATATGAGACTAGCGTGCAACAAAAATCGGTCGAAAAATTCCTCCAATAATCTGGTGGTGTGTATAAGGATTTACACACACATGAACTTTAATGGCATCCTAGTCTTACTCCGTAAGGTTCAATATTGAGTTGGCCCACCATTTTCAGCTATAACAGCTTAACTACTTTGCCACTGCTCACTAGAGCTCTACTGCGGCAAAGTGGTTCGTTATCGTCCGGCGACGTAGACCTACGTCGCCAGACACTCCCCCTTCTCGGCGGCGCGCGCGCGCCGCCGGAAGCTCGCTCCTGCTGTATTCAGTCACAGATCGCCGCTGCTCTTCCCCGATCGTCTGGGAATCGAGTCTGGAGATCCGCCCGCTTATGTAAACAGAGCGGGCGGATCTCCTAAGTGACAGGCAGGGTCGGATTGCAGGGATCAGCATAGCTGAACGTGCGATCTGTCCCTGTGTCACATAGTCACCTCCCCCCACACATGTCAGTAAGCACCAGGCATGCATTAACCCCTCCCTTTCCAATAAAATTAACCCCTTCCCTGCCAGTGTCTTTTTTACAGTAACAGTGCATATTTACAGCACTGATTACTGCAGTAATGTCACTGGTAACCCCAAAAGTGTCTAAAATGTCAGTCAAGGGTCCGATCTGTCCGCCGCAATGTCCCAGTCCCGCAAAAAAAAAAAAAATCGCAGATCTCCGCCATTACTCGTTAAAAAAAAAAACCACCAAAAACTACAGAAATCTTTCCCTTAGTTAGTAAACGCAATAACTTTTGCGCAAACCAATCAAAATACGCTTATTGTGATTTTTTTACCAAAAATATGTAGCAGAAAACAAATTGGCCTAAAATGATAAAAAAATTAGATTTTTACATTTTTTTGGGGGGAATTTCATATAAAAAAATGTGAAAAATATTGTTATTTTTTCAAAATTGTCGCTATTTTTTTGTTTATAGCGCAAAAAGTAAAAATCGCAGAGGTGATCAAATACCACCAAAAGAAAGCTCTGTTTGTGGGAAAAAAAGGACGTCAATTTCATTTGGGTATGGCGTTGCATGACCGCGCAATTATCAGTCAAATTCGCGCAGCGCCGAATCGCAAAAAGTGGCCCAGACGTAAAACAGCAAAATCCTCCGGTGGTTAAAGAGCAATTCCACTTTTGTGAGAAAAAAAAATAACAAATAAAGAAAAAACAATATAGAGTATACAATTGCGACACAAATCATATTGTAATTGAATGTCATTAAAAATGACCTTTCCTTTTCAATCTGCAGCTGTTATAATTTTCTGAAAATGCAATGCAATATGACTCCTTGAGGTGATCTTTCCACAGAATGTGTACTGACCACACCCTAGAAACATCATTTTCTGCTTGTGTGATTGGCTCCCCAATTTTCCCAGAAGTCTGCCTAAGATACAAGTCAGATTTCTGGCATCCCCTGCCACAAAAATGTCATTATTGGTGAGTTCCAATAGGAACACATCTAAAGGGATGCAGGCCCAGCAGCTTTCCTCATTAGAGCCCTGCAGCTGCCACAGCTGATAGACAATTATGAAACCACTCCCATTAGACCCACTCAGCACAGAAAAACAAACAATGATTTCTTCAGAATAACAAAAGGTAGGAATCTGCAACAAAGTTTGTTAAAATCCCTGCAATGTACAGAGATTACCCAGAGGGGAATGTTTTTTTTTTCTCAACAAAAGTGTAGTTACGCTTTAACTCTACTGGGAAGGCTGTCTACAAGGTTTAGGAGTGTGTCTATGGGAATGTTTGACCATTCTTCCAGAAACACATTCATGAGGTCAGGACTCTGTGCAGGACAGTAAAGTTCCTGCATCCCAAATTTGCTCATCCATGTCTTTATGAACCTTGCTTTGTGCATTGGTCCAAATCATTTGGTGGAGGGGGGGGATTATAGTGTGGGGTTGTTTTTCAGGGGTTGGGCTTGGCCCCTTAGTTCCAGTGAAGGGAACTCTTAAGGGGTCAGCATACCAAGACATTTTGGATAATTTCATGCTCCCAACTTTGTGGAAACAGTTTGGGGATGGCCCCTTCCTGTTCCAACATAACTGCGCACCAGTGGACAAATTAAGGCTAATAAAGACATGGATGAGCGAGTTTCGAGTGGAGGAACTTGACTGGCCTGCACAGTCCTGACCTCAACCCGATAGAACACCTTTAGGATGAATTAGAGCGGGACTGCGAGCCAGGCCTTTTCATCCAACATCAGTGCCTGACCTTACAAATGCGCTTCTGGAAGAATGGTCATACATTCCCATAGACACACTCCAAAACCTTGTGGACAGCCTTCCCAGAAGAGTTGAAGCTGTTATATAGCTGCAAAGGGTGGGCCAACTCAATATTGAACCCTAGGGACTAAGACTGGGATGCCATTAAAGTTAATGTGTGTGTAAAGGCAGGCGTCCCAATACTTTTGACAATATAGTGTGTGTGTGTTCATCTCCCTTAGTGGACCTTAATTCTCATCAAGGTCATAAATGCATGTATTCACTGAGCCACAGGGTAACTCCTCTACTCTTTAATATTTCTTCTCCTCCACCGCCCGTCACCATCCACCTCTCATGGGTATGGATACATGCAAGAAATAATAAAGGTATTTAGTGCTCTCTGTATTGAGGAAAGTGATTAAAGCCTGCTGGATCCTATTCACATTATAGCATTGACTTCTAATATTCAATCTATAAAATCAGGTATATAGCCCTTCTGTGTGTACTGGCTGCTTACCTCCTTTAATGGACCTTAATAATCATATCAAGGTCTAAAAGGCTTAAAGCAGAACTATAGGCAAGATTTGTTTTCATTTTGGATAGAACAATGGAGGGTTATACCCCTGTCACATTTTTCTTTGAGATCTGTGTCCCATTTTCAGAGATTTCCCTACACTTCCTGTCCTATAGCCAGACAGGAAGTGAGAGAAAATCCCTGCAGATTAAGGGAATTCCTTGGGGGACCCCGAGTTTATCTTACCATTGGAAGATTGGGCCCTCTATTACTTTTCTGCGGACAACTCAAAATTTGGGATTTTCTTTTCCTTTCACTTTTAATTATAATGGTAAACAGGACAAATAGAGAGGGTGAATCTCCTTAACCACTTAAGCTCCGGAAGATTTTACCCCCTTCCTGACCAGGGCCTATTTTGCGATTCGGGACACTGCGTGACTTTAACGGACAATTGCGCGGTCGTGCGACCTAAATGAAATTGACGTCCTTTTTTTCCCACAAACAGATCTTTCTTTTGCTGGTATTTGATCCCCTGTGCAATTTTTTGGTCATGCGCTATAAACAAAAAAAGAGCATCAATTTTGCAAAAATAACAAGATTTTTCAAATTTTTTATATGAAATTCCCCAAAAAAAAAATCAAAAAATCAAAATTTTTTAACATTTTAGGCCAATTTGTTTTCTGCTACATATGTGTGGTAAAAAAAAAAAAAAATCGCAATAAGCGTATTTTGATTGGTTTGCGCAAAAGTTATTGCGTTTACTAACTAAGGGAAAGATTTTTGTCATTTTTATTGTTTTTTTTTTTAATGAGTAATGGCGGCGATCTGCAATTTTTTTTTATGGTACTGCGACATTGCGACGGACAGATCGGACCCTTGACTGACATTTTTTACACTTTTGGGGGTACCAGTGACATTACTACAGTAATCAGTGCTATACATATGCACTGTTACTGTAAAAATGACACTGGGAGGGAAGGGGTCAACTTTATTGGAGAGGGAGGGGTTAAGTTTGTCTCTAGGGGCGTGTTTCTTACTGTGATTTAATGTGGCTTTGTGTGTAAAAGCACAGATCAACGGTCCTACATAGCAGGACCGAGTGATCTGTGCTTTTACACAGGGGAGAGTGACAGGCGGCTTTGTTGACACTAGCCGCCTGCCCTTCTCCCTCTCTACCCAACGATTGCGAGTGACCGGCGGCTTCGGGTATGAGAGGGGGCGGGAGCGCGCCTCCGGCGGCGCGCACTTGCCCCCCATTCGCTCCCAGGCTAGTGACGTACCGGAGATATGGTTTCCGTGGTAACCAACTGACCTTACCACCATTCACATCATACAAACAATGAGGAACAATAGTGTACAGGATACAATTATAGGTCTACAGGTCATAATAGAAGCTTTACTGATCTGGGGTCAATATACTTTTGTTTTATGTTTAGGCTTTAAACCTGTTTTATCTATATGTTTGGATGATACAGGATTTACAGAGCACTATGCATTTTTAAAGAGAGTCCCACAGAAGTTACTTGTCTTCAGCTTCTCTCTTTAACCACTTCAGCTCCGGAAGGTTTTACCCCCTTAACCTCCCTGGCGGTATGATTCTTTTGGATTTTAGGTGCTGAAAGCGGTACCATTATTTTGTATGTAATTCTTGTGAATGAGCAGCCCAAACCAACTGTATACATTTATTATATATATTATATATATATATATATATATATAATGTATACAGTTGGTTTGGGCTGCTCATTCACAAGAATTACATATATATATATATATATATATATATATATATATACAGTGGGTACGGAAAGTATTCAGACCCCCTTAAATTTTTCACTCTTTGTTATATTGCAGCCATTTGCTAAAATAATTTAGGTTCATTCTTCTTCCTCATGAATGTACACATAGCACCCCATACTGACAGAAAAACACAGAATTGTTGACATTGTTGCAGATTTATTAAAAAAGAAAAACTGAAATATCACATGGTCCTAAGTATTCAGACCCTTTGCTGTGACACTCATATATTTAACTCAGGTGCTTTCCATTTCTTCTGATCATCCTTGAGATGGTTCTACACCTTCATTTGAGTCCAGCTGTGTTTGATTATACTGATTGGACTTGATTGGGAAAGCCACACACCTGTCTATATAAGACCTTCCAGATCACAATGCATGTCAGAGCAAATGAGAATCATGAGGTCAAAGGAACTGCCTGAAGAGCTCAGAGACAGAATTGTGGCAAGGCACAGATCTGGCCAAGGTTACAAAAAGATTTCTGCTGCACTTAAGGTTCCTAAGAGCACAGTGGCCTCCATAATCCTCAAATGGAAGACGTTTGGGACGACCAGAACCCTTCCTAGAGCTGGCCGTCCGACCAAACTGAGCTATCGGGGGAGAAGAGCCTTGGTGAGAGAGGTAAAGAAGAACCCAAAGATCACTGTGGCTGAGCTCCAGAGAACCCTGTATACAACAGGCATTTATTAGTAAAACAGTTAAGAATTAAAACATGTAGAAAGAGGAGAAGATCTCCACCTACTGGTTGAATATGTGAATACGAAATATCCGTCTAAATAAAGTGAAAACCTATTTTTTAAATCCTAAAAACATTAAAGGAAATATATTAAAATGCTATAGATTTAAACCCCAGCACTTGAAGGACTTTCATTGCAAATGTTACATGGATTAGAACTACACAGTTGGGTTTTCCATCAGTTACTGTATAGCCTTAAAAACAATATTGCTACAGCAGGAAACCTTTCATAGCTAAAAGCCTGGAACTACCCTATCTTTGCAAGAGGTTATAAATCTGGTAAATCAACATCAACCGTTTTTGTTATTTGCTAAATTACAACCCTTGTCTGAGAACCTTGGACTTCCTGGTTTAATACGGATCTATGTGTTTAAAACTACGACCGGTAAGCTGTGTATCTAACTACTACCGGTATATTTTGTTATGTCTCATTTGATATTCACGAATGCTTTCCATTTACTGTATTCATTTTTTCAATAATGTTGGATATAATGTAAGCATTTAGGAAAAAATTTGAATTAAAAAAACAAACTGATCTCTGTGTATTGTACTTATGTATATATATTTTAAAGATGAATTCCATGCATGGTATATTTTTACATAGTTACATTGGTCCACCTAGGACAATATACAGTATACACCATACCTGGCCAATGCCCCTGTAAGCTGAAAATGACTGAAATAGACCCTGCTACTTCAGAACCCAGGAGGTCGTCCACTCGCCACCGGCGCCATTCACAGAATGCTTTGCGTTTTCTGAATGAATGCAGAGCATTCTCTGATTGGATAAGGGGGAGAGGCAGGGCATTGACATCACGCACTCCACCTTGTCCAATCAGAGAATGCTTTGCTTTCAGTCAGAAAATGCAAAGCATTCTCTGAATGAAACCTAGGCTGAGAAGCCAACCTCCTGGGTTCACAATGCATCAGGCCCGCCACTCTGACCTGGAAGCAAATGGGGATCACTGGAATAGCGATGTCTACTTCAAGGATTTCCAGATTCCAGAGGCATTGGCCAGGTATGGTATATACATAGTTACATTGGTTCCAAGCTGGACCAATGTAACTATGTAAACATTTGCAATAACTGGAATACATCTTTAAGTATAAAAAGGACAAAGTATTAAAAGTGCAAAGGACGCACCCCTTGACACACCCAGGTACATAAAGAATTAATACAGAAAAATGAATGGTTAAACCTACAAGTGCTTTTGTTACCACTACTATTCCTTTATACTGGCTTTTAACATTTACAAATGCAGGAAATTAGAAATTGGAATGAAGGGTTTAGTAATATAAAACAGTTTTTGACAGATAAATAGTGCATTTTTACATTAGAACAAAACGTAGAACTCCAAATCAGGGACTAATGGGAGCTATGATCTGGGCTCTCTTGTAGAGACAGTTGCCATTTTGGCAGCATGTGTGTGAACAGACTGGTAGTGCCTATCAAGGCCTGTCTAGTCTTAACCACTTAAGCCCCGGAAGATTTTACCCCCTTCCTGACCAGGGGGTATTTTGCGATTCGGCACTGCGTGACTTTAACAGACAATTGCGCGGTCGTGCAACGCTGTACCTAAACGAATTTGATGTCCTTTTTTTCCCACAAACGGAGCTTTCTTTTGGTGGTATTTGATCACCTGTGCGATTTTTTGATCATGCGCTATAAACAAAAAAAGAGCGTCAATATTTTTCAAATTTTTATATGAAATTCCCAAAAAAAATGTAAAAATCAAAATTTTTTAAGATTTTCGGCCAATTTGTTTTATGCTACATATGTTTGGAAAAAAATAGCAAAAAGCGTATTTTGATTGGTTTGCACAAAAGTTATCGCGTTTACTTACAAAGGGAAAGATTTTTGTCATTTTTGTTGTTTTTTTTTAAACGCGTACTGGCGGCGATCTGCGATTTTTTTTTTGCAGTACTGCGACATTACGGCGGACAGATCGGACCCTTGACTGACATTTTTGACACTTTTGGGGTTACCAGTGACATTTTTACAGTAATCAGTGCTATACATATGCACTGTTACTGTAAAATTACACTGGCAGTAAAGGGGTTAACTTTATTTGAGAGGGAGGGGTGGTGTGTGTCCCTAGGGGCGTGATTCTAATTGTGATTGGCTGTGGCTTGAACTGTAGAAACAGTGATCAACGGTCCTACATAGTAGAACCGTATGATCACTGTTTCTACACAGGGGAGAATGACAGGCAGCTTGTTTACATCAGCCGCCTGCCTTTCTCCCTCTGCACCGACGATCGCCGAGTGATCGGCGGACATCGGGTCCGCCGGTCACACGCGCGGGGGGGGTCCGTGACCGCGGGGGAGCGGGAGCGCGCCTCCGGCGGCGCTCGCTCGCTCCCCAGAGCCTCACATGCTAGAACGGACGGACAGCTGAGCACACCAAGATCCTACCAATAGTCAGCAGATTGGAAATGTTGTCTTGCTGTATCATGTCTTTGCCTCTTTAAAAAAATAAATTTGCTATTAGGCAACAGTATTTGTATGGTATGGCCAACTATTTATGCAAAGCCTTGACACGTTTTAATTACGGCTTGCTAGACCAATCCCCCCCCCCCCCCCCCCATGCACCTACAGTAATGGCCAGAGAAGCAGTCTATCATACTCCTGGGCTAACTGCAACAAGTGGGAGGGAGTGGCAAGCTTTGACACTGCCAGGAAATGTCAAAACTAATCAGAACACAAGTCAGTTTTGCATCTTCACTTTTATGACGGTGCGTAAAGTGTTTTTTCATTCAAATTATAATTTATATACTGTAGGAATGTTTTCTGTTTCATTGCTTTTTTTCTGCATGCTGTAAAAAAAGAGTTTAAAAAAAACTGTTTAAAATGTACTGTACCTCACATTACAACTCTAAACAATCAAAATTTTTAAGCGGAAAGGATCACCGCTACTCCCGATCAGCCCAGGTGAATAACGAAAAGTAGCGACCTCAGCCTATATTTTCCCCACCACACACCCTAATGCACTTCACCCTTGCTACAGGGGCTCAGTCATATGGTCTGTTCTTGGATACAGAGATATGCTTTCACCTCTAATTTTTGAGTGGCGCAAAAAGCAATATAACAGGTCGCAATCAAAAGTTAGAGATAATTTACCTTCAGAAAGGGAAGCAAGAGTTTGTAGAGGGTGGAGTGGTGGTACCTGATGGTGAAGGGAAGGAAGCTGATGATAGGATTGAGAATAAGACCTGATGGTGGAAGGGTGTGGGGGACAAGACCTGATGGTGGAAGGGTGTGGGGGGCAAGACCTGATGGTGGAAGGGTGTGGGGGACAACACTTGATGGTGGAAGAGTTTGTGGTAAAGGCAGGGCCGTCTTTAATACTGATTGGGCCCTGGGCAAAAATTTTCTTGGGCCTCCCACCTCCGTTCTTGGGACATACATAAAAATAGCAGGTAGACTCAAAATCAGATTAATGCAGCAGATCATGCAGTGATTACAGTTGGTTGCCAGAGGTTACAGTCTATCCTTACTGCTCACAGACTGGTTGCTAGAGGTTACAATACATCATTTATGCTTGCCAATTGGTTGCTAAAGGTTACTGCACATTATTGCTGCTCACTGATTGGTTGCTAGAGATTACAGCAGATCACTACTGTCCACTGATTATTGATTGCTATAGCTAATTTCACAATATTACCACTGACTGAGCAGTAGAGCAATCCCAAATAATTGCGCAAGTAAAGCGGCACATTAATACACCTACTAAAGGAGAGGGTCAGAGATTGCAAACGTACTACAGGAGAGCCTCAGAGACTGCAGACATACTACAGAAGATGGTCAGAGACTGCAGACATACTACAGGAGACAGTCAGAGACTGCGGACATGGTACAGGAGAGGGTCAGAGGCTGCGGACATGGTACAGGAGAGGGTCCGAGACTGCGGACATGGTACAGGAGGGGGGTTAGAGGCTGTGGACATGGTATAGGAGGGGGGGTCAGAGGCTGCGGACATGGTACAGGCGGGGGGTCAGAGACTGCGGACATGGTACAGGAGGAGGGTCAGAGGCTGCGGACATGGTACAGGAGGGGGGTCAGAGGCTGCGGACATGGTACAGGAGGGGGGTCAGAGGCTGCAGACATGGTACAGGAGATGGTCAGAGACTGCAGACATGATACAGAAGATGGTCAGAGAAGATGGTCAGAGACTGCAGACATAGTACAGGAGATGGCCAGAGACTGCAGACATGGTAGAGGAGATGGTCAGAGATTGCAGACATGGTTGATTCAAGAGATGGTCAGGGACTAAGTTTACAGCTGAACCCGGTGCAAAAGTGTAAAGTATCGCAGGGCGGCTCCACTCTATTTAAACCAGCTGTGCAGGATCAAGTCAGTAAAAGTGACAGAAGACAGCAGCACATCCAATTTCCAAAATAAAGATAAGATTAGTGGAGTTCAGTAAACAGATAATGGGTTTGCGAAGCTTCTAACCTGAACCAACAGTAAATGCTACAAAAATAAAATAAAAACCCATGCAGCACACACACAGCTCAAACTAGCTGAATGGAAGCTGAAATGGTTAACAGCCATGTGTTCCTGGTGTTGCTGCAGCGTCTTCTTCTTATCAGTGTTTTAGGCAATGTACAGCTCAGGGAGATAAAACCATAAGCAGTGAGGGGAGAGGAGGCTGATCGATAACCTGCACAATGCCTGAATACACAGCTATCTGGAACACACTGCAGCCCACCAGCATTCCATGTGACATTGCAGCCCACCAGCATTCCATGTGACATTGCAGCCCCCCAGCATTCCATGTGACATTGCAGCCCCCCAGCATTACATGTGACATTGCAGCCCCCCAGCATTACAGGTGACATTGCAGCCCCCCAGCATTACATGTGACATTGCTTTGTAGCCATACCTTCTTGTTCTTGCATCTATCTCCTTGGTGCTCCCAGTCAAATGTGGCGGGCTGGAGAGGGGCGGGAGGAGTGTGATACTGCCTGCTGACTGGCTGTGGATGGAAGGGAGGAGGAGCTCCACATCTAGCCCACCCATCCCTGACATCAGAGCTCCGATCTGACAGCTCTACTCTCTCACTCTCACTGACACTGTGCTGGACGCTGGTCACACTGAATGTAGAGCTAGACTGTCAGTACACTGCCCCTGAATCCGGGGACATGCAGAGAGGTTCTGAAGGAGCAGCGCCCTGTCACTTGTGCTTCTGTGCTACAAGTGACAGAAAATAGCAGTGATAGTGGACCTGCTTTGGGCCCCTCAATAAAGATTGGGCCCTGGGCAGTTGCCCCAGTTTGCCCCTTGGTAAAGACGGGCCTGGGTAAAGGATTTAAAGGTACAAGGGTGAAGGAAAAGTTCCTGATATTAGATCAGGTTAGGGAATTATTGGTTGTGATGGTGGCTGGGAGCAGATGGTGGCAAGGGTGTGGACAAGAGCAGATGATGGGAATGCAAAGCAGCAAATGCCTAAAATCCCATATTGATGGATGCACTTGTGACATGAAGGCAGGGGGAGAGGGTGATTGAAGAAGGGAGAATGGGATATGTGACGGGGGCGGTAGCTTTACAATGGAAAGAGCATACTAGACTGGATAATGGCTCGCAAGAAAGAAGAGAAGGCATCAGGGAAGAGGCATCATAGGAAGATTGTGGATGAAAGGGTATAAAAGGCAGGCAGGAGAACATAAAAAGCAGAGCAGGTACATAAAGGTTCTAAAGGAACACCAGTTCAAACCCTATTTCCTCTTGTGGGGGTAGAGATGAAGCTTTCTGCACCGGCCAACAACAAACACTAAGGCTGGCCATACACAGTTCGAATCATAGCTGGTTCAGCAGGCCAAGATTCTAAATGTTAATGGGCAGGCTGAATGTACTAAGTTGATCGATCGATAAACTTGGGTACAACCAGACTGCCAGATTTCTGCAGAAAAATGCAGAAATTCTGCAACTTTCCAAACCTCTATGCTCCACGCTGCTTTCATGTAAGCGAGCCACATTTGCTTTGTATGTGCCCTTGCAGGGTCCTTTAATAATCAGGAGAAGAAATATGTAGCTCTCCACACATGGTGAGCCCTCAAGTACAAGTGCCAGGACTAAGCAGGATGGATGAGGGACAAAACACTGATAGAACCCCCAAACCCATTTTTACAAAAAATCAGGTAAATGTGCTAAACGCTGCTAGATGTGCAGCAGTGCTCCCATGAATTAATATTTTTAACCGCTTTCGGACCGACCGCTACAGAAATACTGCGGCAAATTGGCCCTCCTGTGCGAACCGCCGTAGGTATGCGTCGGTCGCTTGCCTGCACCTAGGGAGCGAGCGAACGCCGCCGCCGCCGCCGGTGCGGTCCCGCCCCCACTCGGCAGCGGGACTACGATGCACAGGGCAGGTGGCCTCGATTGCTGCCTGACACCCGCGATCGTTCCCTGCTGAGAGAGAAGGAGGATCTCTCTGGAATGATCTCAGCGCTCCTGTGATCCTTCTATATAGGATCACAGGTCTCTGTGATCATTTCACAAGCCCTGCCCCCATACAGTTAGAAACACGCCCCTAGGTACACATTTAACCCTTTGATCTCCCCTGGGTTAACCCCTTCCCTGTCAATGGCATTATTACAGTAACAGTGCATATTTTTAGAACTGATTACTGTAGTAATGTCACTGGTACCCCCAAAAGTGTAAAAAATGTCAGTTAGGGGTCCGACCTGTCCGCCCCAATGTCGCAGTCCCGAAACAAATTGCAGATTGCCGCCATTACTAGTAAAAAAAGTAAAAAAAAAAACAATAAAAATGACATAAATCTTTCCCGTCGTTAGTAGATGTGATAACTTTTGCGCAAACCAATCAAAATACGCTTATTGCGATTTTCTTTTACCAAAAATATGTAGCAGACAACAAATTGGCCTAACATGTTAAAAAAATTTTGATTTTAAAATTTTTTTTTGGGAATGTTATGTAGCAGAATGTGAAAATGATTGTTTTTTTTTTTTTTTCAGAAGTGTTGCTCTATTTTTGTTTCTAGCGCAAAAAATAAGAATCGCAGAGGTGATCAAATACCACCAAAATAAACTCTATTTGTGGGGAAAAAAGGACATCAATTTTATTTAGATACAGTGTTGCACAACCGCGCAATTGTCCGTTAAAGTAACACAGTGCCAAATCGCAAAAAATGGCCTGGTCATTAAGGGGGGCAAATCCTTCCAGTCCAGAAGTGGTTAAAGCAGCTCATTTACATTACTGTGTCTGCTGCAGCTGATATACTTCAAGTCTAAAGCCCCGTACACACGTGCAGATTGTCGGCCGAACGATCGGCCGTCTTTTGTCCCCGGGCTGTCATGTCCGCTGAAAAGTGCAAAAGACTGCACACGAATTTTGTCCGCCAACAACAGCCGCCTGCAGAAGTGATGTCATGTGATGGTTAACTTTCCCTGTGTTTTTTCTTTTCTGAGCATGCCCAGTCTTGCAAATCTGCTGTCTGTCGGCCGAAATCTGTACTGACTGGCGAACAATCGGCCGTTCTGGTGTCGGCATACAAAAATTTTAATGCTTGCACGACAGATTCTGTTCGGCCGAAAGTGCGCTGTCGGCTGTCGGAAGCATCATACTAACAAGCCGAAAATCGGCCGATCGGTCGTCTGCACGTGAGTACGGGCCTTAAGTGAAAAGACATTACACATGATGTCAAAGAGAAAAGTGTTTACAGCAGAGCTGGAGAAAATGAAGTTTAGGGATGAACTGTAGAAGCAGAGAACTTTGGGGGGAAAAAAAGGTACAAAAGGAACACCTGAGAAAACCTCATGGAGAAGAAAAGTGGACACAAAAGAAATAGATACTGTCAGTGGAGCGGGAGACACTGATTACCATCAGGAGAATGACTAGAAGAGACACGGAAATGGGAACATTGAGAACATGGGAGAGAAAGAGCAGAACAAGTTCAGAAGGGGAAATGCTGTTGAAAATGGGAATCAGAGCGAACACAGAAGACAAAGGGGTTGATTTACTAAAAGCAAGTAGACTGTGCACTAGAGCTGCACGATTCTGGCCAAAATGAGAATCACGATTTTTTAGCTTTGAATAAAGATCACGATTCTCTCACGGTTCTCTGTGTAACAAAAAAAAAAATTGGGATAACTTTACTGTTAAGTTTTTTTTTTTATTCATTAAAGTTTATTAATTGCGTTTGAAAGACTGCTGCGCAAATACAGTGGGACATAAAATATTACAACAATCGCCATTTTATTCTGTAGGGTCTCTGCTAAAAAAATATATAAAATGTTTGGGGGTTCTAAGTACTTTTCTAGCAAAAAAAAAAATGATTTTAACTTGCAAGCAACAAGTGTCAGAAGAGGTTAAACTTCCTTTCTCCCTGGCAGAGGGAAGGAAAAGATACAATGTAATCATTTTGTTTATAGTTACTGGGAGATTTAATGCTGATAGGCGTTTGCGGGAGGAAAGATACAATGTAATCATTTTGTTTATAGTTACTGGGAGTTTTCCACAGCTGTTTTCTCTGCTCCCTCAGCTATGCAAAGAATCGAGCATATGTCAGGTTTAGATCGTCAGGGGGGATGAATCGAGATTGCGATTTTCATACGATTAATCGTGCAGCTCTACTGTGCACTTTGCAAGAGCAGTTGCTGCAGAGCTTAGTAAATGAGCAGAAGCTCTGCTGACTTCCATCCTCCAATCATGTGCAGGCAACAATGCTGTTTTTTATTTTTTCCTTGCATGTGATTGGGTGCCCTTGCAAAGTGAAGCCTTGCCTCATTACTAAGCTCTGGAGCAACTGTACTTTGCAAAGTGCACAGTTTATTTGATTTTAGCAAATCCACCCCAATGTGAATGTAGGAGAGAGGGCAGACACATAATAGGGAAATCTTGATAACAAGTGGGGTAATTGAGCATGTAAGGCCCTATATGTGGACAGTGAATGTTACCATGTTAATCCCAGAGGGTCTTAAGTGATGGGAAATGGGGTATTATTACACTTTTTCTGGGTTCCACCATTGACCAGTGCTTTCCTGCAGCACTCTGCGTGCTCTCTAAGCAAGGGCATCAAAGACTTAGAGGTTGATTTACTAATGGCAAATAGGCTGTGCACTTTGCAAAATCCAGTTGCACTCTGAAAGAGCAGTTGCTCCAGAGCTTAGTAAATGAGCAGAAGCTCTAGTGACCTCCATTATCCAATCATGTGCAAGCAAAATTGCTGTTTTTTTTTTTTTTTGCACGTGATTGGGTATTCATTACAAAGTGAAGCTTTACCTCATTTACTAAGCTCTGGGGCAACTGCTCTTGCTGAGTACAACTGTACTTTGCAAAGTGCTCAGTTTTATTTGCCTTTAGTAAATCCATCCGCAAAGTGAATGTAGGAGAGAGGAGGAGAGCAGACACATAATATTATTATTTTTATACAGGATTTATATAGTGCAGACAGTTTATGCAGCGCTTTACAACTTGAGAGTAGACAATACAACTAAAATACACTTTAATATAGTAGGAATCAGAGGACTCCTGCTCGTTAGAGCTTACAATCTAAGAATAGGGAAATATTGATTACAAATGGGTTAAATGAACATGTAAGGCCCTATATTTGGACAGTGGAAGTTACCATGTTAATCCCAGAAGGTCTTATGTGATGGGAAGTGGGGGATTATTAAACTTTTTCTGGGCTCCACCATTGATCAGTGCTTCAGGCCACATCCTGCAGCACTCTGCGTTCTCTCTAAGCAAGGGCATTAGAGACTTAGGGGTTGATTTACCTAAGGCAAATAGGCTGTGCACTTTGCAAAGTCCAGTTGCACTCTGAAAGAACAGCTGCTCCAGAGCTTAGTAAATGAGCAGAAGCTCTGTTGACTTCCATCATCCAATCATGTGCAAGCAAAATTGCTGTGTTTTTCTTTTATTTCCTTGCACGTGATTGGGTATTCTTTGCAAAGTGAAGTTTTACCTAATTTACTAAGCTCTGGGCCAACCGCTCTTGCTGAGTGCAACTGCACTTTGTAAAGTGCACAGTCTATTTTCCTTTAGTAAATCAACCTCTTAGTGCCGTCCGGTGCAAACATGGGAGTAATTTCACCCACCATTACCTTCTTCCCCAGGAGTCCACTTCATTGTGACTCTCACACCGGGGCACTGGACCTCAGAGGGAGACAGTCTTCTCTCAGTGGTGCCCTTTCCGTATGGCTGCTGCACACCTTGCTTCTGTTTCAACCTCCATTGCCCATCTGGCACTCATTTGACTTTTCACAGCAAAAAAAATAAAAATTGAAAATCTCTCAAGGGAGGATACAAGAACAGAAGATGCAAGTAATAATAGTAAGAAGAAGAAGAAGAGAGAAGGGTTTGTACAGGAATAGACTACAGAAAGGAAGCAGAGTGGGAGAGTGTGTATACTGAGGAGCAGTGGCGGCTGGTGCTCAAAATTTTTTGGGGGGACGCAAAAAGAAAAATGTAATAGGTATTGCTTCGCGGCAAAAAAACACGGTAAAAAATTGCGTGACTTTGAGGTCATGGTACAGACATGGCACAGGTGATGGTACAGGCATGGCACAGGCATGTCACAGGTGATGGTATAGGCATGGCACAGGTGATGGTATAGGCATGGCACAGGTGATGGTACAGGCATGTCACAGGTCATGGTACAGGAGGTGGTATAGGCATGGCACAGGTCATGGTAAGAGCATGGCACAGGTCATGGCACAGGTCATGGTACAGGCATGGCACAGATGATGGTATAGGCATGTCACAGGTCATGGTATAGGCATGTCACAGGTCATGGTAAGGGCATGGCACAGGGTATGGTACAGGCATGTCACAGGTCATGGTATAGGCATGTCACAGGTGATGGTATAGGCATGTCACAGGTCATGGTAAGGGCATGGCACAGGTCATGGCACAGGCATGTCACAGGTGATGGTATAGGCATGGCACAGGTGATGGTATAGGCATGGCACAGGTGATGGTACAGGCATGTCACAGGTCATGGTACAGGAGATGGTATAGGCATGGCACAGGTCATGGTAAGGGCATGGCACAGGTCATGGCACAGGTCATGGTACAGGCATGGCACAGATGATGGTATAGGCATGTCACAGGTCATGGTATAGGCATGTCACAGGTCATGGTAAGGGCATGGCACAGGGTATGGTACAGGCATGTCACAGGTCATGGTATAGGCATGTCACAGGTGATGGTATAGGCATGTCACAGGTCATGGTAAGGGCATGGCACAGGTCATGGCACAGGCATGTCACAGGTGATGGTATAGGCATGTCACAGGTCATGGTAAGGGCATGGCACAGGTGATGGTACAGGCATGTCACAGGTGATGGTATAGGCATGTCACAGGTCATGGCAAGGGCATGTCACAGGTCATGGCACAGGTCATGTCACAGGTCATGGCACAGGTCATGACACAGGCATGGCAAAGGTCATGGTAAGGGCATAGCACAGGTGATGGTACAGGCATGTCACAGGTGAAGGTACAGGCATGTCACAGGTCATGGTAAGGGCATGGCACAGGTCATGGTATAGGCATGTCACAGGTCATGGTAAGGGCATGTCACAGATCATGGCACAGGTCATGACACAGGCATGGCACAGGTCATGGTACAGGCATGGCACAGGTCATGGTAAGGGCATGGCACAGGTGATGGTACAGGCATGTCACAGGTCATGGTAAGGGCATCCGGGACTCTCCTTTCTAATTGACTGAGACACAGCAGCATTGGCTCCCGCTGCTGTCAATCAAAGTCAGTTAGCCAATCAGGAGAGAGAGGGGTGGGGCCGAACCACGGCTCTGTGTCTGAATGGACACAGGGAGCTCCATCTCAGCTGAGGTGCCCCCATAGCAAGCTGTTTGCTGTGGGGGCACTTGACAGGAAGGAGAGGCCTGGAGCACGGGCAAGGGACCTGAGAAGTGGAGGATCGGAACTGCTCTGTGCAAAACCAATACACAGAGCTGGTATGTATAACATGTTTCTTATTAAAAAAAAAAAAAAAACACGACCGTAGTGTCACTTTAAGCCCCCTACATTGGAACCTTTGAGTTGCGAACATTCAAAGATGCGAACATGTGTTTGCACAGTTTTTATTTTTTTTGCTTAACCCAGCGGGCTGAGTAAAAAAAATGTTACAGATCGCCATACTAACACAAGCAATGTTGGTGCAGCGATCTCCCCAGCTGTGCTATTGTGTTCTGACCAGGGGACTTCCCATGCCAGAACACTGATCAACGCTCCCACCTTTTGTCTGTAAGCTCTAAGCTTTGTTGGACTTACGAATTAGTTCCTGGAACGGAACTTGTTCATAGGTAGGGAACTTACTGTACCAATAATGGCTGCTTACAATATCAACATGTGACACAGGGGAACCAGCCCATAACATAACATACGCACCTTGTGACACCACAACAGGTTACTATGTATAGTCCTAACATTGGAGCCTGTTGGTTGCATGGTATAGCTAATGCTATGTTGTTGTTACTAGATGCTGTTGTATGCTATTGTAAAAAGGTCTCCTGTGCCTGGACTGTCTCCAGATGACAGATAACACAAGAACACACAACAAAACATTTCATGATGTCACAAGCTGGATTTCTTTGTAGAACAAGATCTACCAATACAAAGTGAAGCCCCGACCAGAACAAAAATGAAGCTACAACCATCCAGCATGAACTGGACAGTAAACTATTGGAGGAATGGGAAATGTTTAGATAACACGCTAATTGCATCTGCAAATCTTCTAAAGCAGGGATATGCAAACTGTGGCCCAAGCAAGAGAAGAAGAATACAAATGATGTTATTTACTAACATGGGATAAAATTATGTTATGGTGTATATACTAACATGATTAGGAGAGAAAGGCAGGGATATTTAGGCCCCGTTCACACTGGGGCGACGCTACTTCCCGGGGCGACCTCCGAGGTCAAGGAGCGCTGCTCGCACCGCGACCTCGGAGCGGCCGGCACAGACTTCATAACATTGAAGTCTATGCAGGTCGCTCCGGGTCGTCCCTTTTTCTAAGTTGGAGCGACTTGTGTCGCTCCTATTAGAACAGGTCCATAGCTTCTCAATGCAAGGCGACCTACGGCGACCTGTCAGGCGACCAGGTCGCCCCAGTGTGAACGGGGACTTACAATACGTGGAAAGGTCCCTGGAATCCGAAAAGAGAGTTGTAGACACTCATTAGAAATCTGTCTCCTGTCCACACAACAAATAAACTGTATTACCAAAAGTATTGGGATGCTTGCCTTTAGGCCTCTTTCATACTTGTAGCACCTGAAAGTCGCACGATTTTGACGTGACTTTGCTGCGCGACTTTAACACAACTTCAACGCCACTTGAAGCAATACCTGTGTAATCTTGAGGTCTATGGACCTAAAGTCACATCAAAGTCAGACCAAAGTAGTGCAGGGAAGTCGCTCATATATGAATGGTACTCAATGGAAATCATGGGGCACGACTTGTCATGGGACTTTGCAGTCCCAAGTCGCAAGAGAAGCCCACAAGTGTGAAAGGGGCCTTACATGCACATTAACTTTAATGGCATCCTAGTCTTAGTCCGCAGGGTTCAATATTGATGTATTCCACCACCCTTTGCAGGTATAACAGCTTCAGCTCTTCTGCGAAGGCGGTCCACAAGGTTTAGGAGTGTGTCTATGGGAATGTTAGACCATTCTTCTAGAAGCGTATTTGTGAGGTCAGGCACTGATTGGATGAGAGGCCTGGCTCGCAGTCTCTGCTATATAAATCATCCCAAAGGGGTTCTATCAGGTTGAGGTCAGGACTGTGCAGGTCAGTCAAGCTCCTCCACCCCAAATTTGCTCTTCCATCTCTTTATGGGACTTTCTTTGCACTGTTTTTTTTTTTTTTTTTTTGAGGGGGGCAGCATTTCATTCTTGGACCCAGGAAGTACAATGTCTTGGGCCAGCCCTGACTGGCTAGTATCAGAGCCAGATACAACCCCAACATTATTTAGTGAATTAACCCACATCACTGTTTAGTGACTAAACCCCCACAGCGTAGCCGAGCGCTGTGAGATGAAAAATTTCATCTTCAGCCAATTGGCTTACGCTTAAAAACCTGCGCGTCAGGACGCAGGCAGCCAATCAGATTCCCCCAGACAAATAAGCGTCTGGTGAAGGAAATATATTATTTTGCTTGATTAAAAAAGTACCTTTTCAGCAGCGGCAGATTCTCCCTCTTAACTATGTAAGAAAAAAAATGGGATTATGGGTAAACTATATACCCATAAACCCATGTTTTTGCCCTGTATTTAAGAGTTAGGCTGGAAGGGAGTATTTGTCTTTTAGACACACTTCCCCGCTTCTATGACACTGCAGTGAGAGGAGAGCCTCCACTGCAGCATTTTTATTGGACAGCTTGGATCAATGGTGCTCCAAGCTATCCATTAAGCTCAGTGACAAGAAATCAGAGGCACTGAGAGCTAATCCTCTCAGTCTGCTGCAAACAGATTGTGGAGCCCCATATCTCCAGAACCGTAGGTGTTAGGAGCACCAAATTTTGACCAGTGGTGGGGAAGCTCGACCGTTTTTTTTTTTTTTATGTTCATGGCAGGGGAAGCTACTGCCTGCACATCCCTGCTATGTACATGTAATGTACAGTAGTGATGGTTATCTAGTATCAGATGTGCACACTACCTGAAGTTTAATGTTAAATGCAGAGACACCACACTCCTATCAGCTCATATGCTAAGTAAGGATCAGCTCCTCACAGGCCATGTCCCCTGATGCGTTTTGGCATGCATTTTCACCCACAGGGCTTAGTAATAAAGGTGACACCCCTATGGCTAAGTCAAGTGGGCAGTGTGAAACAAATCAGGGGCGTGACCTGGGAGGATGCGAGGTTAAGAAGGTTCTTGATCCCTACTTAGCATACAGGCTGATAGGAGTGAGGCTTCTCTGCACTGAACATTACACATTGGGCTTGGATGAGCAGTACAGACCCTGTGTCACCCAGATTCAGCGGATCACCGGAACATCACCTTCGGCACTTGGAGTGGCACTCTAAGTTACTTTATTTATTATTATTTAGGATTTATTTAGCACTGACAATTTACGCAGCGCTTTACAACTTGAGGGTAGACAGTACAAATACAATACACTTTAATATAGTAGGAATCAGAGGGCCCTACTCGTTAGAGCTTACAATCGAAGAGGGAGGGTCAAGAGATACAAGAGGTAATACCTGTTGGGGACGGGCTGATGGAGAAAATAAAAGTACAGTTGTTAGGTGGTTGCCAGATAGGTTTCTCTGAAAAGATGAGTTTTCAGGGATTGTCTGAAAGTGGACAAAGTAGGAGATAGTCGGACAGATTGGAGTAGAGCATTCCAGAGGATGGGAGAAGTCCTGGATGCAAGCATGGGAAGGGATGACAAGGGAGCTAGAGAGCAGAAGGTCCTGGGAGGAAAGAAGAGAATGATTTGGTTGGTATTTTGAGACCAGGTTAGTGATGTAGCTGGGCGCCACCGCCAAGTTATAGATGGCTTTGTAAGTTATGGTTAGTAACTTGAATTTAATTCTTAGATTGAGGGGCAGCCAATGGAGAGATTGGCAAAGAGGGGTAGTAGACACAGAGCGGTTTGTAGGGTAGATGAGACTGGCAGCAGCATTCATGATGGACTGAAAGGGGGATAGCCTATTTAAAGTTAAGCCAATGAGAAGGGAGTTGCAGTAATTGAGACGGGAGATGACCAGGGAGTGGATTCGTAGCTTTGTGGTGTCGTTGGTTAGGAAGGGGCGTATCTTGGAGATGTTGCGGAGGTTGAGGCAGCAAACTTTGGACAGTGATTGGATGTGTGGCCGAGAGGATAGTTCATAGTCCAGGATTACACCTAGGACCTTGGCATGGAGGAACGTTGAGCCGTTGATTTCACTTTATAGGGTCCCTGTACACACTACTTAGTTCTGTTATCCCACAAGTATACCTCCTAACTTTTTGAGATGGTAAGAGGGACACCTACAAGCAAAAGTATGCAGGCATAGGACACACCCCCTGCCACGCCCCCTTAACCAATTGTCAACCACACCTATAGCACATTTACTACTACAGGGTGGCCACGCTGCACAGGATCACTTATATATATGCGATCACGCACTTCCAGGTATCGGGTGCAACTGCGCGTTGCTGGCAGCTCCCTCCCGCTGTGAATCTAAACAGTGGGAGCTGATAAGTGGGGGGGACCCGATTTTTGCTGGCACCCTCTGATCGTTCTGTACACAGGCAAAACGGCAGTCTGCCAATGTAAACAAGGCAGATTGCTGTTCTGTCAGAACAGAAGGCATGGATCCTGTATTCCTGTAAAGCAGGCTCACTGATCCATGCCTTCCACTAATAAAGGCACCTCCCCCATTACACTGAAACACCAGCTAGGCACACATTTAACCCTTAGATTGCCTCTGATGTTAACCCATTCCCAACCAGTGTCATTAGTACAGTGACAGTGCATATTTTTAGCACTGATTACTGTATTAGTGTCACTGGTACCCAAAAAAGTGTCAGTTAGTATCCGATTTGTCCACCGCAATATCGTAGTCTAGCTATAAGTCGCTGACCGCTACCATTACCGGTAAAAAAATAAAAATAAATAAAAATTCCATAAATATATCCCTTAGTTTGTAGACGCGTTACCAAAAATATGTAGCAGAATACATATTGTCCTAAATTGATAAAGAAATTCGATTTTTTACATTTTTTTTTATTGGATGTGTTTTAGAGCAGAAAGTAAAAAATATATATATATATATATATTTTTTTTTTTTTTTCAAAGTTGTCATTCTTTTTTTTTTTTATAGCACAAAAAATAAAAAAACACCAAAAAAGCTATTTGTGGGGAAAAAAAGGACATGCATTTTATTTGGGTACAGTGTCGCAGGGCCGCGCAATTGTCAGTTAAAGTAACACCGTGACTTATAATGCTTTTTTTTTTTTTTTTTTTTTTTTTTTTACCACTAATATTCCTTTAAACCAGCTTCTGAAATTCACAAATACAGCAATTAAGAATTTGGATGATGTTTAGCACTGGGGAAACACTTTGTGAAAAACAAAGAGTGCATTTTATATACAACTATATAGATTTAGACCAAAATGAGGGTCAAATAGGGAGAAAAGAGGGACAGAGGGACTTTGTTCCAAATCAAGGACAGTTCCTTGAAATCAGGGACAGTCGGGAGCTATGCACTACAGCACACACATGAAAAGCCTCCAGAAACCTGCAAGGGGCCCCAAGGTTTTCACTGCCTAGGAGCCTCCACAGAGTTTAATCCAATACTGTTTCCAGCACAGACATGCCCCACTCTGAGTACTGGCATCTCTCTGTACTCCACCTCAGAGCTGGTTTTCATTATGTTCCATTTTCTAATCTTTGAACTGGTGATCATTCCTTAAGAATCTGCTGCTGCCACCCTGACAGATTACTTGGAGCAACCTGAACTTGTCAACGCTGGTGCAAATGCTTGTCTGAATACAATGCAGGTAGTTCCTAGGGAACCTATCACCAGAAAACTGTGGTAAAAGCTTTATTGAATTCCCTGTGTAGGCAAGTGCAGTCTGCTGTCTCCACTGCAGGTGGCGCTCAACTGCAGCGGTAATCTAAAGGGAGAGGAGGTCATGGGGAACATGTTTCCTCTATGGTTTTCTGAGTCACTGGGGAAGCGATCCAATTGGATTCTGGCCGCCCATGTGACTCTAGCAGCCACCTTAGGTGTGGCAGAGTCTATTGAAGACCCTGGCCCCTGGGTTTGATGCTGCATCCCACCTACACCCAGACTGTGGTTAAAACCCCCAACACAAACTCATTTATTGCAAAGAACAAATTCCACAACAGGATGCAAAGTGTAAATGAACCAGCTGAACAGTTTGTTGCAAAACAGAAAAGGAAGGCCCGGAGCTAGGAGGAACGAATGAAGTGTAGGGCTGGCATGACAGGGTGGAAGGGGGGACCAGAGACAGCATAGCGTTAATGTACAAAAGATAGAGGTGGGAGTCTTACTTACATGACTGGTTGAGTAGAAGGGTTGATGGGGAGATCATAGAAGAAAAGACTGTAGGAAGGTGTGGTACAGTAACAGTCAGAGTGGGGAGACATCGGATTAACGTCCCGTCCTCCCTCCCTGAGATAGGGTAAGTCGGTTGGAGGGCTAGGTATGGAGATGGCTGTTGGGACCCCTTGGATGGGGTTAAAAATGTATTGGTGTGATACAAGTGGGGAACCATCGTTGGTATGGTGTCCTTTGGTTGGGTGTGGTCCAACGAGAGGGACTAGGTAGTGTTAAACCTGTAAGGTCTGTGGGATAAGTGGTAAAGTCCCTTAGTCGGTGTTCTGTGGCTGGGGACATCTAGCTTTGGTTTAGGTTACTGGTATTTTATTGTTATTTATTATTTTTGTTATTTAATAAAAGGCCAGAAGGCCATTTAACTCCACCTTGTGTCTTAATGGGGTAAAAGAGGGGGGTGGAGCTTATAAGGGATTGTGTGGTAGTCATATGGATACATCTGAGCTACCCTAGTCATGATGAAATGAGAGTGATCACCTCCAGGGGGGGCTGCTGGAAATAACCCATTCCTGTTCAGAGGACGCCAGCCCAAGTACCAGGTCCTTAGAACACAAACAAAACACAGGCTCAGTTTAGGGGTGTCTTTTTAAGATTTACAGAGGAATGAGGGTGCAGATACACCAAAACACACACAGGCATTAGAGGACAGATTCTCAAGCAAAGTTCAGTAGCAGACTTAAAGTGATACTAAAACCGCTTTTTTTTTTTCTTTAAAAATACCAAACATGTTATATTTACCTCCTCTGTGCAGTAGTTTTGCACAGAGCATCCCAGACCCTCCTCTTCTCGGGTTCCTTTGCCGGGTGCCCCCACAGCAAATGGCTTGCTATGGGGGCACCCAAGCCAAGCCACTGCTCTGTGTGTCCATTCAGTTGGCCCCGTCCCCTCTCTCTCTCCTTATTGGGTAACTGACTTTGATTGACAGTTACAGGAGCCAATGGGGCCACTGCTGTGTCTCAGCCAATCAGTAGGGAGAGTCCTGGACATCCGAGGCACTCGTGCACTTCGCTGGATTAGAGGGGTTTAGGGGGGCTTTTTATCTCAATGCATTGAATTAATTAAATAAAAAAAACATTCTGCCTTTAGAAGCACTTTAAGCATTTCTAAAGGTAGAGGGACCAGCTAACTATCCTGAGACTCTGTAAGAGCAGTCACAGTCCTTGTAGCAACCTCTGGCATCTAAACTTCAAAGCACATGAACACCTGGAGCTCTAAACAAAATGTTCTACTCTCAATGTCCACAGACAGCTCCTCTGGGACATTCTTCAGTGAAAGAGGTCCTTCTCCAGCCCAGCTTCCTAAGGCAGTGTCCAGCACATTCTCCTTAACCCTTTCGCTGCCAGAGCCTTTTTTTTTTTTTTGCACTTATGCTTAAAAATCATTTTGACGATTACATAAAACCCCCAAAATAGTATATATTTTCTGAAAGCAGACACCCTGGAGAATAAAATAGTGATAGTTCCAATTTTTTATTTCACACAGTTTTACCATAAATGTCTAGGAATGGCAAAAGTGCAGTAAAAAATACACTAAAGGTAATTTTAGGGCACACAAACGCAAAACAATTACACAATTTTTTGGTAAAATATAAAAGATGAAGTAAATAGGTAGTGAACATGTCAAACCGTAAATTTGCGTGCGCTCATGAAATGGAAACAAACTTCAGTACCCTATATTTTCCAGAGGCAACACTTTAAACCACTTGCTGACCAGTCGCTGCAGTTATATGGCGGCAGGTCAGCAGGTTCCCGCGAATCGCCGTACCTGAATGGTGGTCCATGGAAGTAATCCTAGAGGCGCCCGTGCGCGCCCACTTGCCAGCGGGGAAGCTGATCCGTGGGCAGTGGCGGCTGGTGCTCCATGGGCCGGGGGGGGCGGCAGACAGACTGCACCATACACCCCCCCCGGCCCCCACCAGGCCACACAACAGGACCCCAGACCCCCCCAGGACCACAGACCCCCTCCCCCCCCACGGCTCACTTACCCTCAGCGGCAGCGGCTGTGGCGGCAGCTTCAGCCTCCAAGAGCGCCATGTGGAGAGACCCAGGAGAGGAGGGTGCTGCGCTATGGGCTTTTCTTCTGCCCTTGGGGCAATTTGTTGATTATTTGGTGTTTGGGGTTATTTGGAGGTGGTGGCACTTACTGGACCTCACGGATGGACTGTTGTGGAGTGTTACACTCCTGATCTTAGCGCTGCACCTCCCCTTTATGATTTTATGCTTATGTTTTATCCTGACATATGTGCAGCAGCTGATCTTTTTTAAGTTGATTAATATTTTTTATATTTCTGTTGATTTGATTGATCCAAGCGCAGGTCTCTTTGTGTTATTTGCTATATTTTATCTCTATTCAGGATCCACAGGGGAACCGTCTTGTCCAATGGAAAAATGTTTCTCCTAAGAACGGCAAAGCAGAGATGTCCTACCAGTTGGCTGAGGAACCTGTCTTAGGGAAATACAAAATAAAAATTGATAACGTTATTAGGGTGTTTGAAGTGCTGGAATACGGTAAGAGGCAGAGACTTTATACTGATATTTACCCAGGGGTGAGGTGTTATAGAGCAGTGGTTTTTAAACCGAGGCCCACTGGCTTTTATCCAACCCTTTGGGTACTATTCCTCACTCACTAGACTCAGGTGCTTTCTTATGGAGTTTTCAACTTCAGCTCTGAAAATCAAGCTTAAGTCCACCCCTGTAGTGTATTAACACAGACAGGCTGTACAGGTTGCTTCTTTATTCACTGCACATCAGCATGCAACTAACTTCAGCCACACCCAGCTCCCAGACATATACATAATTGTAACATTTTGCAGACAGCAACTTAACCCGTTGCTTACCATACTACATTCCCTCCTCTCTTTGAATAAAACATAACATGCACAACGTATTAATAAGATTAACAAAATGCATGGATGAACAACTAAAAATTTAAACTATAAACTCCTGACTATACACATAGTCCTTAAGGTAGGCCGGTGGATTTGTTGCTCGTTTTTCTCTTGGCCATTCCGATGTGGATGGTTGTGGATTGAAGTCTGTATCACTGGCAGTATCATCACTACTCTTTGCCTGTTCGCCATATTCCGATACTTGACCTTCTGACTCAATAAATTTCTTCACAAATGAGGAATTACGCACTTTTGTGTGACCATCTAAATCCTCTAAAACCACTTGAGTACCTCTTTTCTCCTTTACAACATAAGGCTCAGGTTCAAAGGACGGAGCCAGTTTGTTAAACCGATCACTTTGAAGCAACACCTTATCACCCTGTTGAAGGCCACTAGGTTGACAATGGCGGCGGTGGTTTGCATACTGTTCAGCCCGGATCTTCCTTTCCTCATCAATATGCCGAAAAGGTTTCTGACTTGTAGGAGGACCCCCAATGTCTGGCAATTTTGTCCTGAATTTGCGACCACAAAGAAGTTCCGCAGGACTAACGCCAGTGACAGTATGCGGAGTTGTGCGATAAGCCAAAAGAAAACGCCACAGTTCCTTTTTCCAGTCTCTTCTCTCTAAATGAGCAATCCGCAAAGCTTTCAGCAAGGTTCGATTCTGGCGTTCCACTTCCCCGTTAGCCTGTGGCCAGTATGGAGTTGTACGATGATGTTCAATAGCATTTGATTTCAGATAATCCTGAAATTCCTGAGAAGTAAATTGGGCACCATTATCACTCACAATCCATTTAGGCAACCCATGAGATGCAAAAATGCTCTCCAACCCCTCAATTACAGTTGATGATGTAGCTTTAGTGAGAACTACCACCTCTTGCCACCTTGAATAATAGTCCACAACAACTAAAAGATGGTGTCCAGATGGAAGGTCGCACAGATCAATGGCTAAATCTTCCCATGGTCCCTCAGGTAGAACAGTGTGAGTTACTGGTTCTGGTTTAGGTTTGCTGCCCACCAACTGACATGCTCGACAAGAAGAAACCAAACGTTCCACATCCTTGTCAATTCCTGGCCACCAGACTTTCTCACGTAATCTTTGTTTGGTGCGTACAATGCCTTGATGGCCCTCATGGGCTAAATGTTATGTACGTTTCCGTAAGTCTTTAGGCATCACAATACGATTGCCACGTAGAACTAGTTGTCCTGCAATACTCAGCTCTTGTTTGCAGACAGCAACTTAACCCGTTGCTTACCATACTACAACCCCATGCCTCACAATTGTTCCACAGCTATGAAAGACAGCCCCGCTGATCAATAGCAGTACATGTAAGGGGCCAGGGTGGATCTCAGGGTTTTGGGAGTTCTTGGGTCACTAAGCAGGGTGTCTGATATGTATGCTGCTATCTCTAGGTACCCATTGTTCAGGTATCCAGCCACTTTAGTAAATAAAGCCAACATGAGTCTGTTTTAAAAATGATTTTAAATCTGTTTGGCAAAAAAAATTACGTTTACCACAATTTTTGTCTGATTTTACTGCTAACCAGCATGGCACAACGTTCTGCTAATAAAGCCTAACTCCAGAGAAGTATTATGGGATTTGCCACGCTTCAAGGGCCACCGACAGTCCACTCAGCACTCCATCTCCATCTTCCACCCGACTCCCCCTTCCAGCATGACTCATCCATACTTAAGGGTTGGTTTAGCCAGGCCCATGGTCTGGGGATTGGCTAAACTCCCCTAGGAATGCAGATCAACTCTCTTGGCCTCCACCCTCCAGCTTCCAGAACGATCTCCAACATTTCAGAACCAGGGGGAGGCACCAGAGACCTGCCTGCATTTGTCACTCAGCCCTGAACTCAAGTAAACCCTGACCCTAACACTAGTATCACATTAGAGGGTTTACTATGGGTCACGTTCACATCTGTGCGTTTTCCACCAGTGTGCTTTTTGGAAAGGGTCAGGGACTTTTTTTTCCAGCAGCAGGTTGCTTTTACGGTTCCATAAACTTCAATGGAAATGCAATGCTTGCATTTTTGATGGATTTCTGCTGTAATTTTACTGGTTTCTCCCGCAAGACAACAGACACCTCCCAAAAACGCAAATCATATCAAAAATGTATTAAAAACCGGTCAATAAGGCGTGTGAAAAAAATACAAAACACACCGGGAAACGCATCAACCACAATCTGAATAGGTGTGAGCCAGGCCTAAATGATTTTCACTTTTTCAGCAGATCTGCAGCAAAGTGTATTTTATGAAGTTAATAGTTTATAGTCCTGTGACCTTAGAGCAGACTATTTCTAAGCATACAAGGAAGTAGAGCGGCAGAAGTAAACCACACCTTGCTGTATTAGTTAATGATTGGCTACCAAAACAATTTGGGTATTAAACATTTATATATAGATCTTGTAAACTGAGATGACAGCAGGACAAAAGATTTTTTACTGTGAACAGGGCCATGTCACTTAGAAATCAAATTTTTTTACATAAAACAGCCGGCTCGAAATCTTTACGTTTGTTTGCAAATATGTTTAAAGGGGATTCCCATGAAATAAAAGTAACACATTTGATTAGAAGCTCTCTAAATAGTAACATGAAAAGTTTACATCTTCCAGCAGCTCACTAGTACTGCTACTTATTAGATGGATGAAGGCAAACCGAACCGATGACATACAGTGATTCCTTTTCAGAACAATTATATTTTATAGCTTTGCTGCAGGATGGGATTTTATCAGAGGATGAATTCAGATAAGCCCGAAGCAAAAAATAAATAAAAAATAGGCGAAGGGCAGACATGACTGGGCTAACAGAGGGAACAGGGAGATATAGGGTTAATTTAAGATCAGAGATAAGGAGATTTGAGGTTAAATTCTATTCCACGTGATTGGTGGAATGGAATGCAGGAAGGGGCTGCAATGGTGGTTAGGTGGGAGTTGGAAGTTCTTCAAGCAGTGTGAAGACTGCGAATGGAGAAGAATCTTCCCACCCTCCTGCCCTGATTTCTGGTTAGGTGCTATTCGGTGGTACAGCGGCTTGACAATTGGGGTCTTTGGAGAGGGTAAAGTTCTACTGTGATACTTCATTGTAAGGACCCATCTGTGGTATGGCATCCATAGTGGTATCCCAGGTAACAGTGGGTTAGCTGGGAATTTGGGACATGGAGGCGGTGGCGGAGAGTTGGGATTGTTCTCAAGCCGATGAGTTGTGGCTGAGGACATTTAAGTGTTTTTGCTGATAAAACCATGTGTAGCAAGGTTTCCAGGCCTGTGGCCTGAGGTGGGTCTGCCATTGATACCGGTTACCTATCCAGCCCATGTGAGCTGCGGCCCTGGGTGTGAGAACTGACACATTGACAACTCCGGCATCTTTGTTTGGTTGTTTTATTGTAGTTTTTTAGGGGATGGGAGAATGGAATGAGTGGGATACTCCTTTGGCTCGACTATGTACAATTCTGGGACTTTTGTAGCAAAAATGCCCGTTAGCGTTGTCTTGACGCCAGTTGACGCTAGCCAACGCTTACTGATGCTTTGAACACACTGTATCTCTGAAAGCTGTGCTGGAACCCCGACTTAAGTCTAGCAGATCCAGGATTGTAGAACCTTGAACATCTGACACTGCTTGCACTGCAAAGTCACTGACTACTCTCTCCAGCCTTGCCCTGGCTTGAGGTAGCTTGCTGTGTATTTCTGTATGGCTGCAACTCTCAACTGATGCACTCACACTGTGCATTTACTCTTCAGGGCCCAAACCGCAGGCGCCCCCTTTACCACTTAAGGGTCCTCAACCTAGGTACCCCATCTACCACTTCAGGTACCTTTGACTAGGTACCCCTTTTACCGCTAGCTGACACTTGGATCCTAGAACCTTCTCAGGAGTGGTCCCCACTGACTCTAGGCAGACCCCCAGGGGCAATCCTTAGTACTCACGACCTGTGTAGGCTTTCCTGGGACTGGACCCCTCTCGCTCTCCGCTGGTTCTCGGCACACCGGATCCCCCTCAGCTCAACTCAGCACTCTCTGGATTCTAAGGCAGCACCCGAGACATCCCCCTCCTCTGACAGGAGGAGAGACAGCTGTCCTCTCCCTCCTGGGACTCTGCTTCCCGCCAAAGACAATGAGAGTCATGCTCTCCCTCAAACGTATACCCACTCCCAGAATCCTTTGCGGCATAATCAGCCTTCTGGGGTAATTACAAGCCTGAATGTATCCCTGATTGGGTTTCCTCCACTGCCCTATGAAAAGCCTCTCACAGAGCCAGTGGGGAGACTCCCCCTTCAGCAGACACACCTGGAAACCATGACACCCTACTAAAAAGAAATCATGGCCCTGCTGTAAGGCAGAGAAAGCCCACTATACATTTACCTAGCACCTACCTGTAGGGTGCTACACATGGTTAGTTCCTTAGTGCCTCCAAAGACCGGCAACCTTGGTATTAGTGTTATTATCCTTATTATGTTTCTGTTTTAAAGTAATTTTTTTTTTTTTATATCGGTTGTTTTGTCAATAAATGGCAGTTATGGCCAATTTTCAATCCAAATGGTGTGAACCTGTTTATTTGGTAAAAGGGGGAACATGTGGACATAGCAGTCTTTTTGGTAAATTATTGGGGACATCTGTTGTGCCCTAGTCATGTTGTATTAGCAGACCCAATGTCAATGAAATCTAAGCAGCTGTGAAGGGGAACCCTCAATATAACTACATTCAGGGGTACAGACAAGTATACCATGACCTCTGCACGTGTTCCTTGGCTGGCTGATTGTTTGGAATTGATTTTTCCAAGATATTACCAAGGATGTCTACTTAGTATACAAACAGGGTACAAATAGTGTTCATTTCAGATTTTTGGATTTCTTTGTAAAAAAAAAGCTTTTTTGGTGGCCAGCAAATTTAAGCCCCATTCACATTTCAGTTGAGTGTCTTTGGTTTATTTTCAGGTTTGAACATGGGCATGCATTTCAGGTGTGCGTCTTTTTTTTTTTTTTTTTTTTATTTGGCCAATGGAAAGCTAGTTATTAGACATGCACTTTTCCAGGCTCTCCCCCTAAAGTCTATTGGGGCCAAAATCCATAACTCTGCTCCAAAAGAAGCTTGTGTACTTTTTCAAGTGACTCTCTTCAAGCTTCAGAGTTAGATGTTAATGGCCACCTCTAAATATAATGTAAATATGAGTGTCGAGCATTGAATGCTTTCATGTTTTAGATAGCTTAAATGTGAATGAGGCCTAGTTGATCTTAAACGTAAAGGTGAACTCATTCACACAGGCACACTGCTTTACCCTTTATTCTAGCTATAACATTGTGTAGCACCCTCCTAGTTAGGCTGCAAGGGAAATTGAGTTGTTGGCTTCTGCTGTAACCACAGGAGCGGTGATTGTTTGGTTTGGTCTGAGTTTGAAGAAGATTTTAGAGTTTAGGGCAGGAGAATTTCGAATTTCCAGTCTGCATATTCAGCAGGACCTAGCCAATTCCTGCACAAATGGAGTTAGGCTGCTGTTAAATTGGAACTTCACTCTCCCAATCAACATTGATTATTTTTAATCCTCATGTTGTTAGCATTAGTAAATAGATAAAGTATATCGTATTTACTTGTTTTAAAGATTTTTTTTTTAGTTTCTTCAGGTAATTCCTGGTTTCTTGTGTAAAAAAGAAAAGTGCGCTGGTCTGTGATAAAGCTGCTCCCAGAAAAAATGGATAAATAGTGTAAATGTGAATGGTGCGCTAAATGGTATAGTGTAAATGTAAATGGTGCGCTAAATCCAAGTAAATATGAACAACTCAATGTGCATAAATTGGTATGACCAAAATCATAAATATAAAAGTCCCAAATCCAACGTGATGTGACTCTGAGACTGTGGGGCTCCCCTGCAAGGTGACACTATGTTGAGATTAACCCTGCTGAACCCTGTCAACTGACCGTATTGGTGTACTTGCAGAGAGGCAGTTGGATCATCCCCATGAGTTTGCAGAGTGCTGTTTTTATACCGTTCTGGTAAGAGGCGATTTTGACTATTGCATGCACGGTGAAGAGCACTATTTCTTTTGTGTGGGCACAAGAAATTGGTTTTTGAAATATTTCATGATTTGCACTTACTACATATCCGTCCGGTAAGGAGGAATTTCACCAGGTGGAGGGATTTCAAAGTCACCATTTGAACCTATCACCATTTGTCAACAATTTTATATCACCAGAATATATAATTTAAGGAGTCACATCACGTTGGATTTGGGACTTTTATATTTATGATTTTGGTCATACCAATTTATGCACATTGAGTTGTTCATATTTACTTGGATTTAGCGCACCATTCACATTTACACAATTCCTGGTTTCTTGCCTAGACAAATGATGTCATACATCCCAAGAGTCTTCAGGAGGAGAGGATGAGATGTTTTCTCAGCTGAGCTCACTCTCCTGCATGCATGCTTGAGTTAAGGGCAGATGGATTCCATGAAGTAAATTCTACATGAATCATTTGCCCTTACTCAAGATGACCATGGCCATAAATTCTAGGGAAATGTTTTTCAAATCGATGTCTCAACAAAATAAAGCATAGAGACATGGATGGATGTAGGGGAGTTGGCTTTAAATATTAAAAATTAATTAAATATTGTTTTTGGTTTGTTGTGCTCAGATACAGTAAAGATCTGGTGTTAATAGTCTGGGGCCCCTGAAGAGTTGGTATTTTTCCCCCTGTGGGGATGGATCAGTGAGCTGAAAGGAGATGGGCTGCCAGCCCCTGGAGCCCTATAGACAGAATACTTGACCACTTTACAAGAGGCTGCACCTACGGACTGTCTATGTACCAGTATACAGTGATAAAAGCCTTTATCTGTGCTCATATTGATTCATGGTCCATGGACTGTTCATGGCTGCCTTTGCTTGTGCTTATGCTGCTTTATGGTCCCCAGCCGTGACCCGCCAACTGTTCCAGTTTGCCTTTGCCTGTGCTTATGCTGCTTCATGGTCCCCAGCCATGACCCGCCAACTGTTCCATTTTGCCTTTGCTTGTGCTTATGCTGCTTCATGGTCCCCAGCCATGAATGGTGGACACCAGTCTGCCTACTTTAATGCTAATGCTGCTAAGTAAAAAGTGTCCTCTACTAGCAATATATTTTATTTAGAGTATCCTGCATCACCCCAAATCCTCTTCCAAGTTATATTAAACAATAGCATTTAAAAAGACAACCCCTAGACTGATTAACAAGCTGGAGTGAATGGACTGTTGTTGCTGTGTGCCTAGCAGCCTTTGTACTGTTCAGGAAAGAACCTGTCTACACTCAGCAGCTCCTACGGGAGTAGCGCTACGCTTGTAAGCCTGTCAGTGCTTAATGAAACAAAAAAATGGCCTGGGTTAGTGGTCAGTAGGAAGAAGAATGCGAGGACAATGATGGTCAGTGGGAGAAGGAATGCCCTGGCATTGCTGATCAGCAGGAGAAGGAATGCCCCTGTATTAGAGGCCATTACATTGAATTCACTGATTTTGGTGGTCAGTGCGATGAAGAATTTAGGGGCATTGGTGATTGGTGGGGAAAAAAAATCCCTTATCATCAGCGGTCAATGGGAGGAAAGGATTGTCCAGGCATTGGTGAGCAGTGCAAGAAAAAGATGGTGCAGGATTTGCGGTAAGTGAAAAAAAAAACATTAAATAGCCTGGTTATATATAGTTCTGTGCTCTAGTATTCTCACTTTATACTAAATCCAGGGCAAAGGCAGAAAACATGATTTTCCTGGTTTCCACATACAGTCTCCTGTGACAACAAAAGCGGCTGGGGGCAGATAGAAATTTCTACCTTCTGCCCCTCACAGTCTACTCTCTATAGCAAAATGCTAATCATGTCAAAATGTCCCTAATTGGCATAGCAAACTCTAATTTATCTTACCAATATTGTATACTACTCAGCAGATGGTGATGTTACCCATAGGATCTAATTAGACCCTTTTGTTTCTTAATTATATCTGTAATACAACACCTTGAAATTTCCTTCCTTATTTTTCAAATACATATACAAGAAAACACGGTTCTAGCCAATACAGGGAAAATAATACATTTTAACGTTTTAGAACACCTATACTAGGCCTTTGAAACCATAAAGGCCTGTTCAGAATCTGCCTTGTGCTGTTGCACTGGTTCATGATCTAGGTGGGCATGGATGGACAGGAAAGGAACATTGGTGATTGGAGCTCATAAGAGTGAGGTTGAAGTAGGTGAAGTTGGGTAGGTGAATAAGGCTAAAGGGAACATAGCCACTTTGAAGTTTAATTTGGCCCAACCTTCCACTCTCATAATTGTCATTTTAAGAATTAACTTTGAAGCTGTGGCTGTCAAGCAGCAAGAGTGCCCAGAGGCAATACATACGTGTAGGCTGAATTAGGTACCGTGTATTGGGGGGGGGGATACTAACACGCAGTTTATAGCTTACTGATGCCTTTTATATAAATGTTGCATGGCTTGGTTGCAGCAGCAGATAAACTGTTCTTCAGTACTGATCCAAGCAATCCAGATAATATACAGTCTCAGTGTTTACAGTATATATTGCTGGAGGACAGCTTCCATTACCAGTGATAGTGTCCCTTCTTTGCATAGAGGATGTTTCTGCACTGGCTCCATGCCTCAGCACCTCTTATGGAGTGTTTGAAGTAAAAAAGGCTCCTTCCCTGAGCTATCTCTCTTCGTCTGGAACCTTACCCTGTGCTAAGCACTGTCCCTCACAAGCAGGTTCCTCTCCCTACCACACACTCACCAGAAATGCGCCAAAATGACTTGGGGTTCCTTATTTAAAAGGTTTCCCCACCCAAGATGGCCACTGAAATCTCGTGAGAGTTCAGTCTCTAATCAGACCACCTTCCTCTGTTAACCATTTCAATACAGTGCACTTTCACCCCCTTCCTGCCCAGGCCAATTTTCAGCTTTCAGCACTCTCACATTTTGAATAACAATTGCGTGGCGTGCAATGCTGTACCCAAATGAAATTTTTATCATTTTTTCCACACAAATAGAGCTTTCTTTTGGTGGTATTTAATCACCACTGTTTTTTTTTTATTTTTTACTAAAAAAAAGACAGAAAATTGTGAAAAAAGAAGTTTTTCTTCATTTTTGTCAGTAAATTTTTTAAATAAGTAATTTTTCTCCTTCGCTGATGTGCGCTGATGAGGCGGCACTGATGGGCACTGATAGGCTGCACTGATGAGGCAATGATGAGGTGGCACTTATGGGCACTGATGAGGTGGCACTAATATGTCACACTGATAGATGGCACTGATATGCGGTACTGGTGAGCACTGATAGGCAGCACTGGTGGGCAGCACTGATGGGCACTGACAGACGGCACTGATGGGCACTGACGGACAACACTGATTGACACTGATGGACGGCACTGGTGGGCACTGATGGACAGTACTAATGGGCACTGACGGACGGCACTGATTGGCACTGACAGATGACACTGATGGGCACTGACATATTACACTGATGGGCACTGTTCTATTACACTGATGGGCACTGACATATTACACTGATGGGCACTGACTAACGACACTGCTAGGCACTGATTGACAGCACAGATGAGCAGGCACCGATGGGCACTGACTGGCATCACTAATTGCCACTGATAGAGGTCACTGTGGACACTGATTGATGTCACTGATGGGCATTGATTGGGCACTGTTTTTTGTCACTGATGGGCATTGATTCGGCACTGTTTGGGCATTCTTATAGTTTACTGTAATCAGGGCACTGATGATCAGTGCCCTGATTACCTTTCCTGGACTTCCCTGTGAGGAGGGATCGGCTCTCCTCGCCACACACTGACAGTGTGAGGCGAGGAGAGCCGGTAAATGGCACCTCCTCATTTACATGTGACCGGCTGTGGTTGGACACAGCTGATCACATGGGTAAAGAGCCACGTCATTGGCTCTTTACCAAGATTGGGGTCGCGCCATGTCCTAGAAACATGGCGCGGCCACGATCGCTGCACTGCACGCCTCCCGCGAGAGCGGCCATTCTAGGGAGCGGTCATATGACGTCGTCCCAGAACGAGAGCCTCACTGCTCCGCCGTCATTTGACGAAGGGCAGGCGGCAAGTGGTTAAGGCACTTTATGCAATCTTTAAGGGGCCAATTCCCTTATGAGTTTCCTCTTCCCATGCAGTAAGGGTACTAGGCAACCCACTGGTGAAAAGGCTAACTGCACCTATCTACATAGGCAGTGTATCAGTAGCAACTCCCCAGTCGGCACAGGGGACACTGAAGACACTGGATAGTACAGCTATGACCACAACTTTCCCCAGGATAGAAAAAGCAGTGTGTCATTCCAACACTAATAATCTTTATTTGTGAATAGAATAATGCTAATATCACTTTCTCTGTTAGCCAATAATAGGCCAGAGTTTATGTCTGCTAAACCAAAATGCTAAAATGTAGATTTCGCACTGCATGTAGATCAGGGGGTCGAATGCATGGATGGGGGGGGGGGGGGCGAGAAGAGAACCTTCCAGAAGAATAACCATCTCTGCAGCACTCCACCAATCAGGTCCTGTGGTAGAGTGGCCAGACAGAAGCCACTCCTCAGGCACATGACAGCCTACCTGGAGTTTGCAAAAAAGCAGCTGAAGGACTCTCAGACCATGAGAAACAAATTTCTCTGGTCTGACTAAATAAAGATGAAACTCTTTGACCTGAATGGCAAGCGTCATGTTTGGAGGAAACCAGGCACTGCTCATTACCTGGCCAATACCACCCTTACTGTGAAGCATGGTGGTGGCAGTATTATGCTGTGGGGATGTTTTTCAGCCGCAGGAACTAGGAGACTAGTCAGGATCGAGGGAAAGATGAATGCAGCAATTTACAGAGATATCTTTGATAAAAAACCTGCTCCGGAGCGTTCTGGACCTTAGACTGGGGCGAAGGTTCATCTTCCAACAGGACAACGACCCTAAGCACACAGCCAAGATAACAAAGGAGTGGCTACAGGACAACTCTGTGAATGTCTTTGAGTGGCCCAGCCAGAGCCCAGACTTGAACCTGCTTGAACATCTCTGAAGAGACCTGAAAATGCCTCCCATCCAACTTGATGAAGCTTGAGAGGTCCTGCAAAGAAGAATATGAGAAACTGCCCAAAAATAGGTGTGCCAAACTTGTAGCATCATACTCAAAAAGATTTGAGGCTTTAGTGCCATAGGTGCTGCAGCAAAGTATTGAGCAAAGGCTTTGAATACCTATGTACATGTTATTTTTTTTATTTTTAATACATTTGCAAAGATTTCCAGCAAACTTCTTTCATGTTGTCACTATGGAGTATTGTTTGTAGAATTTTGAGGAAAATAATGAATTTAATCAATTTTGGAATGAGGCTGCAACATAACAAAATGTGGAAAAAGTGGTGTGAATACTTTCTGGATGCACTGTATATGCAATTTAATATTTTTCATTTTCTGAATTACTGCTATCATTTTCCATTTCTTCTTCATCATTTTTTTCAGGATTTGTTTGTCTTCAGAACTTGCAATAACTCAGTACTTTACGTAAAGTTACAAAAGGCTTTCATTAGGATCTTCAAGTTATATGAAAAAAACAAAAAAGATGCTTTAGAAAAAAAAAAACAGAATAAAAACCATTTATTTTCCCAGTTTTTCAGTTTTTTTCAGTTTTTTTCCAGGCCTTCCCATCTCTATCTAGGAGTGAAGCTAGAACTTAGATCGGAGCACCATGGGTGATCTTCCATCTGACAGAATGTCCAAGCTGGGTACAAGCGTGGATCTCACAGGAAGTCTGGTAGCTCATCCAGGGTGTTGGTGTTCGGCTACTGCTTTACAGTCTGAAGAATACAAAGGCCGGCCTTAAGGTCTCTTTTCTATGTATCTTCTGTAAGCATTTTGTGAGTCTTTATACAGGCATACCCCACTTTTAAGTACAGAATGGGACCAGAGCATGTATGTAAAACGAAAATGTACTTAAAGTGAAGCAATACATTTTTTAATTTCTCAATGCATGTAAATACACTAGCTCCATAGGAAATCTGGGTCAGCTTGACATGGCACTGCTGACAAGGACACCAAGCTTGGGGAGCATGTTAAGGGGATCCAGGACTATGATATGGTAGATTACCTTGGCAAGCTGGCTGGCCACAAATAGGATATGTTGTAGTCCTGGGTCCCCTCTTGGTGCTCCCTAAGTTTGGTATCCCTGTCACTTATGGTTTGGGAGCAGTGCCATGTCAAACTGACCAAGATTTCCCATAGACACCAAAGTTAAAAACCGGGAGTAGTGCCATGCCAAGCTGACCAGGCTGTGTCTGTACTCGCGAGTGTATGTAAAGTGAGTGTACTTAAAACAGGGTATGCCTGTACTGTTCTTTCTGGGCTATCCTTTGCCCACTCCCTCTCTCTCTCTATGCTTATTGGCTATAATAACCTCTGTTAAAGTCTTTCTTAAAGAGACACTCCTCTAAAACCTTCACTCCAGTAAAAGTCAAGAATCTAACCTTAAGGCAAAATTTATTCTCAATGAGCTACTTGGGGCTACCTTGCTGCTTTCAGTGGATAAGGGGTGCAACAGTGTTTCTTAAGCCTCCTGGCTAGCTTGATCACTGTTTTCTCTCTAGACAGGGAATGAGATGGGCCTATCTGGTGTGGTGGTCAGGAAAGCCATCCTAAATTTTCCTTGAACATTCCATTGGCTAATTTTCCTTGAACATTCCATTGGCTTTGTCTTACAGGAATCCCATGGGACATCTAAGGATATTCATCTCAAGTAGAGACAGCTACAATGCTATTATTTGTAAAATGTGAAGATATGAAAATAGTATATCAATTCCCTATATATAAAGAAGGGCACTAACCTCCTTCTATCTCTTTAGGAATTACAGCTGAACCTTCATTCCACTGTTTTACAGTGCCTGCCTAACCCCTTGGAGCCTAAACCTATTTCTGACCTATATCACTTACAAATTAAAATCAGTATTGTTTGCTAGAAAACCCCCAAACAATATATATATATATATATATATATATATATATATATATATATATATATATATATATATATATATATATATATATATATATATATATTATATTTATATATATATATATTAGCAGAGACCCTAGAGAATAAAATGGCGACAAACTACAGTACTTAAAAATCTCCATAAGCGAAGCTTTAAAAATTTTAAACGGTTATCTGTTTAGAGTTACAGAAGCAATCTAGAGCTATTATTATTTCTCTCATTCTAACAATTGCAGCAATACCTCACATGTGTGGTTTAAACACCATTTACATATGTGGGCACAGCTTGCGACTTGCATATATGCTTTTGCGAGTAAGCACAAAGGGACGGGGCGCTTTAAATTTTTTTTTTCTTAATTATTTTATTTTTTTTATTTTTACACTGTCCAGATAAAAAAAAAAGATCACTTTTATTGCCGTCACAAGGAATGTAAACAGCCCTTGTGACAGTAATAGGCAGTGACAGGTACTCTTTATGAGGGATGTCTTCAAAGCATTCAAAACGCCAACTTTGGCTGTTTTGAATGCTGTCATTTTTTTTTTTTTTATAAATCTGGCGCCTTTAAAGCTCCAGTACCCGGAAGTGATGTCATGACATCACCCTGTTACAACCCTCTGAAGCTGAAGCAGCATGTTTGAGTTCTGTCGGCGTGAAGGAGTTAAAGTCTGGTTATAAAAATCAATGGATTTTAGAGTGAAATGTTGCATTCTTTAGTTGCATTACAGAACCAGACTAACTAGAAAGTCAGCCATTTAAGGGAAGAATTAGGAAAATAGTTGCAGTCAGCCATGACTCCTCTTCAGTTGAAGGGTCACATAGATTCAGCATTCCTTTCATAGACTTCCAGTGATGTTTATGCAGGGCAGGCCCTGATACAGAATACTTTGTCTGTCTCCTTCAATGACTGCCTATAAAAAGGTACAAAAATTTTACCAAAGGGACAAATTTGCATGTCTTTGAATAAGTGACTGGTTCCATGATTCTTGACCAGTGTCAGCCAGTACGGAAATATTTTCGTAGACAAAATTAACACTATTTTAGTCAACTAAAATACGACTAAAACTAAAACAATTCAGATGACTAAAATACAACTAAAACTAAAACAATTCAGATGCCTAAAATACGACTAAAACTAAAATGGCATTTAAGTCAAAAGACTATGTCTAAAACTAAATTGAAGTTTGATGTCAACATTAACTATATATAGTTAACATTATATATCACAATGGCTAAATCTGTGTCTGTAGTGCATGTTCAAACCTTAATACCATAAATAATAACATGTGACGTTGCAACATGCGTAACAACGTAACATCACATGCCGCTGTGCCCATGCCCAGAGGTTCTGGGGGTGATAAAAGGAGACTTTTTCAGTCTCCATGGACACTGATTGACAGCCTTTCCTCCCACACCTGTTTTCACATTGGGCATTAATGCAGGTAAGCTTTATTTGCTCCCCATGCGCACATGACAAGGCCCATTGCCCCTTTATATGGGTTGGACCTGAGGCCCCTCCTTCCCTTGCTGAGGGAAGGGTGGCTTCCTATCTTTACGTACATGCGTCTTTCTGATTCTGGAATTACTAAGCAACTAACTAAACTAAGCATGCAGTAACTATCCTATTGGATAGTTACTGAATGTGCCCAAAGAATGAGGTCAGCTGACTACCTGAATATACTGAATGACCAGGTTATTCCGTCAATAGATTTTTTCTTCCCTGATGGCACAGGCTTATTCCAAGATGACAATGCCAGGATTCATCGGGCTCAAATTGTGAAAGGGTGGTTCAGGGAGCATGAGACATCATTTTCTCACATGGATTGGCCACCACAGAGTCCAGAACTTAACCCCATTGAGAATCTTTGGGATGTGCTGGAGAAGACTTTGCTCAGAGGTTCGACTCCCCCATCATCAATACCAGATCTTGGTGAAAAATGAATGCAACACTGGATGGAAATAAATCTTGTGACATTGCAGAAGCTTATCGAAACAAAGCCACAGCGAATGCATGCCATAATCAAAGCCAACTAAATATTAGAGTGTGTGTGACCTTTTTTTTTTGGTGGCGACTTTTTTTTTTTTCGCCAGGCAGTGTATTTCAATATCAGGGAGAGACTCTGTCACTTTTTGGGGTTCCCAACAGATATACTATTCAGGGGACGTTACACACCTTCAGGGTACCATTATACATATATATATACAGTATGCCCCCTTGGTGGTGTGTGCCTTTTTTCTTTCCACCACATTTTCTATTTTTGATTTCTTTTATATGCCCATTAGGAGTCTGCAGCTGTCCTGTGTTCCTCTGGCTATCCCTTGTTTTGGAATCATTGGAGTGACCTTTTGGGTTGCCACCCTTCCCTGGAGACATTCAGAATACTATGATTATGTATTTTTGTGGTATTATCTAGTACTTGAACGTAAGTCCATATACTTGTACTTTGAAAATACTATGTTATGGTATAATGTTTTTATGTTCATCACCAGATGTACTGATTTTTGTATATGTTGCAGAGATCCTTTCAGTCTGATAACGCATGCCAAACCCCTGAGGAAGACATAAATAGTTGAAACGCGTCGGAGTTTTACATAACTGTGTCATCTGCTTCATACTATATGTCTTGTATTATGTGTTTTTAGGCTGCTACCAGATATTACTATATATTGTTTCAGCCATTCTACCTTTATATGTGACATCACAGTCACACCTTGTCAAAGGTTTTTTAACTTTGTACCCAAAAAAATAATGTATCTTTAGCCTATATGTTTGTTTTGCAATACTGCCATATTGTAAAGTCCCGTTCTCTTCTGCTTTTTCCCTTGTGTGTTCATTTATAACATGTTTTTAGATTTTTACTCCAAGAGTATTAAAAATTCTAGAGAAATGCCTAAAGTGGTAGTAAAGCCAGTTATGACAAAACTCGGTTTTTATAACAGAAGAGACCCCATAGCTCTCTTTTGTCATAAATCTTCCCCCTGCCTGTCAGTGAGTAAGTGATCTGAGCCGCACATGCGCAGCTCAGACCTCATTTACTCTGTGTGCCTCTGCAATATGATGTTGCCCCGGCACAGCCAGTCAAGCGGCCAAAGATTGCAAATCCGGAGGAACGACCGGGCAAAGATGGGAGCTGCCGGGGACAAGGGAGAGTGGTGAGAGAGCAGCGCTGGAGGGCTGCGTTTGTAGGTAAGTCTGTCATAATATACTAGTGCATACTGGTACATTATGGCTTGAAGTGGTTGTAAAGCCTAACAATGTTTACCTTAATGCATTCCTTGCATTAACCACTTGTCGACCAGCTGCCGTAGTTTTACTAGGGTTATAACCCCTGTCAGATTTTTTTTCACCATCTGTGTCCCATTGCAGAGATTTTCCTTCACTTCCTGTCCCATAGCCAGACAGGAAGTGAGAGGAAATCCCTGAAAATTAAGGGAATTCCTTGGGGACCCCTAGGTTACCAGAACAAGTGTCTCCTTTGGAATATTTCCCCTCTATTACTTTTCTGGGGACAACCCAAAATGTAGGATTTTCTTTTACTTTCACTTTCATTAGTAATGGTAAAGAGGACAAATAGAGAGGGTGAATCTCCTTCATGGGGACACAGACAGCAAAAAAAAAAAAAAACTAACAAGTGTTTTAATCCCTTTCCATGCTATCCAAAACTAAAAGAAAAGTTTTGCCTTTAGTTATACTTTAACTCTTACTAAAATTGGTAGACAATCATCAATAGCCAGCGTCAATTTTGATCATGCTCAAATATTCAGTTTATGAATAGGTAGTAAAATTGCGATGATTATTTGGCCTATATTGTTGTTCAACTATATTGTTAGCTTTATATGTAGCTACTATATATAAATCACAGAAATGTTAATAGGTAACTTTTATAGAGGATATCTATTCTTACTTAGGAAAGCACTCCTATTTCCCCAACAACCATTTTAAAAATGTATTAAACCCAAAACCAAAAGTGTAATGTTATAGAGTTAGTCAGGTTGAAAAAAGACCATTTGACTACACCAATAAAAAAAAAAAACAATAAAGAAAACCCAACCATACAATCCCATATACACAATCCTATACCCGCAGTTGATCCAGAGGAAGGTGAAAAAACCCCAGCAAAGCATGACCAAATTTGTTACAGCAGGGGAAACAATTCCTTCCTGATCCCCTGAGAGGCAACCAGATATTCCCTGGATCAACTTTACCTATAAATATTAGTACCCATTCATATTATGTACACCTAGGAAAGAATCCAGGCCTTTTTTAAAGCAATCTAGTGAGCTAGCCAGAACCACCTCTGGAGGGAGTCTATTCCACATTTTCACAGCTCTTACAGTGAAGAAACCTTTCCGTATTTGGAGACGAAATCTGTTTTCCTCTAGAAGTAAAGCGTGCCCCCTTGTCCTCACAACTCAACACCAAGTTCACTATATGGACACCTTATGTATTTATACATGTTGATCATATCCCCCCTTAATCTCCTCTTCTCAAGAGAGAATACATTCAGTTCCTATAATCTTTTCTCATAGCAGAGCTTCATGCCTCTTATCAGTTTGGTTGCCCTTCTCTGCACTTTCTCCAGTTCCCCGATATCCTTTTTAAGAACTGGTGCCCAAAACTGAACTGCGTATTCCAGATGAGGTCTTACTAATGATTTGTACAGGGGAAAATTTATATCTCTCTCTGGAGTCCATACCTCTGTTAATACAAGAAAGGACTTTGCTTGCTTTGGAAAATGCAACTTGGCATTGCATGCTATTATTAAGCTTAGGTTCTACCAGAACACCCAGATCCTTCCCCCGCAGCTTACCAATCATTAATTAATCATTAATCTTGTATTGCAGCTTACCAATCACTAAATGTGGTGGCTGCACTCGTTTTACTTTTCACACCTTTTCCCTCTGTTTTCACCTGGTGATCCAGCCAGGAACATAACCACTGTATTAGTGCCCCCACTCTGGATGTGAAGGGAGACACACACTGACCTAGGTCAGTGAATCAGCGCTCACTGGACAATTTTGGAGGGGACCACATGACCAGTGGTACCACAGATGAATCACCAATATAAAAAAAAAAAAAAAAAAAAAAAAAACAAAATTTAAAAATATAAATGGATAAATAATTAAATTAAATTGGGTAACAATGAAAATTGCAGGGCAAACAAGATACAAGAACCTCAAGTGTGTAGAAGTCCTAATCAATCATGCGATGATCCCGGATGGATCCTTGCTGATGAAAGAGTACAAAAAGTCCAAATCAGGCCTTGATCGGGCTTGCCTGATGAAGGAGGAGGTCCTCCGAAACGACTTTGCAGCCCGCCCTCCACTCTCGGTTCAGTGTACGTTCCTGTCGGCTTCCGTGGAGGAACCGACAGACTTGTCCTTCTATTTCCGGTTCCGGGTTATTACCTTCCTGCTGTATGGCAGACAGCGGTGAGGCTGCCCAGCCAGGGAGCCCACGCCATTTGCAGCATCACCCGGCATTGCCGGTATTCAGGACTTCCTTCACCACTACACAGGACACGCCACACAGGACCCAGATGTGACTGTCCTTCATTTGCATCTTCCATCGGATCTACTGTGGGGACTGTCTTTTTACACCATGCATGCTGTTTCATTGGAATACCTGTTTTTAACATGTAAGTTACTACATTAAATTACACAGCTGTTCATCTACCTTTATGACTTGGCGCCCTTGTTTCTTTTCTCTGGATGTGAAGGGGACACCTTTGAAAAGCAGCATTGTCAGTCTAGGCGGAGGGGAATGGATGGACAAATAATCGTCGGTTTGTTTGTTTTTTTTTGCATGCTAATCTCATATCGAAAACGAAAAGCTTACTAAAGTATGAAACTCTCGTACGACAGAATAAAAATTTGGAAGTAATGTAATGTATTTGTATTGTATTTTCAGGTGACAATTGTACTGATTAAATGAAAATCGTACGAGAAAGATTTTAGTGTTTGTCCCTCCTGAAAATTTCAGACGAAAGCTGTGTACTAACAATCAGATTATCGTATAATCACTTAGAAAGCGATATTTTTTGTACAGTTCTGATCGTGTGTATGGGGCTTAAGTGAAATTCCAGTCTAGTGGAATGTGGAGGCAGCAACTATAGCGTACAACATTTATATTGACTAAGCAATCACTGCATAAAACCTAATTAATAATTCAAACACTACACCTTCTACTACCTCTTTTTGTATGCAGATGTATACCACTAATACGTAAATACCCAAACACCCGAACATATATTCGGGACAAATGATGAATGACACTGATCTGGTGAAAATTGGGCAGTTGGCCATTTATTAACAAATAAACCAATTAACATTTTCTTAAAACAGAAATAATACATAAACCAGTACTCGTAATATAGTATAGGTTTCTGGGATCTAAACCAAATTCAGATTATTAATACTTAACGATCCCCAGTCGTGCAACACTTGCTCGGGGACCAATGCACTTCACCACAGATACCTCTTTGCTACCACTTCCCATTAATCCACCATTAACTGGGATCCCATAGAAGACACCATACCTTAGATGGGTACCCCTATGATTACTGTTCCAAAATTGTTAATGCCTCCAAAGACCCCAACAGCCAACAACTTTAATCATTCATTTTATACATACAGTATCTCACAAAAGTGAGTACACCCCTCACATTTTTGTAAATAGTTTATTATATCTTTTCATGTGACAACACTGAAGAAATTACACTTTGCTACAATGTAAAGTAGTGAGTGTACAGCTTGTATAACAGTGTCAATTTGCTGTCCCCTCAAAATAACTCAACACACAGCCATTAATGTCTTTACCGCTGGCAACAAAAGTGAGTACACCCCTAAGTGAAAATGTCCAAATTGGGCCCAACTAGCCATTTTCCCTCCCCGATTTCATGTGACTCTTTAGTGTTACAAGGTCTCAGGTGTGAATGGGGAGCAGGTGTGTTAAATGTGGTGTTATCGCTCTCATGGTCTCATACTGGTCACTGGAAGTTCAACATGGCACCTCATGGCAAAGAACTCTCTGAGGATCTGAAAAAAAGAATTGTTGCTCTACATAAAGATGGCCTAGGCTATAAAAAGATTACCAAGACTCTAAAACTGAGCTGCAGCATGGTGGCCAAGACGATACAGCGGTTTAACAGGCCAGGTTCCACTCAGAACAGACCTTGCCTTGGTTGACCAAAGAAGTTGAGTGCATGTGCTCAGTGTCATATTCAGAGTTTGTCTTTGGGAAATAGACGTATGAGTGCTGCCAGCATTTCTGCAGAGGTTGAAGGGGTGGGGGGTGAGCCTGTCAGTGCTCAGACCATACGCCGCACACTGCATCAAATTGGTCTGCATGGCTGTCGTCCCAGAAGGAAGCCTCTTCTAAAGATGATACACAAGAAAGCCTGCAAACAGTTTGCTAAAGACAAACCGACTAACATGGATTACTGGAACCTTATCCTGTCGTCAGATGAGACCAAGATAAACGTATTTTGTTCAGATGGTGTCAAGCATGTGTGGCAGCAACCAGGTGAAGAGTACAAAGACAAGTGTGTCTTGCCTACAGTCAAGCATGGTGGTGGGAGTGTCATGGTCTGGGGCTGCATGTGTGCTGCCAGCACTGGGGAGCTACAGTTCATTGAGGGAACCATGAATGCCAACATGTACTGTGACATACTGAAGCAAAGCTTGATTCCCTCCCTTTTGGAGACTGGGCCGCAGGGCAGTATTCCAACATGATAACGACCCCAAACACACCTCCAAGATGATAAAGAAGCTGAGGATAAAGGTAATGGACTCGCCAAGCATGTCTCTAGACCTAAACCCTATTGAGCATCTGTGGGGCATCCTCAAATGGAAGGTGGAGAAGCGCAAGGTCTCTAACATCCACCAGCTCCGTGATTTCGTCATGGGGTGGAAGAGGACTCCAGTGGCAACCTGTGAAGCTCTGGTGAACTCCATGCCCAAGAATGTTAAGTCAGTGCTGGAAAATAATAGTGGCCACACAAAATTTTGACACTTTAGGCCAAATTTGGACATTTTTTGCTAGGGGTGTACTCACTTGTGTTGCCAGCAGTTTAGACATTAATGGCTGTGTGTTGAGTTATTTTGAGGGGACAGCAAATTTACACTGTTATACAAGCTGTACACTTACTACTTTACATTGTAGCAAAGTGTAATTTCTTCAGTGTTGTCACATGAAAAGATATAATAAAATATTTACAAAAATGTGAGGGGTGTACTCACTTACGTGAGATAATGTGTGTTTTCACGCTTGTCCATTGCACTTCCATTGTAATGTTAAAAATCTTGCTTGCTGCATTTTTGACCAAAAATGCATCTCCCTGTTAAAATGCATTAAAAACGCAGCAAGAACACATCAATAATGCACCTGTGTTAAATTTTTTATACAGTTTTTGGGTCACATGACCTATGAAAAGCACACCATAAGCACAGTGAAATCGCTGTAAAATTGGAGGCAAAATTGGGGATAAAATCGTGAAAATCACAGTAAATTTGCTGCAAAATCGTGTGTTTTTGGCGCCATTATGGGCACCTTTTTCCTTATCAGTAAAATGCTGAAAACACAATTTTCCATCGATATGTTTCGGCCACCGAAATGTCAGTGCATCTCTAGTACTACCCTTTTGTTTACAAACAGCAGCTGGGGATTTAGGCAGGCAAACTGGCTACTTTGGGCCAAATAGTTTGCCCTGTCGACAAATGGCAAACAGGCTGGGTTTGACCCTGAAAAAAATCTGTACTTTTTGGTTACAAGAAACAATACTCTCCAGTTTTATTCATATCTCATACTTCTAATAATGCAGATATGTATATTACAAAATCCTAAATCTTCAAATGTTATAAATTGGGTATCACAGCAAAGTCAGTTGAAAATCTAAATATTAACTATATAGGCTTGGTTAATTTATTACTTACTCTTTTACAGAGAGTGAATACATCGGTTTGGCAGGGTTTGTTTTACAAAGAATTGGAGATTACCATTCATACTCTTGCTGCCAAAAACATATATACTGTTTCTAAGCAACACTTGAAAAGCTTTCCTTTCCTATTGACATAAAGCATAATGAAGGCAGCTCTCTAGCTGTGATCTCAAAAGCCACTCTACAGTTTATATTTGAGATTTATGGTAAAATAGACCTAACCCTTCCCGCCCTGCCCCGCAATCCCTTTAATGGGGTCTTTTCGCCTTAGTGCTGGAAAGACCTGCCAGATCACATAGCCACTGCGATTAACTGTCACATTGGTCACACGATCAGAGCTGGTCCCTCTGAGTCCCGATCATTACCAGAGACCAAGAGCTGTCTATGTGCTCTCAGCACTGAAATCTTGGCTACCCATGCGTGGTGTGGTGGCGTTAAAGCTCACCCTCTTTGCCGAAGTACATATGCATTACGTGGGGAGCATGAGTTTTTTTTTTTTATGAAAATATTTTTATTGAAATCCTACATAAACACATAGAAATACACATCACAGTATAAGAAATGTATCATGCAACATACACCAAGAGGCAAAAAAAAAAAAAAAACATCCAAAGCATCTCTCCAGGTATGAGAAGGATCAAAATTGCCCCACTCAGCCAGTGTACATTTCAAAGATAAAGCCATGTGAACAGAAGGACTCCATTTTTTTAAGTTAACCTTGAACCCTACAACAAAACCAAAGAACATCCTGGCCTCCCCACCTTCGCCCCCAAAGAAGAGCAAAGGAGAGGAGGCCACCCGGGCAAAACCGAGCCCAGTTCCAACTTCCTTTTTGTGACCATTACAGAGGAACCCCCCAGGTAGTATACATTAAACATTAGCGAGGCATGTGGAGAGCGTGGCCGGCCCCCAAAGCTGCAGGACCCAGAACTCCAGCCCACCCACTCGCCATTTGCATCCCCTCCAGGTTAATCATCAGCAGTCCCCACCAACGTAGCAGTAGAGTCAACCCAGTGATACCATATTTTCCTAAACTTCTTGGGGGACCCCCTAGCCTCATAGGTCATCCTGTACAGTACAATGTCAGTATTCACCACCCGTAGCCACATCGGCCGCGTCAACACCTCAGTATATATCGGGCAGCATGAGTTTAGGTTATTTTATGATCAAGTCTTTCTCCCAACTCCTCTCTCCTATCTAACCTAACATCACTTCCTTCCCCTTGCACTCATCTGATGGTGATTAAAGCTTGCCATTGATGGAATGAATCTCGAATGCTCAACCTGTGGTTACAGGAATAAATATTGCATCATCTCTGGCTTGCTTTAGGGTTCTAGAAGTCTGGTCCAACCATGACTCCTGGTGTCAGGTCATAACAGAAAGGTGGAACTTGCATGTGTACACAAACACAATACCTCCTGCGCCCAGGAAAATGGCCACTTTCAGATGGGTATAATAATGTCTCCAATGGACTTGAAAGTGGATAGCCACGGTCTTCCTCCCCTTAAAGACTTGGGGAAGCCTGCAACACTGTAACTATACAAAAACACACAGAGGGCTCACCGACCTAGTGCATTATCCTCAAGCTCATGTAGACTCTCTTGCTGTTTGCCTATCTGGAACGCACGCCATGTCCGCCAACTCGGAAGTGTGGCTATGCTCTGTGTGTTATTGAATAGGCTACCTCTGGCTGAGCAATGAATTAGCTGCACTTCCTGAACACAGATGCCATCTCATATCTAGTTCCCAATTGCATCCTTAGTTGGAGGGATTGTCTTTCTTTAGGAAACAAATCCCTCTTTTGCTCTTTCCTCCTTAGTTAACCACTTTACCACCGGAGGATTTTGCTGTCTTACGTCCAGGCCACTTTTTGCTATTCGGCGCTGTGCGAATTTAACTGACAATTGCGTGGTCGTGCGATGCCGTACCCAAACGAAATTTACGTCCTTTTTTTCCCACAAACAGAGCTTTCTTTTGGTGGTATTTGATCACCTGTGCAATTTTTACTTTTTGCGCTATAAACAAAAAAAGAGCGATTATTTTGAAAAAATAACAATATTTTTAACATTTTTTTATATGAAATTCTCCCCCAAAAAAATTTAAAAATCAAATTTTTTTTACATTTTTGGCCAATTTGTTTTCTGCTACCTATGTTTGGTAAAAAAAAAATCACAATAAGCGTATTTTGATTGGTTTGCGTTATTGCGTTTACTAACTAAGGGAAAGATTTCTGTCATTTTTGGTGTTTTTTTTTTTAACACGTAATGGTGGCGATCTGCGATTTTTTTTGCGGGACTGCGACATTGCGGCGGAAAGATCGGACCCTTGACTGAAATTTTTGACACTTTTGGGGGTACCAGTGACGTAGGTCTACGTCGCTGGACGGGATCGTGCCACATTGCCGTAGTAGTGTCAACGTGGGCGGTCGTAAAGTGGTTAAACCTCTTTTGGGTCTAAACTATAGACTTCTATAAAATATCAAATAAAAACAATAAAGTGAACCATATAGATACAGTACATGAATAGGTTTAATTATACAGTGAATGAAACCGATAATGCAGCCACCACCTCTAAGGACTGCAAAGCTGCGATGTATAAAATGTTTGCTCTTGGGTTTAGATACACTTGAAGCCACAGAATTTCGTTGTAAATAAATTTTAACCACTTTACCTCTGCTTACAGTAATATTACTGCGGCAGAGTGGCTCGTTATCGTCTGACGACGTAGTACTACGTCGTCAGACACTCCCCCTTCTGGGCGGCGCTTGCGCGCCGCCGGAGGCTCGCTCCCGCTGTTTTCATTCACAGCGGGAGTCGGGCCAGGGGAGGAGCAGCGGCGATCGCCGCTGCTCTTACCCGATCGTCGGGGATCGAGTCTGGAGATCCGCCCGCTGTGTGTAAACACAGCGGGCGGATCTCCATAGTGACAGGGAGTGACAGATCGGACTGTTCAGCATAGCTGGACATCCGATCTGTCCATGACTCACTCAGTCACCTCCCCCCCTACACGTCAGTAAGCACCAGGCATACATTAACCCCTCCCTCTCCAATAAAATTAACCCCTTCCCTGCCAGTGTCATTTTTACAGTAACAGTGCATATATATAGCACTGATTACTGCAGTAATGTCACTGGTACCCCCAAAAGTGTCAAAAATGTCAGTCAAGGGTCCGATCTGTCCGCCGCAATGTCGCAGTCCCGCAAAAAAAATCGCAGATCGCCGCCATTACGCGTTAAAAAAAAAAACACCAAAAATGACAGAAATCTTTCCCTTTGTTAGTAAACGCAATAACTTTTGCGCAAACCAATCAAAATACGCTTATTGCGATTTTTTTTACCAAACATAGGTAGCAGAAAACAAATTGGCCAAAAATTTTTTAAAAAATTGGTTTTTACATCTTTTTTGGGGGGAATTTCATATAAAAAAATGTTAAAAATATTGTTATTTTTTCAAAATAAACGCTCTTTTTTTGTTTATAGCGCAAAAAGTAAAAATCGCACAGGTGATCAAATACCACCAAAAGAAAGCTCTGTTTGTGGGAAAAAAAGGACGTAAATTTCGTTTGGGTACGGCGTCGCACGACCGCGCAATTGTCAGTTGAAGTCGCACAGCGCCGAATCGCAAAAAGTGGACTGGACGGAAGACAGGAAAATCCTCCGGTGGTAAAGTGGTTAAATTGATTCAACTTGTCTGGAAATATTAATCAAAATGTGGAACTAATTTTACCATGTATAGAAGGAGACTCTTTTGTCTCATGAAATTATAGCACAAGGCCATGTCAGATCCCCCGGGGCCCTTGTTGACATGTCAACACTATGCTGCCAAATCTGACTGGTTTGACTACATTTCTCAGTTTGTATTTGACCTATATTTCCTCAATTCAGTATTCATAAAATATCGAACAAATAGGTGCAACTCTATTATCCACTAACGGCTGCAAATTGTTAACCAATTCAGTCCCATGCTGCTCTTTTCTGGATAGACCCAGAACCCAGAAACAAATAACTATAATCATTTGTAAACTACTGTATCTAGAGAGGATTATACATCTTTTTTACATGTACACCTAGGGATTTGATTTGTTAACTGATTTTAACATTTTTATCATTTAATTATTTTCTGTAATTTTTATTTTTTATTTTGCTAAGGCAAAGATTGAAAAATAACGAACATTCTTTATAAGCTTGGATGTAGTAAGGAACCAAAGGCCAAAGTAAAATCTGCAATAGATCAAAGTAACCAACAAAAGCATTCTTTAATAATGGTAGGCATTAATGTTAGGCACACAATGTCAAGAAAGAGCCACAAAGACCGTTTTGACAATCATCCAAGGCAGCAGAGCCAATATGGTTCCCGATGTAGCTGGGTGACATCTTTGTTCAATTTTCAACATAACAAACTTGAGGAAGAAATACTAATCAGACATATTTTGGCAAGTGCTGCTTGTTCAGCTGAAGCGTGGGGCTGCTGCTCTGTCAGGTTAGCAGGTCACAGGAGTGAGATTGCAATCGTAAGATGGCTCACTACTTATTTGGGAAGTAAAAAAATGTCTAGTGACTGCTGTTGCTTAAGTCCGTTGTTAGGAAAGCCCATCAGAGGACATGTATGACTTCTGTATTGGACTCCCATGGCTGTCTTGGGGGAGCCTTATGTCCTGATTTAAGTTCTCCTGAGACCCCATCTCGGGGTCTATCTTGGACCCAGAGAAGATATATACTCCCTGCTGAGACTATTGGGCATGCCTACATTGTGGGAGTAGGTAGGGAGAGGAACCTGTCCTGCTGTATAAGGATGGTTTAGGGACCTTCTGGATCCCCCATTCTATTGCTTCTGGACTGGGTGACAATACCAGCTCCGTTGTTTGAATAGGCTCATCCCTGCACACCAGTAAGTAAAGTGTTACTAAACCCAGGAGCCTGCATTTACTATATCTGGTCTCCCACAGTACACAGAACATGGAAATGCAATCGTTTTAGTAAACATAAACTGCTAAATACATGTTCTCATCAGCAGTTAGAGCTCTCTTGTGACTTCTATCAGTGTCTGGTTAAAGCTTGTAGGAGTGTTTATTCTCCCCAGGACCCCTGACCATCTGTCTGGACCGTGCTGATTGGCCTTGTGCTGATCACATGCACTCTCACAAGAGAAAAAAAAAAAACTCTCTAGCATTACACACCAAGCTGAGCATGTGCAGCTTGCCCCCAAGGCTCTGTACTATCAGGAGATGGATTGGGGACAGTGGAAGGAGGGCAGGATCATAGAGACAGGATCAAACAGACTTTTTTACACAATGCAGAGGATTAACCCCTTAGGTTCCACAGTGAGTATAACAAGCATGCTTTACTGCATATACAGACTGATTTTACTGTTGTGGGTTTAGTAACACTCTAAACTTTAGTTCAACAGCCATGAGGAACCCCGCTTAAGGATGCAAGCATCCAGCAGCCTGCCCATGTAAGGGCTGCATAATTTGTATCTATATTGCTGAAGATATTTTGTGAATGTGTCATTGTGCCTTGTCAAAGCCGCCCATTTTGGCTCGGTTCACACTTGTGCGATGCGGGAAGGCTGCGAATTCGCAGCCTGTTCCCGCATTGCATCCGCACATCTGGCAGTTCACACTACCATATGCTATACGCAGGGGGTGTCAATTAAATGTTAACGACATCCCCAGTTTGATTGCATATCGCAGTGCAATCTGACAGTTCGCACAGGATCGGATCGCACAAGTGTGAACCACTGTGCGATCCGATCCTGATGCGGCTGAAAAAAGGGTCCTGTGCGTCTTTGGTGCGGATACAGTGCGAATTCAGCCATACAAAGTGTATGGCTAAATTTGCATCCGCACATGAGATCGCATGTAATGAAGGAGCAGTGTGCTCCGAATTACATGCGATCTTTGCAGCCGCAATAATGTGAACCGGCACTTATTGTAATTATCATTTTTCTATTGCCAACTATTCAGCAGAGTAAGACACAAAAACAGAAAACTATAGTTGTCTGATTTTTTTGCACCATAGTCAAAGGCAAGTCACATACAGGGAAGCGGGAAAGATGGTAGTGGGTACAAATGGTGAGAAGAGAAAGAAAGAAGAAAAGGTAAGGTGGGGTGATAGGGGGGGAGTGGGGGAAAGTGTATCTGCCAGGGTGCCCCCCCCCTCCCCGTACCCAAAGCACCCAAGGAAATAAAAGTTATCACTATGAAGTTTCTTAAAATGTATAGGTGAGGAGGCAGTTAGTAGCAATATTAATAACACTTGTATCCTGGTGTCTCAGGGAATCCTTTATCTTATAGCTTTGAATTTGGAAGATTTTCTTGTAATTTTTCCCATCATAGCTTTTACATAAATGCAGATAAATGGAATCAAAAATGCGATTTCACTGTGCTTATCGTATGTTTTTCATAGGTCATGTGACTCAAAAACTGCATCAAAACCATACCAGGGGTGTGGTATTGATGCGTTCTTGCTGTGATTTTAATGCATTTCAACGAGGAGATGCGTTTTTGGTGCATTTTTTCTTTAACTGACCAAACATATGGCAAGCAAGATTTTTAAAACCACAACAGAAGCGCAATGGACCAGTGTGAAGACACAGAGAATTTACAGGGATGCAATTTACTTGCGTTTTTCTTGGGCTAAAGGTGCCAGTAATAACAATAAATTCACGTTCATTTAAATTCATGATATTAATTAAAAAGTCGAATATAATACAATTATATATAAAAGTTTATATTTCTTTGTTAAAACTGTAATTTTTGGTTTTCGGCCAAGTGCATCCTGCATTTTTGGTTTTAGTTTTGACACCAAATGTTCCATTCGGTGCACCTCTAGTTTATACCAAAATAAAATAAACAAATATGTAGCATGACCCCCATGGGGGCTGCTGGGTAATGGCATCTCCTCTGCACTCCCTGGACCCTGAGGCAACTCTGACCCACTAGGCACTACAGGTTCAGACATAATGGAACAGTAATGCTCGTGACACTTATGTACCCGTGTATTTGTTTACTGGATTAAAGCAAAAGTAACAAGTACAAAGTCAACACAACTGGAAATGCAATAAAGAATTACCGTATATCGAGATTTTGATTCCTCAAGTCCCAGACTCAAATATGGGACTTGGGATTCAAACTCACACAATAACAATGCTAACAATATATACAGTATATGTGGTGGTAGATATATTTGTATATAGATCTATGGTCAGTGAGAGTGACTATGATACAGTTCTATAAAATCTGCTTTTAGAAAGTTAAAGTATAATGGGTCATACACACTATAAGATTTTCTGAAGACTTTTTCCTTTAGATTTACCAAAACCAGATAATATGAGGTCAAACCTAAACACTTTCAATTTGTATGCAATCTGGCAGGCCCTTGCACTACATAGAAAAGGTAAATCTGAAGGAAAAAGTCTTCAGAAAATCTTATAGTGTGCATGGCCATTAAGACTCAGCAATCTCTGTTTTAGCCTCTTCCTATGGTTAAAACATTCACTCTAAATAACTGTGGTATAACACTCTAAAACCTGAGGGGGCCCCCTGTAATGGTGGATTAATAGAGCCTCCACCCTAGCAAGGCCTTGCGGATCTTCGCCGGCAGTTGGAGCTCTGGTCACGTATTCAAGTGACATTTGTAAATCCACAATAGGAGGTATAGATAGTATCCAGGTTCTACCTTAAGTGTATGTAGTATGTGTGACAACTAGAATACTTGCAGTTTCCCAGATCACCAGGTACTTCAATGTATCGGTAGTGTCCAGTGGTGACTGTCACAGCCTTTCACAAGGTTCTCTTACTCCGCTACTGCGTCATAGACTCCTTCAGCGCTTGCAGTGTTTAGGCCTCCCTGGGAGTCTAGTCCAGCCAATCCATTCTTGTATAATCTCCGCTCTCATTCCAACAACATCCACCATAATCCAATTCACCGCTCTCACAGGAGAAATCCATCTTCTTCACAGTTCTTAAAGAAACAATTGCTCTGGGCTTAAACTATAACGCAACACCATATTTCTACCTGGTTACAAATATATCAGTGTTGGTTCTTTTTTCTGTATGTATGGGTACTGCACATCACCAGTTCTCCTGTTCTCTACACTGCGTGTATCTCTTGGAATCTGTTGTTAGGGCTCTTTCACATGTGCTGCAGCCTTTGATTTGGGCGGGCGGTGAGGAGGCAATATGCCCCCTCCATACTGCCTGATTTAACCCTATAGATGCCACACCACTGTGTCGCAATCATGTGCATTGCAATGGCCCCATAGACTTGCATGCGACATGCTGTTTAATTTTTGCCACGAGCCGAAGCACAGCATTTGTACAGGCCCGAGTGACTGTATGTCTGTGTTCAGGTGGGCAGTTGGGTTGGTTGTAAAACCACATGTCAGCTGCCTCTTTAACAGGGGCTGACTGGCAAATTTCAGCCCAGGGGGCAAGTACAAACCAGAGGTCCATGGTGCAGCAACTCAGCCCCCCTCCTACTCTCCCTCTTCCCTGCATCCTCCTGACCCCCATTCCAGGCTGAAGCACCGCTCTGGGTACTCACTACTCACCGGACAAATCCGGGTTCCCAACCTGGCCAGCAGCAGGCAGCTGGGGGGGAGCTGGGACAGCTCAGTTGGGCTGTCTGGGGAAGAAGAGTCTGCAGTGGGGCATGGAACCGCCCTCTGCTCAGACACAGTTTACACCATCCATGATGGGGGTGGAGGCCTGCGCTCTGTCCTTGTCTTCATCCTGCACTCAGTAGGTCAGCAGTGGGACTTTTTTCTTCTCCTTACCAGGAATTCTTTAGGCATGTCTGTGGCAGAAGAACTGCAGTCGTTTTAGGGGGCACTAGAGAAGCCCCCGGGGCAATTGCCCCCTGGCGCAGTCCTCCCCTGCTCTTTAACTGTCCCCTGGCTGCATGTGTGAATGAATCCTTATTCTGTATGTATGGAAACTGCACAGTATCACCTCTCCCATTCACTGTGTGTAATTCTCCTGATATTATGCTGTATGTATGAACATTTTCCAGGATGATATAATATACTGTAAAAGTTATTCTATAAACTGCAAGGTATTTGCAGTATTAGGGGATCTTTCTGCACACACTTTTTTCACCCGAAATACCAGGTTTTCTGACATGCTTCTGTATACGGAGGGGGGGGGGGGGGGTTAGGCAGTAAAAATGCTCGACGAATGCCATGTAGTTAATCTGTTCTTCCATCAGTGTACTTATTAGTATTTTTAGCAGTGGGGACTATTAGATATGTTGGGCGCCATCTACCGAAAAACAACTGAACAGCAAGCAATCTATATGGCACTTACAATTTTGTATGGGATTTTACCACTTGACCTCTGAAAGATTTACCCCCCTTCATGACCGGGCCATTTTTTGGGATATGGCCCTGCGTTAATTTAACTGACGATTGCGCAGCTGTGCAACACTGCACCCAAATAAAATGTATGTCCTTCTTTGTTTCTTTACAAATATAGTTTTTTTGGTGGTACTTGATCACCTCTGCGTTTTTTAGTTTTTGCACTATTAGGCTCGGTTTCCACTAGTGCGACTTGCGGTGCGACTTGACACATGTCAAGTCGCACAGCAAGTCAAACCCCATTGTTTTCAATGGGGCACGTTTCCACTGCCGCGGCTTCAGTTGCCGCGACCTCAAAAGTAAATCGTGTACTACTTTTGAGCGCGACTTCCCTCTATATATGAGGGACAAGTCTAACTGAAGCCGCGGTTTACTTTTGCTACGAAGTCGTGCTAGAAGTAGCACGACTTCGTAGCCGCACTAGTGGAAACCTAGCCTAAACAAGAAGACCGACAATTTTGAAAAAAAAAAAAAAAAAACATTTTTTCCTTTTTTTTTTTTCTTTTTACTTTTTGCTATAAAATATACCCAAGAAAAATCATGTAAAAAATGTCTTCATCAATTTAGGCCAATATGTATTTTGCTACATATTTTTGGTAAAAAAATAAAAATCCCAATAATCGTGTATAGATTGGTTTGTGCAATATATCCCAACGTTATAAACTATGGGATATATTTATAGAAGTTTTATATATATATATTTTTTTTGTTTTTCTAGTAATAGCAGCGATCAGTGATCTTCTGTTATAATCACATCAGTACCAGGCACTTTTACCTTCTTCCTGCCCAGGCCAATTTTCAGCGCTGTCACACTTTGAATAACAATTTTTATCAGATTAGTGCACTTTGATAAGGGGCACTGTAATGTATAAAGGGGCTTTGTGATAAAGGGTACTGTAATATGTAAGGCTCCTTTCACAGCTAGGCGTCCTGAATCACAGGTGTAATCGCTGCCATTCTACCTGCAATCCCAAATAGCCAGAAGCCCTTGTGATTCCCATCACTTTTAATGGCACCCCGATTGCGGTGCGATTTTGCCACAATTGTCACCTGACGAATCACAGTAAAATCACGCAAACAGAATAGCGGTATGCCTGTAGCCCATAAGAAGTTCTTTTTGGCACTAGGCATACTGTGATTCTGTTTGCGCAATTTTAACGTGATTCGTTGGGCGACAATCGCGGCAAAATTGCGCCTCAATCAGGGGGCACTTAAAAGTGATGGGGATCACCACGGCATCCCATGATTTGCGGAGATTTGGGAATACAAGCAGAATCGAGGCAATTCCACCTGCGATGCCAAGATGTCAACGGAGCCTAAAGTAGCAGTGTGATAAGTGTAATTGGGCACTGTAATAAGGGGCACTGTGATGTGTAAATGGGCACTGTGATGTGAAAATGGCTGTAATGTAACGGGGAACTGTGTTGTGATAAGAGGTACTGTGATTGCAGGGGCAGGGGGGCCCAAGAAAATGTTTGCCCAGGGTCCAATCTATATTAAAGACAGCCCTGATGTCTACCATCTTCAGGCTTCAATGCTAAGAGATGAAAGGCCAAACCTCAGCTTCCTAGGAGCTGGGCCTCCTCCCTTCCACCACATCGAATTAATTAAAATCATCAGGGCAATAGGAAACTCTGATCCTGGGTGGATCGAATTGGACAGCATTCCCAACATAGATATATCTATGGAGGTTGAAGTTCAAAATGTCTTCTTGTTGGCCAAGGAGTTCACCTTACACCTGCCCCAAACATTTTTTGGGGATTAAGCATTTGAGTGTAACTATGTAGACCAAAATCTACCATGTTTGAGCAAGAATGTAGAGAAAACAGGGATGAATGACCACACCTCAGCTTCCTAGAAGCTGGGCCTTCTCCCTTCCACCACATCTGATTAATCAAACCATCAGGGCAATAGGAAACTCTGACCCTGTGTGGATCGAATTGGACAGCATTCCCAACATAGATATATCTATGGAGGTTGAAGTTCAAAATGTCTTCTTGTTGGCAAAGGAATTCACCTTACACCTACCCCAAACATTTTTAGGGATTAAGCATTTGAGTGTAACTATGCAGACCAGCAATCTATAATGAATGTAGAGAAAACAGGGCAAATATGCTCCAGTGCCTAGTTTTTGATGTATTGGTTTTGTGAATCCTTTGTTTCAGTATTTCGCCTCCAGGTAATTATCTTGTCTATTTTTCTCCCCAGGGGTCCAGGACATCACATTGCCCATGGCAATTTCGGCGCTGAGGTGGCGAGTGACCGGAACCAATTTTTGGAGCAGCTGGCAGGTGTTGATCCTGCTACTGACCAGCCCTTTATTCTGGACTGTTTCCAGACATAGTTTTACAAATTTCAATTATTTTTATATCTTTTTAATAAAATATTTTTGTAAAGGAAGAAATTAGTTTGTGTGTTTTTTTCCCCTAGAAAATACAAACCAAATCCAACACACAATCAATTCCAGCCCCCACCACTCTAAATCAGTTGTGTTCTACCTGAGAAATTAATTGGAGAAGAATTAGAAGGGACACCTTTTAGGATTTAATTATGTGAAGATTGTGTTTAGCAAGTTGAAATGTAACCACATGTTTGCAGGAAGAGAAGCACCTGTGTAGAAAGGCCTACATTAAGTCCCCGTTCACACTAAGGCGACCTGTGAAGCGACCTGGTCACCTCACAGGTCGCCGTAGGTCGCCTCCCACAGGGAAGCTGCGGACCCGTTCTAATAGGAGCGACACAAGTCGCTCCGACTTAGAAAAAGGGTCCGGAGCTTCTTTGGGGCGACCAGGAGGCGACCGCCATAGACTACAATGTTATGAAGTCCGTGGCGGCCGCTCTGAGGTCGCGGCGCGCTGCTCGCACCGCGACCTCGGAGGTCGCGGTGCGAAGTAGCGTCGCTTGTATGTTAACGGGGCCTTACAAGCCAGGGATATTTATATATATATAAAACAAAAAAATAAATCTAATTTAAAATATATTTATTACAAACAATTTCCAAATGTTTACAAACAGTAATGACAAACACAAATAGAATAAAAATTCCATAAAAAAAAGGGGGATGTCCCTGTTCAAAGGGTTAATGTGCAAATCAGGTGTGCATTTTGACAGGCATTTGCACAAGAAATTGAGACAAAAATGCAAAACACCATTTCCAAATTTAACATTTAAATCATTACTGTTTTAAGCATATTTGTACATGGTTGGCATTGGTACACTTTGCCATGCATTTCTTACTGACATTTTTACAAGTGCAAGAGAACAATATACAGTCAGGTCCATAAATATTGGGACATCAACACAATTCTAATCTTTTTGGCTTTATACACAACCACAATGAATTTGAAATGAAACAAACAAGATGTGCTTTAACTGCAGACTTTCAGCTTTAATTTGAGGGTATTTACATCCAAATCAGACGAACAGTGTAGGAATTACAACAGTTTGTATATGTGCCTCCCACTTTTTAAGGGACCAAAAGTAATGGGACAGATTAACAATCATAAATCAAACTTTCACTATTTAATACTTGTTTGCAAATCCTTTGCAGTCAATTACAGCCTGAAGTCTGGAATGCATAGACATCACCAGACGTTGGGTTTCATCCCTGGTGATGCTCTGCCAGGCCTCTACTGCAACTGTCTTCAGTTCCTGCTTGTTCTTGGGGCATTTTCCCTTCAGTTTTGTCTTCAGAAAGTGAAATGCATGCTCAATCGGATTCAGGTCAGGTGATTGACTTGGCCATTGGATAACATTCCACTTCTTTCCCTTAAAAAACTCTTTGGTTGCTTTCACAGTATGCTTCGGGTCATTGTCCATCTACATTGTGAAGCGCCGTCCAATGAGTTCTGAAGCATTTGGCTGAATATGAGCAGATAATATTGTCCGAAGCACTTCAGAATTCATCCTGCTGCTTTTGTCAGCAGTCACATCATCAATAAATACAAGAGAACCAGTTCCATTGGCAGCTATACATGCCCACGCCATGACACTACCACCACCATGCTTCACTGATGAGGTGGTATGCTTTGGATCATGAGCAGTTCCTTTCCTTCTCCATACTCTTCTCTTCCCATCACTCTGGTACACGTTGATCTTGGTCTCATCTGTCCATAGGATGTTGTTCCAGAACTGTGAAGGCTTTTTTAGATGTTGTTTGGTAAACTCTAATCTGGCCTTCCTGTTTTTGAGGCTCACCAATGGTTTACATCTTGTGGTGAACCCTCTGTATTCACTCTGGTGAAGTCTTCTCTTGATTGTTGACTTTGACACACACACACCTACCTCCTAGAGAGTGTTGTTGATCTGGTCAACTGTTGTGAAGAGTGTTTTCTTCACCAGGGAAAGAATTCTTCGGTCATCCACCACAGTTGTTTTCCGTGGTCTTCCGGGTCTTTTGGTGTTGCTGAGCTCACCGGTGCGTTCTTTCTTTTTAAGGATGTTGCAAACAGTTGATTTGGCCGCACCTAATGTTTTTGCTATCTCACTGATGGGTTTGTTTTGTTTTTTCAGCCTAATGATGGCTTGCTTCACTGATAGTGACAGCTCTTTATATCTCATATTGAGAGTTGACAGCAACAGATTCCAAATTCAAACAGCACACTTGAAATTAACTCTGGACCTTTTATCTGCTCCTTGTAAATGGGATAATGAGGGAATAACACACACCTGGCCATGGAAAAGCTGAGCAGCCAATCGTCCCATTACTTTTTGTCCCTTAAAAAGTGGGAGGCACATATACAAACTGTTGTAATTCCTACACCTTTCACCTGATTTGGATGTAAATACCCTCAAATTAAAGCGGAAAGTCTGCAGTTAAAGCACATCTTGTTTGTTTCATTTCAAATCCATTGTGGAGGTGTATAGAGCCAAAAAGATTAGAATTGTGTCTATGTCCCAATAATTATGGACCTGACTGTATATCACAATTGTGCCTCCTCCTCCTCCTCCTCTTCCTCCCTCCTCCCTCCTCCTTCTCATCCTCCTCCCTCCTCCTCCTCCTCCTCCTTCCCCCCTCCTCCTCCTCCCCCCCCCCTTCTCCCCCCTCCTCCTCCTTCCCCCTCTCCTCCTCCTCCTCCTCCTCTCTGTTGGGGATTGGTAGGAAGCATGCTCCCCCCCTCCTCCTCCTCCCAGGAAGCATGCTTCCCCCCCTCCTTCTCCTCCTCCTCCTCTCTGTTGGGGATTGGCAGGAAGCATGCTTCCCCCCCCCTCCTCCTCCTCCTCTTCTCTGTTGGGGATTGGCAGGAAGCATGCTCCCCCCTCCTCCTCCTCCCAGGAAGCATGCTTCCCCCCCTCCTTCTCCTCCTCTCTGTTGGGGATTGGTAGGAAGCATGCTTCCCCCCCCCTCCTCCTCTCTGTTGGGGATTGGCAGGAAGCATGCTTCCCCCCCCCCTCCTCTCTGTTGGGGATTGGCAGGAAGCATGCCCCTACCCCTCCTCCTCCTCTTCTCTGTTGGGGATTGGCAAGAAGCATGCTTCCCCCCCCCTCCTCCGCCTCTTCTCTGTTGGGGATTGGCAGGAAGCATGCTTCCCCCCCCCTCCTCCTCTTCTCTGTTGGGGATTGGCAGGAAGCATGCTTCCCCCCCCTCCTCCTCTCTGTTGGGGATTGGCAGGAAGCATGCCCCCCTCCTCCTCTCTGTTGGGGATTGGCAGGAAGCATGCTTTCCCCCCCCCTCCTCCTCTCTGTTGGGGATTGGCAGGAAGCATGCTCCCCCCTCCTCCTCCTCTCTGTTGGGGATTGGCAGGAAGCATGCTTCCCCCCCCTCCTCCTCTCTGTTGGGGATTGGCAGGAAGCATGCTCCCCCCCCTCCTCCTCTCTGTTGGGGATTGGCAGGAAGCATGCTTCCCCCCCCCTCCTCTCTGTTGGGGATTGGCAGGAAGCATGCTCCCCCCCCTCCTCCTCTCTGTTGGGGATTGGCAGGAAGCATGCTTCCCCCCCTCCTCCTCTCTGTTGGGGATTGGCAGGAAGCATGCCCCCCCCTCCTCCTCTCTGTTGGGGATTGGCAGGAAGCATGCTTCCCCCCCTCCTCCTCTCTGTTGGGGATTGGCAGGAAGCATGCTCCCCCCCTCCTCCTCTTCCTCCTCTCTGTTGGGGATTGGCAGGAAGCATGCTTCCCCCCCCCCTCCTCCTCTCTGTTGGGGATTGGCAGGAAGCATGCTCCCCCCCTCCTCCTCTCTGTTGGGGATTGGCAGGAAGCATGCTTCCCCCCCCCCTCCTCTCTGTTGGGGATTGGCAGGAAGCATGCTCCCCCCCTCCTCCTCTCTGTTGGGGATTGGCAGGAAGCATGCTCCCCCCCCCCTCCTCCTCCTCTCTGTTGGGGATTGGCAGGAAGCATGCTCCCCCCCTCCTTTGTTGGGGATTGGCAGGAACCACGCTCCCCCCCCCCTCTGTTGGGGATTGACAGGAAGCATGAGCATACCCCCCCCCATGCGATTCCTTTGCAAATCGCATGTGGTGTGATTCCTGTGCAAATCACGTGGTGCGAATCACATGAGGTGTTTAGCATGCACCAATGTGAACCCAGGCTCAAGCAAAAACTTAAAGCGGTAGTATCCCGCTTTTTGACACTTTTACCTACAGGTAAGTAGTGATGTCGCGAACCTAAAATTCGCCGTTCGCGAACGGCGAACGCGAACATCGGCAAATGTTCGCGAACCGGCGAACCGGGCGAACCGCCATAGACTTCAATAGGCAGGCGAATTTTAAAACACACAGGGACTCTTTCTGGCCACAATAGTGATGGAAAAGTTGTTTCAAGGGGACTAACACCTGGACTGTGGCATGCCGGAGAGGGATCACGCAAAAAAAAGTTCTTAAAAATTATAATTTTTTGATAGAGAGCCAATTATTGGAAAAATTAAAAAAAAATAAAAATAAAAAATTTCTTTGGATTTAGCATCTGGGGGGGTCTAAAAAGTGTACCTGTGAAGTTTCAGCTCTGTAGCATGTCCAGAACCCCTAAAAAACAGCATTTTTCTTATATTTTCAGGAATATGGCTTCTCTGCGGCTGGCTTTTTCTCTTGCAGGCATTTATCGGGCATTTTTTTAGGCAGGCATGTCATTTTTTGTATTTAGTGTCTGGGGGGTCTAAAAAGTGTACCTGTCAATTTTCAGCTCTGTAGCATGTCCAGAACCCCTAAAAAACAGCATTTTTCTTATATTTTCAGGAATATGGCTTCTCTGCGGCTGGCTTTTTCTCTTGCAGGCATTTATCGGGCATTTTTTTAGGCAGGCATGTCATTTTTTGTATTTAGTGTCTGGGGGGTCTAAAAAGTGTACCTGTCAATTTTCAGCTCTGTAGCATGTCCAGAACCCCTAAAAAACAGCATTTTTCTTATATTTTCAGGAATATGGCTTCTCTGCGGCTGGCTTTTTCTCTTGCAGGCATTTAGCGGGCATTTTTTTAGGCAGGCATGTCATTTTTTGTATTTAGTGTCTAGGGGGTTTAAAAAGTGTACCTGTCAAGTTTCAGCTCTGTAGCATGTCCAGAACCCCTAAAAAACAGCATTTTTCTTATATTTTCAGTAATACGGCTTCTCTGCGGCTGTCTTTTTCTCTTGCAGGCATTTATCGGGCATTTTTTTAGGCAGGCATGTCATTTTTTGTATTTAGTGTCTGGGGGGTCTAAAAAGTGTACCTGTCAAGTTTCAGCTCTGTAGCATGTCCAGAACCCCTAAAAAAACAGCATTTTTCTTATATTTTCAGTAATACGGCTTCTCTGCGGCTGTCTTTTTCTCTTGCAGGCATTTATCGGGCATTTTTTTAGGCAGGCATGTCATTTTTTGTATTTAGTGTCTGGGGGGTCTAAAAAGTGTACCTGTCAAGTTTCAGCTCTGTAGCATGTCCAGAACCCCTAAAAAACAGCATTTTTCTTATATTTTCAGGAATACGGCTTCTCTGCGGCTGGCTTTTTCTCTTGCAGGCATTTATCGGGCATTTTTTTAGGCAGGCATGTCATTTTTTGTATTTAGTGTCTGGGGGGTCTAAAAAGTGTACCTGTCAAGTTTCAGCTCTGTAGTATGTCCACAACCCTAAAAAAAACAGCATTTTTCTTATGATTTTTAGTAGAAAACTAATGCAGTGTCTTTCCAGCTGTCTTTTTTTCTTTCTGGCAAGCTGAAATATGATATGCCAAGGCAAACATGCCTATCAGTTGAGCTATGACACAGACAACACTGCACACATGGGGAAATATGTAAAACAAAAAACAGGAAAAGGAAATTAGGTGACGGTCACAAAACATGATATTGTGATTGGCCAAATAAAAAGTCACCTCGCGATGAGGTCGCGCCAAAGTCGCGCCAAAGTCGCACTGGAAGCGACGCTACTTTAGTGGTAGCGGCAGTGTAAACCAGCACTAAAACATCCAGTGTGTGAATACGATCAGGTATGATGTTTTATCGGTCAAGTAGTGTAAGGGTTACGCCCGTCGCCCGCTTCACAGTGACAGACCAAACTCTGACAGACCAAACTCCCCGTTTAACAGTCAGTCAGTCCATTTGCACAACCGCAAACTCCCAATTTGCACAAGGTTGGATACCAAGCTAGCCATGTCCCGTTCCTTGTCCTCACTGACATCATTGAAGGTCTCTTCCTCCACCCAGCCACATACAACACCAAGGGTCCCCGAAAGGTGAGAACAAGCCCCCTGGGACGCCTGCTGTGGCTGGTATTCCACCTCCTCAAAGCCACCTTCCTCCTCTGACTTCTCTTCTTCAGACTCCTCTCTCTGCGTTGCCACAGGTCCAGCAATTGACAACGACAAGGCTGCTTCTGGTGGTGATGAGGACCACAACTCTTCCTCTTCATGCTCATCTACAGCCTGATCCAGTACTCTTCGCAGGGCACGCTCCAGAAAAAACGCATATGGGATGAGGTCGATGATGTTGCCTTGGGTTCGACTGACCACCAGGGTTGTCATCTCCGCAAAAGGACGCATGAGCCTACAGCCATTGTTCATGAGCATTCAGTAACGCGGCCAAAAAATACCCAGCTCCGCAGAAAGAATGAAAGAAAATGAATGTTTTTTTTTATGAAAAATTATCCTGCGGATCGCTTTTGGTCTGTACACAATGAAGCAACGACCTTATCATCTGGGGTGTGCCAACACAATCCTAGAGGTGATCGCTTCATTGTGATACGCAAGCCCCTTCACCACGACAAGGTAACGATCACGAAGGGGAATTGACACATGTATGTGCCTTTTTTTTTGTTTTTTGTTTTTTTGCAGCCACAGTGTAGCACCAGAGGCCAGAAAAATTAGGCATGTACACATGCATGAAAAAGTAGGTATTGTTGAAAAATTGAGGTTTTAAGGCAGAAAGTGCACTAAAACATTGCTGCTTGAACCGTAGTTGGTGGCGGAGACGTCACGTAAGTCATCCGGCATGCAGAGAATGATTATATACAGCAGCGTGTGGACCATTTTTAGGCCAAGGCATCTCAGTCATCACCAGGCCTTTTTTAGTCAAATGCATCCCCCACTGTCAGTCCCTTCGGGATCCATGCCTCATTCATCTTAATAAACGTGAGGTAATCAAGACTTTTTTGACCTAGGCGACTTCTCTTCTCAGTGACAATACCTCCTGCTGCGCTGAAGGTCCTTTCTGACAGCACACTTGAAGCGGGGCAGGCCAGAAGTTCAATGGCAAACTGGGATAGCTCAGGCCACAGGTCAAGCCTGCACACCCAGTAGTCAAGGGGTTCATCGCTCCTCAGAGTGTCGATATCTGCAGTTAAGGCAAGGTAGTCTGCTACCTGTCGGTCGAGTCGTTCTCTGAGGTTGGCCCCCGAAGGGCTGTGGCGATGCATAGGACTAAAAAAGCTCCGCATGTCCTCCATCAACAAGACGTCTGTAAAGCGTCCTGTCCTTGCCGGCGTGGTTGTGGTGGTAGGAGGAGGATTACTTTCACCTCTTCCCCTGTTGGATTCCCGTTGTGCTGTGACATCACCCTTATACGCTGTGTAAAGCATAGTTTTTAACTTATTTTGTAGCTGCTGCATCCTTTGCGACTGCCGGTAATTGGGTAACATATCACAGACTTTCTGCTTATACCGGGGGTCTAGTAGCGTGGCCACCCAGTACAGGTCGTTCTCCTTCAGCCTTTTTATACGAGGGTCTCTCAACAGGCATGACAGCATGAAAGACCCCATTTGCACAAGGTTGGATGCCGAGCTACTCATGTCCAATTCCTCGTCCTCACTGATGTCATTGAAGGTGTGTTCTTCCCCCCAGCCACGTACAACACCACGGGTACCAGATAGGTGACAACGAGCACCCTGGGATGCCTGCTGTGGTTGGTGTTCCTCCTCCTCAAAGCCACATTCCTCCTCTGACTCCTCTTCCTCACACTCCTCTTCCAGTGTTGCCACAGGTCCAGCAATCGATGGTAAGGCTGTTTCTGGTGGTGGTGATGGTGACCACAACTCTTCCTCTTCCTCTTCACGCTCATCTACGGCCTGATCCAGCACTCTTCGCAGGGCACGCTCCAGGAAAAAAACATATGGGATGATGTCGCTGATGGTGCCTTCAGTGCGACTCACTAGGTTTGTCACCTCCTCAAAAGGACGCATGAGCCTACAGGCATTGCGCATGAGTGTCCAGTAGCGTGGCAAAAAAATACCCAGCTCCGCAGAGGCTGTCCTAGCACCCCGGTCATACAAATACTCGTTGACCGCTTTTTCTTGTTGGAGCAGGCGGTCGAACATTAGCAGTGTTGAATTCCAACGTGTCGGGCTGTCGCAAATCAAGCGCCTCACTGGCATGTTGTTTCGCCGCTGAATATCTGCAAAGTGCGCCATGGCCGTGTAGGAACGCCTGAAATGGCCACACACCTTCCTGGCCTGCTTGAGGACGTCCTGTAAGCCTGGGTACTTCTGCACAAAACGTTGCACAATCAGATTCAACACATGTGCCATGCACGGCACATGTGTCAACTTGCCCAAATTCAATGCCGCCAACAAATTGCTCCCGTTGTCACACACCACTTTGCCGATCTCCAGTTGGTGCGGGGTCAGCCACTGATCCACCTGTGCATTCAGGGCGGACAGTAGTGCTGGTCCGGTGTGACTCTCTGCTTTCAGGCAAGTCAACCCCAAGACAGCGTGACACTGTCGTATCCGGCATGTGGAATAGCCCCTGGGGAGCTGGGGGGGTGCAGTTGATGTGGAGCAAGACGCAACAGCAGAAGAGGACTCAGCCGAGGAGGTTAGCAAAGAGGATGGAGTAGGAGGAGTAGAGGAGGTGGCAGCAGGCCTGCCTGCAAGTCGTGGCGGTGTCACCAACTCCTCTGCAGCAGAGCCACGCATTCCATGCTTGGCAGCCGCCAGCAGGTTTACCCAATGCGCAGTGTACGTTATATACCTGCCCTGACCGTGCTTTGCAGACCAGCTATCAGTGGTCAGATGGACCCTTGCCCCAACACTGTGTGCCAGACGTGACATGATTTCCTTTTCCACAATAGAGTACAGGTTGGGGATTGCCTTTTGTGAAAAATAATTTCGGCCGGGTACCTTCCACTGCGGTGTCCCAATAGCGACAAATTTTTTGAAGGCCTCAGACTCCACCAGCTTGTATGGTAAAAGCTGGCGGGCTAAGAGTTCCGACAAGCCAGCTGTCAGACGCCGGGCAAGGGGGTGACTCTGCGAGATTGGCTTTTTACGCTCAAACATTTCCTTGACAGACACCTGACTGTGGGCAGGTGACGAGCAGGAACTGCTGAAGGTGAGAGGCGGAGGGGCGGGTTGTTGATAGGGGGCATGGAGGACAGCAGTGGTTGACGTGGCTGAAGATGCTGGACCAGGAGGAGGATAGTGGCTTTCAGTTTGTGTGCTGCTTTTACTCATGTGTTGATCCCATAGGCGTTTGTGATGTGAGATCATGTGCCTTCGCAAAGCAGTTGTACCTAGGTGGGTGTTGGACTTCCCACGACTCAGTTTCTTTTGGCACAGGTTACAAATGGCATCGCTGATATCAGAGGCAGACACACAAAAAAAATGCCACACTGCTGAGCTTTGCAAGGACGGCATTCTGGTGGTGGCAACAGCTTGCGTTGATTGGCGTGCTGTCTGGCTGACCCCGGGTGCCGAATCTACATGCTGTCTGACTGCGCCACTAGCTCCTTGCGATGACCTCCTCCCCCTGCTTCCAACTCGTCTCCTCCTCCTCTCTGTCTCCCCATCTGAACTTTCCCCCTCTTCTTCTGCTCTTTGAGCAGGCACCCAGGTGACATCCACAGACACATCGTCATCATCAGCCGCTTCACTTGACAACTCAGCAAAGGCAGCAGCAGCAGGTACAACATCATCATCATCACAATGTACGTCCATGTGTATAATGCTGCCTGACTGAGACATATCCCCGTTATCTACATCCTCTGGCACTAATAGTTGCGCATCACTTATTTCTTCAAACTGATGTGAAAATAACTCCTCTGACGGATCAAGTGAAGCGGCTGTGGTGCTAGTGTTGGTGGTGGTGCCGGCGGGCTGGCGAGTGGTAAATTGAGAGGTGCCCGAAGCTGAGCTGGAGGAGGATGGTGCATTAAGGTTCCGAGCGGAAGCTGTAGACGATTGGGTGTCCTGTGTAAGCCAGTCAACTATGGCCTCAGAATTTTTTGAGTTCAGGGTCTGTGGTGGCCTCTGAACACTGGGCATTATTCTAGGGCCTAAGGAAATCACAGCACCACGACCACGACGGCCCTTGCGGGGTGGCCTGCCTCTGCCTGTCATTTTTTTTTTAATGTGTTGTTACTGTTGTACTATGAGTGCAAGCTGCTGTGCCACCTTATATATCAGTGGTGGGTGGGCAGTGGCACAGTACACTCTCTGTGGACCTGACAGCAGTCACTGGCACCCAGGCAACTGCAATTTAAAAAATATATATATTTTCTTTTACTTTGCAAGGTGCTGTGCCACCTTATATATCAGTGGTGGGTGGGCAGTGGCACAGTACACTCTCTGTGGACCTGACAGCAGTCACTGGCACCCAGACAACTGCAATTTAAAAAATATATATATATTTTTTTACTTTGCAAGCTGCTGTGCCACCTTATATATCAGTGGTGGGTGTGCAGTGGCACAGTACACTCTCTGTGGACCTGACAGCAGTCACTGGCACCCAGGCAACTGCAATTTAAAAAAATATATATATTTTTTTTACTTTGCAAGCTGCTGTGCCACCTTATATATCAGTGGTGGGTGAGCAGTGGCACAGTACACTCTCTGTGGACCTGACAGCAGTCACTGGCACCCAGGCAACTGCAATTTAAAAAAAATATATATATTTTTTTTACTTTGCAAGCTGCTGTGCCACCTTATATATCAGTGGTGGGTGGGCACACAGTGGCACTGCAGTGGGCACAGTACACTCTGTGGACCTGACAGTCACTGGCAGCCCAGGCAACTGCAATAATAAAAAATATTTTTTTTTTCAATTTATTGCAACAAGATGCTGTGCCAACGTATATATATCAGTGGTGGGCAGTGCACTGCAGTGGGTACAGTGCACTCTGTGGACCTGACACAGCACTCACTGCAATTATGACAGAGGAAAAAAAAATATTTTTTAAAATGCCAGGTACTGTACCTGTGCCACCCGAAATGAGTGTGGTGTGCACACAGTACAGTCTGTGGTAGGTCTGTGGCCTCTCACACACAGCGGGCAGGCAACTGCAGTGTACAATAGATATATATAGATATATATATATAAAGAAAAAAATCTATTACCTTACCAGCCCTTAAAAGGGCTTTTGGGGACACTATATATATATATATATGTATATATATAAATAAAAAAATCCTCAATTACCAGCCCTTAAAAGGGCTTTTGGGGACACTAGATAGATATAGATATATATATATATGAAGAAACAACTCAATTACCAGCCCTTAAAAGGGCTTTTGGGGACGCTAGGTATATATATATATATATATATATATATATATATATATATATATATTAAAAAAAAAAAAAAAACACAAATACCAGCCCTTAGAAGGGCTTTTTGGGGTGCTGATATTACAGCAGTAGTGGACCAAGAACACTGCAAGACCAGGAACACTGACTAACTGTCCCTAGCTTAACAGCAGCAGCAGCAGCAGCAGCAGCAGCAGCAGCAGCAGCAGCAGCAGCAGCAGCAGCAGCAGCAGCAGCAGCAGCAGCTCTCTCCCTACTCTCACTACACACACTGCTTCAGAATGATCTAAGATGGATGCTGCCCTTGCTTATTTATAGGAGGTGGGAGGGTGTGGGAGGGAGGTATGCTGATTGGCTGGAAATGTGTCTGCTGACTGTAAAGTTCAGGGTCAAAGTTTGCCTCAATGATGTCTTATGGGGGCGGACCGAACATCGCATATGTTCGCCGGCAGCGGCGAACGCGAACATGCTAAGTTCGCCGGGAACTGTTCGCCGGCGAACAGTTCTATACATCTCTACAGGTAAGCCTATAATAAGGCTTACCTGTAGGTACAAATAATATCTCCTAAACCGGCACGGTTTAGGAGATATTTACAGTGCATGCAGCCGCTCGTGCGAGCGGCGCATGCGCTCTGAAGGTCCGGGGGGACCTTCAATTAAGTTGCCGGGAGCTTGCCGGAAAAATCACTCCCGCGCGCATGCGCGGGAGTGACGTCATCGCGGCTCCGGCCAATCAGCGCGCCGGAGCCGTCTCTTCCGGCCAATCAGCGCGCCGGAGCCGCCGAACCCGGAAGAGACGATGAGGGATCATGGCAGCGCCCGCATCGATGTCCGGGGGTCCGTGTCGGGGCTTCGTTTTAGGGTAAGTTACACATAATGGGCTAGTATGCGATGCATACTAGCTCATTATGCCTTTGTCTTGCAGGTTTTTTTTTTTTATTTTTTTTTTTTATAGGGTTTACAACCGCTTTAATCATGTTTAATTAGGATAATTCAATAAAGCAACACTGAAACTGGGCAATAAGGGGTTAACATTTAGGCTATGTGGCTGGACAGCTGACCTTCGGGTTTCTAGTTCATTATGACATTTTTTTTTCCCTTTTTTCTACTTTATTTTACATTATATTTCCCATTCTCCACACCTGTACAGGAATAGTGACACACCTGGTTACTGATTTCAAAAGAAACATTTTTTTTAAACCTTTTTGAAAGTTTGTGAGCTTTGTCATTTTTGTGCTGATACAAATACAGTTGGGTAAGGAAAAAATGGCTGATTACCCATAAATACCCTCACCTGTGCACATGTCTGTCGTTTGACCAGCACATGTTTGGTAGGTAGAGTGAATGTCATTATGGCTGCATTTTAACCACTTTACCACCGGAGGATTTTGCTGTCTTCCGTCCAGGCCACTTTTTGCGATTCGGCGCTGTGCGACTTCAACTGACAATTGCGCGGTCGTGCGACGCCGTACCCAAACGAAATTTACGTCCTTTTTTTTCCCACAAACAGAGCTTTCTTTTGGTGGTATTTGATCACCTGTGCGATTTTTACTTTTTGCGCTATAAACAAAAAAAGAGCGTTTATTTTGAAAAAATAACAATATTTTTAACATTTTTTTATATGAAATTCCCCCCAAAAAAGATGTAAAAACCAATTTTTTAAAAAATTTTTGGCCAATTTGTTTTATGCTACATATGTTTGGTAAAAAAAATCGCAATAAGCGTATTTTGATTGGTTTGCGCAAAAGTTATTGCGTTTACTAACAAAGGGAAAGATTTCTGTCATTTTTGGTGTTTTTTTTTTAACGCGTAATGGCGGCGATCTGCGATTTTTTTTTGCGGGACTGCGACATTGCGGCGGACAGATCGGACCCTTGACTGACATTTTTGACACTTTTGGGGTACCAGTGACATTACTGCTGTAATCAGTGCTATATATATGCACTGTTACTGTAAAAATGACACTGGCAGGGAAGGGGTTAATTTTATTGGAGAGGGAGGGGTTAATGTATGCCTAGTGCTTACTGACGTGTAGGGGGGGAGGTGACTGTGTGAGTCATGGACAGATCGGATGTCCAGCTATGCTGAACAGTCCGATCTGTCACTCCCTGTCACTATGGAGATCCGCCCGCTGTGTTTACACACAGCGGGCCGATCTCCAGACTCGATCCCCGACGATCGGGTAAGAGCAGCGGCGATCGCCGCTGCTCCTCCCCTGGCCCGACTCCCGCTGTGAATGAAAACAGTGGGAGCGAGCCTCCGGCGGCGCGCAAGCGCCGCCCAGAAGGGGGAGTGTCCAACGACGTTAATACTACGTCGCTGGACGATAACGAACCACTCTGCCGCAGTAGTATTACTGTGAGCGGTTCTAAAGTGGTTAAAGCTACGCTATAAACTTCTTTTTTTTTTTCACTCTCCACTTTGTTTAAATGTGATAAATATGTTACACTCTTATTGTATAATTGCTTTTTAGTTTGCTATCAACTGTTACATTGTGGCTTCCCTATATGTCTGTATTCAGACAGGCAAGCCATTGCACTGCATAGATCAGCCTTTCTCTGCTTTTTAGCTCCAGGGGAACCCCTGCTGAAACCAAATCATTGACCAGTGGGAAGCATGAATCCATCTGTATTGGTGATTGCTAAGTATGCCCCCCTTTTCTCAATCAATAAGAAGCAACCCTCTCCTTTATTGGGGATTGGCGGGAGGAATGCTTCCCCTCCTCCCCTCTCTATTGGGGGTTGGCAGGGAGCATGCTTCCCCCCCCCCCATGCAATTCCTGTGCAAATCGCATGTGTTGCGATTCCCCTGCAAATCGCATGTGGTGTGAATCATGTGTGGTGCAATTCTTCTGCAAATCACATGCAGTGTTTAGCACGCACCAGTGTGAACCCAGGCTCAAACAAAAACTTAGGCATGTTTAATTGGGTAATTCAATAAAGCAACACTGAAACTGGGCAATAAGGGGTTAACATTTAGGATATGTGGCGGTGTCAGCTGACCTTCAGATTTCTAGTTCATCATGAATTTTTTTTTCTTTTTTTTACTTTATTTTTATATTTAATTTCCCATTCCCTGTATCGGTACAGGAATAGTGACACACCTGGGCACTGATTTCAAAAGAAAAAATAGTTTTTAAACCTTTTTGGTTGTTTGTGAGCTTTGTCATTTTTGTGCTGATACAAGTAAAGTTGGGTAAGGAAAAAAAATGACTGATTACCCATAAATACCCTCACCTGTGCACAAGTCTGTCGTTTGACCAGCACATGCTTGTTAAGTAGAGTTTGAATGTCATTATGGCTGCATTTTAAAGCTACAGGCTAAACTTTTTTTTTTTCTCTTTTCACTTTGTTTAACCCCCTTCCATCCGCGCTACAGCCTATATACAGGGTTCGTACGGTCATTAAAAACCTGGAAAAGTTATGGAATTCTGAGATGACACTTTCCAGGCCTGGAAAGGTCATGGAAAAGTACGATTTTACAAATGTTTTGGAAAAGTCATGGAAATCTGGGGAGGAGCGGCGGGCAGCGGCGGGGGGAGCGGATGCTTAAAACTTTTTTATTGCAAATTAATGTATAATTATTTTATTTTATGTGTTTGTGCACATTTCCGGGTCCGCAGCAGCCGAGGAGTAGATCATACACCAAGCACCAATCGCTGGCAGCGGGGAGGGCCGGGCCGCGGTTTGCCTGTATGTGACTGGCCAGCAGCAGCAAACCAATCACAGGCGGCGGAAGCGTCACTGGAGGGCGGGCCGCATGAACGTGATGATGACGCGGAAGGGGGCGGTAACCGTTTCAGTTACCGCACCCCCGCGTCATCACGTTCATGCGGCCGGCCCGCTTTCCAGTGACGCTTCCGCTGCCTGTGATTGGTTTGCTGCTGCTGGCCAGTCACATACAGGCAAACCGCGGCCCGGCCCTCCCCACTGCCTGTCATTGGTGCACAATCATTTCCTCGGCTGCTGCTGGCCAGTGACCGACCGTAGGGCAAACTGCGAGCACCTACTGTACCAGTCCTACGGGAATGTTAAAAATAAATGTAAATAAATAATTAAGCATCCAATCCTGAGTCGCCTTAGTTTCTGTGAGAACTCTTTTCTGCCTCATGGGACTGTTAGGTTCGGCCTAAGAATAGTAAGCGCCGCATTTTTTCCAGCTGCACCTTCATGACTCACTGCCACCTGAACAGCTTTATTTGGGCAAGCAGGAGCACCACTGTTCTTTCTCCCAAAAGTAAGTGCCGCATTTGTGCACCATCAGATCTGTGCCATCCATACCAGTCTGCCTGCACCTCATGACACTGTCGCTTGGGCCTAAAAGATTGCTGTGCTGCATTTTGTGCATCTCACTGTCTGTGCCATCCATACCAGTCTGCCTGCACCTCATGACTGTCGCTTGGGCCTAAAAAGATTACTGTGCTGCATTTTGTGCATCTCACTGTCTGTGCCATCCATACCAGTCCGCCTGCACCTTATGACTGTCGCTTGGGCCTAAAAAGATTACTGTGCTGCATTTTGTGCATCTCACTGTCTGTGCCATCCATACCAGTCCGCCTGCACCTTATGACTGTCGCTTGGGCCTTAAAAGATTACTGTGCTGCATTTTGTGCATCTCACTGTCTGTGCCATCCATACCAGTCCGCCTGCACCTTATGACTGTTGCTTGGGCCTAAAAAGATTAAGTGCTGCATTTTGTGCCATCCATTTTTTGGCAATGTTTAAGTTAACTTGTGACTGTTATCGGGTCAATTTATGGCACTTTATGTTCAGAACAGTGTTGCTGGACACTTTTATTTTTTAGTTGCTTCCCCTTGATTTATGTTATATCTCCTGTGGATTACGTTAATCCATTTCTAAGTGGTTCTCAGGGTTTATGTTATGAAACGTCGTTACTGTGCAAGCGTTATTTAAAAAAAAATTTCATATTCCACTGTACACATGGTCATTTATATTAGTAAAAATATGCTGGGTGTGACATAGATTTTCTTCTTATTTAACACGTATACATAGACATTTCATGAAACATTAGGTCATGAATATTTACGTGAAGTCATGGAAAAGTCATGGAATTTCATTGGTGAAAATGTGTATGAACCCTGTATATACGGCTGCAGCGCGGGCTCGAATTTTCGGGAGGCCATTTTTAAACGGCCTCCAGTGACACGCCCCCCCGCGCGCTCCCGCGAGCGCGCATCGGGGAGAATCTGTGTCGGCCGTGTCCCTTGGACACGGCCGATCACAGATCGTGGTGAATGGCCAATCACAGCGGCCATTCACCACGTGATCAAGCCGTCCAATGAGAGATGATCTCATATGTAAACATATGAGATCATCTCTCATCGCCGGCGCTCCTTCCTCACACAGACACTGCAGTGTGAGGAAGGAGGGGGAGCCGACAGCCGCTGGGGACACAGACAAATGTAATCAGGGCACTGATCACCAGTGCCCTGATTACTGAAGGTAAAAAAAACACACACATTGCCCCCCCATCAGTGCCCGCCATCAGTGCCCCCATCAATGACCACAATCAGTGCCCATAGTGCTGCCAGTCAGTCCCCATCAGTGCCTGCTCATCTAGGCACTGATGAGCACTGACTGGCAGCACTATGGGCACTGAGTGTGGGCACTGATGGTGCTGCTCATCAGTGCCACCCGTCAGTGTCCATCAGTGCCATCCACCAGTGCCCATCAGTGCCGCCCGTCAGTGCCACCTCTCTGTGCCCAGCAGTGCCACCTCTCAGTGCCCAGCAGTGCCGCCTATCAGTGCCGCCTATCAGTGCCGCCTATCAATGCCGCCTATCAGTGCTCATCAGTGCGGCATATTAGTACCTCCTCATCAGTGCCCATACGTGCCACCTTATCAGTGCCCATAAGTGCAGCCTATCAGTGCCCATAAGTGCAGCCTATCAGTGCCCATCAGTGCCGCCTCATCAGCGCACATCAGTGAGGGAGAAAAATTTATTTTCAAAATTTACTCGCAGAAAATAAAAAAAACTTTTTTTTTTTTTCAAAATTTTCTGTCTTTTTTTCTTTTTTTTTGTAAAAAATAAAAAACCCAGAGATGATTAAATACCACCAAAAGAAAGCTCTATTTGTGTGAAAAAAATTATAAAAATTTCATATGGGTACAGTGTAGCATGACCGCGCAATTGTCATTCAAAGTGTGACAGCGCTGAAAGCTGAAAATTGGCCTGGATGGGAAGGGTGTTTAAGTGCACGGTAGGCAAGTGGTCATCGCTCATTGGACGGCCCGATCACGTGGTGAATGGCCGCTGTGATTGGCCATTCACCACGATCTGTGATCGGCCGTGTCCAAGGGACACGGCCGACACAGATTTCCCCCGCAGCGCGCTCGCGGGAGCGTGCGGGGGGCGTGTCACTGGGAGGCCGTTTAAAAACGGCCTCCCGAAAATTCGAGTCCGCGCTGCAGCCGTATATAGGCTGTAGCGCGGATGGGGGAAGGTTAAACAAATAAAAATAACCGTACAGAGCCCCTTTCATTATACAGCTCTCCCTTTACATTACAGCCCCCCCCCCCCCGGGACTTGGTAGGGATTTGTGGTGTTGGAGATGAATTGGGTTGTACATTGGATAGTAACTTTTTTTTATAGTTACATAGTTTGTGAGGTTGAAAAAAGACATCAGTCCATTCAGTTCAACCTGTGTGTTAACCGTACATTGTATACCCCTGTATGTTGTGGTCTTTAATGTGCCCATCTTGGTTTTTTTTAAACTATTGATGCTCCCTGCTGATACGACTGCTTGTGGAAGAGAATTCCACATCGTTGCTGCTCTGACAGTAAAGAACCCTTTACGTATTTTAAGGTTAAACTGTTTTTCCTCCTCTAGTTTTAGTGAGTGGCCATGTGTCTTATTGTATTCCCTTTCTCTGAATAGTTTGTTCCCTAAGCTAGATGCTAGGGTCATCCCCAGTACAGTATTTGTACATTGATATCATATCCCCCCCCCCCCCCCCCTCAAGCATCTCTCTTCTCCAGAGTGTATAAGTTCAATGCCTGTAGTCTTTCCTCATAGCCAATGCCCTCCATTCCCCTAATTATTTTTGTTGCTCTTCTCTGGACTCTCTCCAGTTTCAGCACTGGCCGGACCAGAGTTTTGTAGAGTGGGAGAATAATCTCTTTATTTCTGGAGTGAATCCCTTTTTTATACATGGCAGTATTTTGTTGGCTTTTCTTGCAGCGGCTGGGCATTGCATGCCACTGCCAAGCCTGTTGTCTACCAGTACCCCCAGGTCCTTTTCCATCTTAGATTCACCCAGAGGTTCTCCCCTAGTGAGTAGCTTGCTTTTGTATTTCTGACACCCAAGTGCATTACTTTACATTTTTCAACATTAAACCTCATCTGCCATGTAGTTGCCCACCCCATTATTTTGTTCAGGTCTGCTTGTAAGGTTTCCACTTCCTGCATAGAAGATATTGGCATGCTTAGTTTAGTATCATCCGCAAATACCGAGATTGTGCTGGATATCCCTTCCTCTAGATCATTTATGAATAAATTAAACAGGATTGGTCCCAGGAAAGAACCTTGGGGGAAGGCCTTCCTTTGTCTAAATGGCAGCTCACTTCATTGTAGAAGGTTAATAGATTGGTCTGGCAAGAATGATTTTTCATGAATCCATGCTGATTACTACTAATACTGTTTTCATTACTAAAGCCTTGTATGTGGTCCCTTAACATCCCCTCCAAAATCTTGCAGACTACAGATAATAGACTGACCGGTCTATAGTTACCCGGGATATATTTCGGCTTTTTTAAATGTTGGTACCACGTTGGCTTTTTTCCAATCAGCTGGCACCATACCTGTCTGTAGACTATCCTTAAAGTGGAGTTCCACCCATTTTAGTAACTTTAGATGTATGTAATTCCCTTTAAAACTACTTTTACCAATGGAAACTTTTTTTTTTGCTAGGAAATACCTTATTTTCTTCTTTATTCATCCTCTCTTCACTTCTGGGTCTGGCTGCCGATCGGCGATTACGTCATTCGGCCTTTTCGCAGGGGGTGCTGGGATGTATCTCATGGGATGAAATCTCGCGTTATTACACAGGAGTCCTGAGCTGTACTGTATGTATTGGATTGAGGCCGTGCTCTGCCCTGCCTCTGCCCCGCCTTCTCTCAGTAAGTGAGGACTGAAAGCATTATATGCTCACTGAGAGGAGGTGGGGCGGAGGCGGGGCAGAGCACGGCCTCAATCCAATACATACAGTACAGCTCAGGACTCCTGTGTAATGTGAGATTTCATCCCATGAGATACATCCCTGCGAATCGATGAATGATGTGATCGGCGGCAGGACCCGGAAGTGAGGAGAGGATGAATAAAGAAGAAAATAAGGTATTTCCTAGCAAAAAAAAAGTTTCCATTGGTAAAAGTAGTTTTAAAGGGGATTACATACATCTATGTAATCCAAGTTATTAAAAATGGGTGGAACTCCACTTTAAAGATCAAGAATAATGGTCTGGCAATCACCTGGCTGAGCTGTTTAAGAACCCTCGGGTGCAAGACATCTGGTCCCGGTGATTTATTTACTGTATGTTAGGTTTCTCTCATTTAGTTCTAAGTCTATCTTCTGTTAGCCATGGTGGTACTTTCTAATGTGTATTTAATTTAGCATTACAAGCTGGGTTAGTATAGCCCCCCCAATTCTTTTGTGAAGACTGAAGAGAAGAAATTATTTACTACTTTTGCCTTTTCTCTGTCCTCTGGTCTGATTCCTTTCGTTGTCTTTAATGGGGCAAATGTGTTCTGGCCTTGCTTTCTTACTATTTTTATATACTTAAGAATTTCTTGGGTATTTTTTACTCTTCCGCTATGTCTCTCGTGTTCTATTTTAGCCGCCTTGATTTTGCCTTTACATTTCTTATTACTCTTTGTAAAGCTTGAATGCTGCCAATGACCCCTCAGTCTTGTAATTTTTTTAAAGGCCTTTTCTTTAGAATTATTATGCATTTTTATGTTAGTTTAGCCACCCAGGGTTTAGTTTTGCTCTTTTAAATGTTATTTCCCTTTGGGATGCACTGGCCAATCCCTTTGTTTAGTATGCTCTTGAAGCACTTGCATTTTTCCTTCATGTTCTTTGTTCCCAGGGTTCTATCCCATTTGATATTTTCTAGCAAATAGTGCAGTTTTGGGAAGTTGGCTCTTTTGAAATTCAGTGTCCTTATATTGCCCTTGTGTTTCCTATTACTATGATTAATACTGAAACTAATTGACCTATGGTCACTATTTCCTAAGTTGCCCTGTATTTCTATATCCATGATCAGGTCTGTATTGTTAGTAATCAGTAGGTCAAGTACCACATTGTTTCTTGTCAGTGTGTTTACCATCTGACCCATAAAATTGTCCTGCAAAACATTTAGGAACTGCTGAGCCTTGCTGAATGCGTGGTTCCTTCTACCCAGTCTATATCTAGATAATTAAAATCACCTATTATAATGCCATTTCCCATCCTTGCTGCCAATCCAATCTGAAAGGAGGTCTGCCTCCCGCCTTTCCCTCTGGTTGGGGGGCCTATAGCATATGCCCAATATTGCCTTCCCTTTAAGTTCTACCCATAGGGATTCTGCCATGTCCATAGCTCCATTATTATCATCCCTCTTATTTACTTGTACACTGGTTTTCCCCCTTTCTCCAGCCCCTTTTACACTGCACAGGCCCCATGAACTCCCAGGAGACCCCCAGTCTCCTGGGACAGCCCTGCCAGTGTACTCTAAAGTAAAAAAAATAATTGCAAGCCCCTTTTTCATAAATGCTTCCTACATTGTGTCAGTGTCATAATAAACTAATGCCTCTAAACACCTTATTGGTGCTGTTCTTTCATGGCTGATCATCTGACTGCTCTCCTCCAATCTGAAGCTACATTTGGAGGAGTGGGAGGAGAGTGGCTAGAAAGAAGTGAACAAGCTATTTAGAGGCACTGTTTTGACATGACAGGAAGAATTTATAAAAAATGGCTGGTGATTTTTTTTTTTTTTCTTAACTGCAGAGTATGCTGGTGGGGGTGGCCAGCCTGACACCACTCCTGGACTGCTGATCCCTGCCCCCCCATGTTGGTAAAAAAAATAAAAAATTGTATATAACATGCACAAATTGTTTGCACTATTTTTTTGTCCGCTAGTCACTCGCGATCTCCCGCTGGAGAGGGAGAAAGGCAGGCAGCTGATGTAAACAAAGCCGCCTGTCATTCTCCCTGATGTAACTGCAGAGATCATACGAACCTGCTATGTAGGATCGTATGTCTCTGTGTTTACATCAAAAGCCACACCCCTTTACAGTTAGAATCACGCCCCTAGGGACACACTTAACCCCTTGATCACTAATAAAGTTAACCCCTTCCCTGCCAGTGTCATTTTTACAATAACAGTGCATATTTTTAGCACAGATTACTGTAGTAATGTCACTGGTACCCCCAAAAGTGTCAAAAATGTCAGTTAGGGGTCCGATCTGTCCGCCGCAATGTCGCAGTCCCACAAAAAAAATCGCAAATAGCCGCCATTACTAGTTAAAAAAGAAAAAACAATAAAAATGACTTTCCCATAGTTAGTAAACGCAATAACCTTTGCGCAAACCAATCAAAATACGCTTATTGCGATTTTTTTTTCACCAAAAATATGTAGCAGAAAACAAATGTTAAAAAAATTAGATTTTTACATTTTTTGGGGGGAATTTCATATAAAAAAATATTGTTATTTTTTTTAAAATTGTCGCTCTTTTTTTGTTTATAGCGCAAAAAGTAAAAATCGCACAGTTGATCAAATACCACCAAAAGAAAGCTCTGTTTGTGGGAAAAAAAGGACGTCAAATTTGTTTAGGTACAGCGTCGCACGACCGCGCAATTGTCTGTTAAAGTCACGCAGTGCCGAATCGCAAAATACCCCCTGGTCTTTTAGCAGCCAAATCCTCCGGCGCTTAAATGGTTAAGCTTGTTTGTATTGGCATTTTTTAGCGTTTTTTTGGTGTTTTTAGCTAAAAATCACCTCTCTGCTATTTTAGTGCCTCCCACTTTCCCACAATGCAATGCTTGCCAGAATTGCATCACATGGGTGTTCACACCCATGTGATAAGATTTAGATGCGGGGAAAAATGGGTTCTACAACATTTTAGTGCAAATGTGGACCCTTTTCTTCCCTGCATCAAAATTGCATCGCATGGGTGTGAACATCCATGCGATGCAATTCTGGCAAGCTCACTGCATTTTGCAATCTTTTACAGGGTGTGGTTCATGGAACACGAAGTCCCCGTTCACATCGGGCAGATTTGACATGCGATTTGATTTGTCAAATCAGAGCCTATTCCCGGCAACGTCACTGTCCAAATTGGTACAACCCTGACTTTGTGGCGCTGCACTGATTCCCAAAAGTAGTTTCTGCACTACTTCTGCCGACTTCAGAGCGATTTCAATAGACATCTGTGCATGAGCCTGTACAGACGTCTGTCAAATCACACTCAAAGTTGCACAGACAAATGCGAGTTTAAAATCGTGCACATTCAGCTGAATGATTTCAAACCCGCCCTCAGTGTGAACCGGCGCCATTGCCCGCAATAGGCTCCAATTTTACATGCGATTTAACATGACAAATGTCAACAGGGCTTCATGTTCCATGAACGATACCCCAAAACAGATTGGAAAATGCAGTGCGCTTGCCAGAATCGCATCGCATGGGTGTTCACACCCAATGCGATGCAATTAGATGTGGAGAAAAAAAAGGGTCCTACAACATTTTGGTGCAAATGTGATGCAATTTGAGCCATACAAAATATATGGTTCAAATCCCATCTCACAGGCATCACATGTGATGTGCACAGGATTGCGGTGCGTTTTTTGGTGCAAATCACATGCGGTGTTCAGCATGCACCAGTGTGAACCCCGGCTATGTTCTATGAACGACACCTCCAAACAGAACCCAGGCTTAAAAAAAGCAACGGAATAAAAAACGTAAAACGCCAGTTAGCAGTGTTTTTTGGCGTTTTTTGGCGTTTATTAGCGTTTATTGAAGTAAGGGTCCTTTCACACGGTCTGCTCCGTCAGCGGACTCCATGCTGCTCAGTGGGGGATGGATACACAGATCCCCGCTGAGCAGGCAGGTGACATCTCCCTCCCCACTCTGTGTGTGGAGAGGGAGGTGTCGGAGCCCCGCTGCTCTCTATGGGAATTGGATGAGAACGGACCGCCTGTCCGCTCTCATCCGATCCCCTGGACAGATGGAAAATAGGGTTTCCATCCATCCGGATTTCACGGACAGGATCAGAAGTGGATAGCAGCGGGTGTCAGAGGACATGTCACCGCTGACATCCGCTGCCCCATAGGGATGCATGGAGGATCCGATCAGAGCCGCCTAAAAAACTGACAGGCGGATCTGATTGGATCGTTCGTGTGAAAGGACCCTTAGAGCGTTTCTACAGCTGAAAAATGCCACTAAAAACCCCCTTTTTTTTTATTTTTATTTTTACAGCCAGAAAATGCCCCTGCCAAAAACTGCTGATAACAGCCTGTGTGTGCATGGACACATAGGATAACATTCTGCGGAGTTTAGTGGCTGTAGAAAAAAAACGTCTGACGCCAAAAACAGCCGCTGTAAATACATCCCGTGTGCATGAGGCCTTACAGTGAATGTGGTTTTCTCTCGGCTTTTTTTCGAAGTATTTTCAAATGACATTCAAATGTACCGATGAAAATTTTTGCATGATTGTTGATGCGATTATTTTCACGAACGCATGTGAGAATCTTGTAGATTTGGAGTATTTTATGATTGTAAGCTCTAACGAGCAGGGCCCTCTAGTTCCTCCTGTATTGAACTGTAACTGTATTGTCTTCCTTCACATTGTAAAGCGCTGCGCAAACTGTTGGCGCTATATAAATCCTGTATAATAATAATAATAATACAAGGGAACCATGTCATACGGGGAAGAAGCTGATCTATACAATAAGATCTGTAGCCAGCAGTTGCTATGGGACAGACTATAAGAAAGGAGGGGGGGAGGATACAGCCGCGGCTCCACCTCGGTAAACCAGAGTTGTGGAACTCCCTTCGGTTGTCCTGGCAACCAAAAGCAGCTTCTGTGACTTCCTGCAATGACTGGACCTTTCAGGTGATGCCAGGTTAGTGATTGTGGGGTCACGGTGCCAAGAAAAAAAAAAGACAATTGGGAAGGTGGGGGGGACACAATGGCAGTAAGAGAGGGGGCAGAGCAGACGCTGCTCATTTCTCAGCTCCCATTACAATGCACTCCATCATTATGTATTGCACAAGTCAGTGACAGTACAGCTGAGCAGCCAGGGATAAACCTCTCTACATAAAAGCTGGGGGTGTGCACTATAGGAAAGGAGGAAATGGCTACATATCTCTTTTATCTTTCACCTATTAATGAGTGCGGCTGCTTTTATCTATAATGTATGCTATTTGTGGGTTCAAGGAGTTTGCATTGCTCACAGACAACCCTTGCTGTGACTGAAGGTGCTCACCCCCCTTTACAAATAGTACAGGATGACTAAAGCGTATCTAAACCCAAGAACAAAAAAATGATAATATTGCAGCTTACTGGTACCTAAAGAGGTTGTAAACCTCGAGAAAAAACAAAACAAAAAACAGAACAGAAAAAAGTTGTAAGACAAAGGCATAATGAACTAGTATGCATTTTTTGCAATACAGCACTGTGTTGCTTTAACTGAAAATTGCGCAGTCAAGCGGCGCTGTACCCAAATAAAATTGATGTCCTTTTTTTCCCACAAATAGAGCTTTCTTTTGGTGGTATTTCATCACCTCTGTGGTTTTTATTTTTTGCGCTATAAACAAAAAAAAAAGAACCACAATTTTGAAAAAAAAAAAAAAAAAAAAAAACAATATTTTCTTTCTGCTATAAAACATTCCCAATAAAAAAAATGGAAAAAAATCAATTTTTTTCATCAGTTTAGGCCAATATGTATTCTGCTATGTATTTACCTAATAAGCGTATATTTATTGGTTTGCGCAAAAGTTATAGCATCTACAAACTATGGGATAGATTTATGGACTTTTTTTTATGGTTTTTCCTAGTAATGGTAGCACTCAACAATTTTTAGCGGGACTGCGACATTGCAGCGGCCAGATATGACACGTTTTGGGTACCAGTGACACCAATACAGTGATCAGTGCTAAAAATATGCACTGTTACTGTATAAATGACACTGGAAGGGAAGGGGTTAACACTAGGGGTGATCAATGGGTGAAGTGTGCTCCTAGGGAGTGTTTTCTAACTGTAGGGGAGTGGAGGTATTAGAATTAGAGGAAAAGAGACATGTGTTTCAGGTTAGCTGAAGCACGAGATCTTTCTTCCTCTGTGACAGAACAAGGCAGACCTTGTACACATGGTAGACCCCCGTTCTGTCATTCCGCCAAACAATTGTCGGGTAGTGGCGGCCATCGCGGCCGCTGGTCCCGCTAATTGGCTCCCGCTGTGTCCAATCACAGCAGGAGCGGCGCTCTGGCAGCACACGCGCCCCTGAAAACCCCTGCGCAACATCCTGTACATCTATGTGATTTTACGCAGCCGGGCCGCCCTGCCGCAGTATATATGCTGGAAGCGGTCAATGAAGACTTTTCTTTCTCTTTAAAGGGTAACTCCACCTTTTAGAAATAATAATAATAATAATAATAATAATATACAGTATAGCTTATCCCCAACAAACAGCAATTTAGTTTAATCAAGTTTTTTTTTTTTACAAGACCGGAAGATAATTACTGTTATAGATGCAATTTAATTTGCTATACAGATTGTACTTCTCTTAGAATGTAATGTGTTCAAATGCATTTAAACGAATATTTGTTCCCATACGTTAATGATTTCCATACACTACAATTTAAGGTATTTACAGTATCTCACAAAAGTGAGTACACCCCTCACATTTTTGTAATTATATTATTATATCTTTTCATGTGACAACACTGAAGAAATTACACTTTGCTACAATGTAAAGTAGTGAGTGTACAGCTCGTATAACAGTGTAAATTTGCTGTCCCCTGAAAATAACTCAACAGCCATTAATGTCTAAACTGCTGGTAACAAGTCAGTACACCCCTAAGTGAAAATGTCCAAATTGGACCCAAAGTGTCAATATTTTGTGTGGCCACCATTATTTTCCAGCACTGCCTTTACCCTTTTGGGCATGGAGTTCACCAGAGCTTCACAGGTTGCCACTGGAGTCCTCTTCCACTCCTCCATGAGGACATCACTGAGCTGGTTGATGTTAGAGACCTTGCGCTCCTCCACCTTCTGTTTGAGGATGCCCCACAGATGCTCAATAGGGTTTAGGTCTGGAGACATGCTTGGCCAGTCCATCACCGTTACCCTCAGCTTCTTGACCAATGTAGAATAGATGTCCCCCCCAAACTCTTAGGCTGCTTAACGCCAAAGACTCCACCCCCATTCCATAAACCTTTCCCTTTACCTAAATAAATGAGACCACACCGTGCTTGAAGTTAATTGGCCACAGCAGCCATTTTATTAACCCTTTTACCTTAAAATTAACATAAGGAGAAAAACATTCCTTAAAAACATAAAACAAATCAGTCATTAAGCCTGTTGGTCTTTGAGGCACCCCCAAATAATTCCAAATCCTGCACTGCGGGACCTGTGCCCTGATAGGCCTCCAGCCGCGTCACCGGCTCGGAGACAAACCACTCCCCGCAGTGCCACCATTTTGAATTCCATTTAAACTGACATTAAATGGAATGCACCATAGGGACCCATACCAACGATGAGTCCCAACCATACCCTTATCCTAAACTGTTCACCTCCCCCGCCAGCAAAGACCAACAAAACGCCAAGCTGCCATGGCAATCATAAACAACCCCCGAAAAGGACAGAAAGCACAAAAGACAGAGCAAAAACAAAAACATCACATCCATAAAATTTAGGGAGGCTGGGTGGGAAGCTTCTTCTTCCTTCGTTTGTTGAATTTCACTGACCTCCAATTCTTAGGGGCCACCCCTCCTAAATGTACCTCAACCCCTCCCAAGCCTGCTCCACCAATCCTTGAATACCCCCAAATCAAAACAATTTACTTTAACCCATACCTGCCCTGTCTCCCCTCTTCACATGGTCATGTCTGCCCTGCGCTATTTTTTTTTTTTTTTTTTTCGGGCCTTGCTTTAGCAAGGCAGTGGTCGTCTTGGAGGTGTGTTTGGGGTCGTTATCATGTTGGAATACTGCCCTGTGGCCCAGTCTCTGAAGGGAGGGGATCATTCTCTGCTTCAGTATGTCACAGTACATGTTGGCATTCATGGTTCCCTCAATGAACTGTAGCTCCCCAGTGCCGGTAGCACTCATACAGCCCCAGACCATGACACTCCCACCACCATGCTTTACCTTGCAGGGTGCTACACATATAAAACAACAAAACTCCTAAATTACACAAGCATCAAAAATCATGTGCAGAAAAAGAAAACGTGAAAACAATCCCATATATCATCCAAGGCTCCATTCACACTCAAAGTTGTAACTTTAACACAACTTGGGATGGGTGCGACTTGGACGTGATTTATTGCCCCTCTACAAAGTCGGACCCACTGTGGCAGCACTGTTGCATGTAAAACATTCAGGTATGACGTTTATGCAACCTTCGGGGGTTAACATTGAAGTCTATGGCCCTCAAGTTGCATTAAAGTCGAACCAAAGTAGTGCATGAACCAAGTCGCACATATAGTATATGAATGGTTACCATTGGAAAACATGGGGCACAACTTGTCATGTGACTTTGATGCCAAAAGTCGCACGATAAGTCACACAAGTGTGAATAGTTTGTAAATCCTAAGTAGAAAAACGTAAGAACAGTACTGTAAGAACAGAAGTTGCACTGTGGAGTGAGAGCTGCTCTTTCACGGTTTTTACTATTTATTTTTTATGGTGGTGTATTTTTTATAAATAATAGCGCAGGGTTTTTGTAATAAAAGTTGGGGAATGCCCGTAGACATGTTATAGTTTGCCAAACCAGACAAATCAGTTCTCGAATACCTTGAATCTGCAGGCATATTTCCCCTATATGTAAGTAATGACATTTTGTCATAATAAAGTATAAGGCACAAGGGCGAAAAAAATGCAGTTTTTGCAGTCATGTAGCTTTTTTATTTTTTTAACTAATCTGAACACAGGTGCATTGTTGTCTCTGGATCAATGCACACAGCTGCGTAAGGATCATTAATGCAACAATGCGCACAGAGTGGTAAAAATTAAACAAATAGTAAATATTACATTTGAAAACAATAATTCACACACATACAGTATGCATGTGTAGCACTACTCCCCTGGGAGCTGCTTGAAGTGGTTTCCCCCGGGTTACCCATAGCAACAACTTGGTAATTCCAGGTACTCTATGTGCTTGGCTCAGTCAGAAAACAGTCCAGGGGATTTGGTTTTGTTGTTTTTATTGAGAACTTGGATAGGAGAAGGGATGAGTGGGATACTCCAACTGGATAAACTATGCACAATTTCAGGACTTCTAACTGTAGTTGAATGCGGCAAGGCCGCTGCTTCACCTTGCCACTGTAGTGAAGTAGTTAATACCTGAACTGTAAAGTGAATCACTCTTCAGGGCCCTGCTTGGCACCCCCTTTACCTCTACTCTTCAGGGTTATACTTGGCACCCCCTTTACTCTGACATACTGTGTGAGCTGACCTATATCCTCTGACTTAACTGGAGTGGTCCCCTTCCTGGGCAGACCCCTTGGCAAGTCTCCTGGTACTCACGGACACTGTTTTTCCCAGATGACTCTGCCAGCAGCTCCACTGTCAGCTTTACAGGATTTGGCTCGGCTCCACACCTGGTTCACTGACTGCCTGTGACCACATTCCTCAGACAGCAGGAGGAGAGACAGCAATCACCCTCCTCCTGGGACTCTGCTTCCCACCAAAGACGCCCTGTCACATGTCCCCCTGGCCCTTATGTGTAATCCCAGGATGCACAGTGGTTGTGCCTTCTCACTGGGACTGTCACAAAAGCCTGTGTCACTGGCTGGGTTTCCTCCACTGTCCAACATGCTCCCCTATTCGACACAGTGGGGACACTTATGGGAACATGCAACAGGCAAACTAACAGATCAGTCTCCCCCCGATAAGCAGACAGAGCAAAACAATGCTTTTATCCTAGCACCTATCTAGGAGGGTATTACACATGTATATAAATCAGTAGATTAGGGTGTCCATGTCCAAAAGGCCAAGTTGGTATTTTCTAGTACCATGCACAGACTCCAAAAGGAAAGACGGGAACCACTCGCCATATAAAAGCTTTAAGGGTCCTTTCACACAGGATTTTCGCCCGGTGGACTCCGTTTTTCTCAGCGGGGATCTACCCACTGATCTCCTCTGAGCAGGTGGATGACAGGTCCATCTCCGCTTACTTTGCAGACCTGTCAGATCCCCGCTCTCCTCTATGGGAGATCGGATGAAAACGGACCGCCTGTTCATTTTCATCCGATCCTATCCGATCTGAATAGGATTTCCATCCATCTGGATTTCACGGACAGGATTGGATCGGATAGCAGTGGGTGTCAGCGGAGATGTCACCACTGACACCCACATGGATGGAACATGGAGCATCCCATCAGGTCCGCCTGAAAAACTGACAGGTGGACCTGATCGGAAAGCCTGTGTGAAAGGGGCCTAAAGTGGAACTATACTGCATCTGAGCACCACAAGCAAAAAATGAATTCATTTTTTTAATATTCAAAGCAAACTGATCCATCCATTCATGTCTCCATGCTTTTTTTTTTTCCTGAGAAATCACTTTGAAAAGCATTCCCTTAGCATTTCTGCCCATGACCATCTTGAGTAAGGGCAGATGATTCATGTAGCATTTACTTCCTGGAATCCATCTTCAGTTAGCTCAGGCATGCATGCAGAAGGGTGTGCTTGTAGGTGGGTTCAGTAATTAAATTCAAAAAGTGCAACTGATATATTTTTATATTGATGTGTTACACACAGGGTGATATATTTCAAGCATTTCTTTCTTAATTTGGATGATTATGGCTTACAGTTAGTGAAAACCCAAAATTCAGTATCTCAGAAAATTAGAATATTACATGAGACCAATTATAAAAAAGGATTTTTAATACAGAAATGTTGGCTTACTGAAAGTATGTACATGTACAGTATAGTATGCGCTCAATACTTGGTCGGGGCTCCTTTTGCATGAATTACTGCATCAATGCGGCAGGGCATGGGGGCGATCAGCCTGTGGCACTGCTGAGGTGTCATGGAAGCCCAGGTTGCTTTGATAGTGGCCTTCAGCTCATCTGCAATGTTGGGTCTGGTGTCTCATCTTCCTGTTGACAATACCCCACTGATTTTCTATGGGGTTTAGGTCAGGCGACTTTGCTGGTCAATTAAGCACAGTGATGCAATGATCATGGTCAAATGACGGTGGAGTGGTGCAGCTCTTGTTCATATGACGGCGCCCAGTTAAGCCTCTATTGATCGCAGGCTCGCTATGTTCTTGGGACACAGCATGACCCCGATCTCAGCAAAGAGCCGCAGCCGTGGCTCTTTGCCTATGTAATTGGCTGTGTTCCTTCTAAACAAGGAAGTTCAATTTGTCTGCTTTTCCTGTCTCACTGACAGAGTGGGAGGTGAGGATCGCTGATATGCGGCATCTCCTCACAGGGATTACATGTAAAGGTAATCAGGGCACTGATCATTGCCCCGATTACAATGCAGCCCCAACTGTGCCCATCAGTGAGGCCAATCTGTGCACATTAGTTATGCCAATCGGTGCCCCCCATTAGTGCCGCTCATCAGTGCCACCTATCATTGCCTATTAGTGTTGCCTATCAGTGCCACCTATCAATGCCCATCGGTGCCGCCTATCAGTGCTGCATATTAGTGCCTCCTGATCAGTGCCGCCTCATCAGTGCCCATTAGTGCAGCCTCATCAGCGCACATCAGTGAAGGAGAAAAATTACTTATTTACAAACTAAGAAACTTTTTCTTTTTTTTTAGCAAAAAAATAAATCCAATGGGTGATTAAATACCACAAAGCTTTATTTGTGTGAAAACAATTATAAAAAAATTTACTTGGGTACAGTGTTGTATGACCACGCAATTGTCGTTCAAAATGTGACCGTGCTGCAAGCTGAAAATTTGCCTGGGCAGGAAGGGGGGTGAAAGTGCCCTGTATTGATACTTTTGGCAGTGTGGGCAGGTGCCAAGTCCTGCTGAAAAATGAAATCAGCACCTCCATAAAGCTGGTCAGCAGTGGGAAGCATGAAGTGCTCTAGAATTCCCTGGTAGAGCGCTGCGCTGACTTTGGACTTGATAAAACACAGTGGACCAACACCAGCAGATGACATGGCTCCCCCAAATCATCACTGACTGTGGAAAATGTTGCATTTCTTTTGGAAATCAAGGTCCCAGAGTCTGGAGGAGGAGTTGAGAGGCACAAAATCCAAGTTGCATGAGGTCCAGTGTGAAGTTTCCACAGTCAAGCCAGGAAACCGCTTCAATACAGGGCAATTTTCAAATGAGATCTAGCTCGTTAAAGGTGATGTGGCCGTAGAGAAGGAATCTCTAATCTGAGAATCCGAGAAGGATTTGAACATAGTGGAAAAACTTTGCAACCCACAAACAAAAATATACCATAGTATATCTCAGATATACAAAATTCTAACCGAGATGGCGGGCCTGAGGAAACCTCCATTTATAGAACGATGGGAAAAAGAGATAGGATCACGTTTAAATGAGCACAAAGTGAATGCAATACTGAGAGCAGTACACCATTCCGTGATTTACGTAAACACCATTGAAATGAACTAAACGTCTATCGAGATGGTATAAACTGCTGGTAAAAGTACACAATTGTCAACCAGAAAAACCTGCACTGTGCTGGGGGGGGGGGCTGCAATATGCAGGGCACAATGTTCCATATCTGGTGGGACAGCCCTAAGATCCCTGACTACTGGCAGAAGGTGCAACAGTTTATAAGGGAAATTACAGGAGTGGTCATCACTGACGATCCAAGTGTTCATTTCATAAAACAGATAAATCAAAACAGCATTTTAAAAGCACAATAGTACCAAACCTGATAAATGCAGCAAAGGGAGTAATCCCAAAAAATGGCTAGATGTAGAAAGTCCCACTCTTAGAGAGTGGTTTAAAAGAATCAAATACATATACAATATGGAGTACTTAGGCAGCAGAGATGTAGAACAGATAGAGTTTTTTTAATAAATGGAGAAAATGGGCAGATTTCAAAAGACTAACAAATATACAGAAGTATGGGTAGGAAAGGGGTGCGGCAGAGGAGGTAGGAAGGAATAGAAAGGCAAAAGTGGGGAGGGGGGATGAGGTAGGGACCATGGGAAAGGGTGACAGGGGAAAATAGTTTCAATGTACCGTCAAAATATGTCTGCACTGTGTTAAAAATTAATAAAATTCATATATAAAAAATACAGGGCACTTTTAACCTCCTCCCTGCCAAGACCATTTTTCAGCTTTCAGTGCTCTCGCACTTTGAATGACAATTACTGTCATGCTACACTGTACCCAAATACATTTAAAAAAAAAAAATTCACACAAATGGGGTATTTAATCACCACTTTTTTTTTTTTTTTGCGATTTAAGTGCATTTTGAAAAAAAAAAAAACACCTTTTTTAGTATCTATTATAAAATTTTGAAAATAAGTAATTTTTCTTCATAAATTTGGCCTACAATGTATACTGCTACATATCTTTGGTAAAAAAATAACCCAAATTAGTGTATATTATTTAGTCTGTGTAAAAGTTTGAGTCTACAAGCTATGCTACGTATCATTGATGTATTGAGGGACTCATTTCTTGAGGCCCTGAAATTTCAGTACAGTACAAATACCCCCCAAATAACCCCTTTTTTTTGGAAATTAGACAGTCCAAGGTATTTAGTAAGAGGCATAGTGAGTTTTTTTAAGTTGTCATTTTTTTCCCACAATTGTTTTTTTTTTTTTAACACATAATTGTCATATTGTCATCTCAGACGGCATAGGCATACTTGCAATTACACCCCAAAACACATTTTGCTACTCCTTCTGAGTATAGGAATACCACATGTGTGAGACTTTTTCACAGCCTGACCACATACAAATGTCCAACATCCTAGGTGTTCAAGGGACATAAATACACATCTAATTTTCTGACTACCTATCACATTTTGAAGGCATGGAGCACCGGGACAGTGGAAATACCCACAAAATGATTCCCTTTTATAAAGCAAACACCCCAACGTATATTCTATGAGGCACAGTGAGCCTTTTGAATGCGTCATTTTTTCCCCACAAGTTTTTGGAAAATGTGGAAAGAAAATTAAAACTTATTTTTATTTTCATAAAGTTGTCAATTTATAAGATATTTCTAACACATAGCATAGCAAAAACGACACCCCAAAATACATTCCTGAGTATGGCGATACCACACGTGTTAGGCTTTTACACAGCCTGGCCACATACAGAGGCCCAACATCCAAGTAGCACCTTCAGGTGTTCTAGGAGCATAAATTACACATCTAATTTCCTGGCTACCTATCACACTTTTAAAGGCCATTTCGCACCAGGACAATGGGAATGCCCACAAAATGACCCAATTTTGGAAAGCAAACACCCCAACATATATTCTATGCTACATATGCAAAATCTTTTTTGACGTCTTCAGCCTGCTTCTGATGGTGCAAGGGCCTGGTGCTGTCACAGTGGAAACATTAGAAACAGTTCCTTTGCTAATATTTATCAGTTGGATGGCTAATACAAATAAATAAAAAACATGGGCAATTGTTCATGAATTAATTGTTTCGTTTTTTTTTTTTTTTTTTAACCTCTCTTGCAAAAAAATAATAAAATGCTTCAAGCATTTTGAAAAGTTCCCCATGTATAGTCATGGATCCGATTGCAGTGTGATACATTGTGATGCACATTAACCACTTAAGCCCCGGAAGATTTTACCCCCTTCCTGACCAGGGGGTATTTTGCGATTTGGCTTGCGTGACTTTAACGGACAGTTGCGCGGTCGTGTGACGCTGTACCTAAACTAATTTGACGTCCTTTTTTTCCCACAAACAGAGCTTTTTTTTTATGATATTTGATCACCTGTGCGATTTTTTTGATCATGCGCTATAAACAAAAAAAGAGCGTCAATTTTGCAAAAATAACAATATTTTTCACATTTTTTTTATGAGATTCCCCCCCCCCCCCCAAAAAAAGGTAAAAATCAAAATTTTTTAACATTTTAGGCCAATTTGTCTTATGCTACATATGTTTGGTAAACAAAATCGCAAAAAGTGTATTTTGTTTGGTTTGCGCAAAAGTTATTGCATTTACTAAGGGAAAGATTTCAGTAATTTTTTTTTTTTTTTTTTAACGAGTAATGGTGGTGATCTGCGATTTTTTTTTTTTCTTTCTTTTTTTTGCGGGACTGCGACATTGCGGCGGACAGATCAGACCCTTGACTGACATTTTTGACACTTTTGGGGTTACCAGTGACATTTCTACAGTAATCAGTGCTATACATATGCACTGTTACTGTAAAAATGACACTGGCAGTGAAGGGGTTAACTTTTTTTTAGAGGGAGGGGTTAAGTGTGTCCCTAGGGGCGTGCTTCTAACTGTGATTGGATGTGGCTTGTTGTGTAAGAACAGAGATTAACGGTCCTACATAGCAGAACTGTATGATCTCCATTCTTACACAGGGAAGAATGACAGGCGGCTTTGTTTACATTAGCCGCCTGCCTTTCTCCCAGTGTAACGGACAATCACGAGTGCCCGGCGGACATCGTGTTCGGGGGGGGTCCGTGACCGAGCGGGAGCACGCCTCCAGCGGCGCGCGCTCACTCCCTAGAGCCTCACAGGCTAGCGACGTAGTCCTACGTCGCTTTGCCTGTGAGGGGCTGACCGCCGCAGTAAATAGTCGTGCGGCGGTCGGCAAGTGGTTAACATGTGGTTTTAATGTGTTTCAAAGTAGAGCTATAAGCAAAACTTTTTTTTTTTTTCCATTTTGGACAGAGTATGGGAGGGTTATAGCCCCTGTCATATATTTTATTTTCCGCCATATGTGTCCCATTGCGGAGATTTCCTTTCCCTTCCTGTCCCATAGCCAAACTGGAAATGAGAGGAAATCCCTGAAAAATAAGGCAATACCTTCCCACAAAAACTAACAAGGGTTCTGATCCCACTCTATCCAAAACAAAAAAAAAAGTTTTGCCTTTTTAGTTATACTTTAAATTTTAAAAACCGGAGTGGATAGGGTTAATGACCATTGACCAAAGCTTGGTAATACCTGTTGCCAACTCAACAATGAAATTAATGCGTTGTTATTGACTTCTATGGGTCTTTCAACATATTTAAACACAGAAATAAACCAGACATGTTGTATTTTTAAAGCACCCTACACTACAGTGATATGATATAATGGTATAATGGCATTTTAGCGTGACAGAACACCTGCAACAAAATAACAATGTTCTTGAGACCTCATCTCAGAAAGGTCTATTTTATTTCCATTCATGATTGGATGTTTGAACTGAACACAGGGTTGTGGCTGCATAATTTTAGTGAAATATGAGTCAAAGCAAAAAGCTGGGATATTATTGAAGTCTACAGGGACATCCATGTACTGTACACACTGTAATCCTGCAGGTCCCAGATGGAAAACATTTTACTGTTTGCTGGGAAGTGCAGCCACAGGTGAATATTCAGAGCCTGAAGCTGCAAACAATGGAATTCTATGGCTCTAAAAACATGAGAAGCTTTAGCTGTATTATAGCAGAACTTAAAATGATAATTACTAAACACACACTTTAATGTACATTGTGCCTTCTATTTCTGTATGTGGGTGATGGCACTGTAATTCTTAATAATAAAAAAAAGAAACTTCTAAGTACCTTTTTTCCTAACTGAAATACAGCTGTCACATGACCTAGCTTTCCCAGCCTGTCAGCAGAGAAACATAAGAGGGAGGAGCTTCTAGTCCTCTGCTACTGGACACATGTTCAAAAAAAAAAAAACTTTGGAATACAGAGTAAATGTCAATAACCTAAAACAAATATCAATAAATCGTTATTATTTTGTGGGAAATAATATGGCGTGGGCGGATTTCTGGCAGTCACAGGCCGTGAGGCTCTGTCATCCCCTCCAGCCTATGTCTTAGAATAACAGGGAGGTGAAGCCTCAATTTAGCTACATATAATATCCCACCCCAATTGTATTTAGTTAGTGGGCATGGAGGAGGAGGGATGGAGTGGGCTGTCATTTACCACTGTGTATATACTCACATGTGTGACTCTATAGTCACATAGGCTGCTCAGATGTGATAGGGAGGAAATGCTCAGCATAGAAACTCACTGAAAACTGAGCATGTGCAGAGTTACCACCACAGCTGCAAATTCCCTAGCTGAATTGGGGGCATGAACAGAAGGGGGCAATAGAGAGCAGCAGGATCAACCAGTTTTTTTTTTGCAGAATACAGAAAATGAATCTCATAGGGACTGAGTGAGTCTGAACAGCATGTAATACACCATTTATTGATAGCTTATGATGTGGGTTTAATGACACTTTAAAGTGATACTAAAGTCTCTCCCCTTTTTTTTTTTTTTTTTTTTTGGTAAAAAATAACAAACATGTTAAATTTACCTGCTCTGTGCAATGGTTTTGCACAGAGCAACCCCGATCCTCCTCTTCTTGTTTCCCTCACTGGCGCTCCTGGCCCTCCCCCGCCGAGTGCCCCCACAGCAAGCACCTTGCTATGGGGGTATTCGAGCCGAGCCACTGCTCTGTGTGTCCATTTAGACACAGCTGCGGCTTTGCTCCATCCCCTCTCTCTCCTCATTGGCTCATTGACTTTGATTAACAGCAGCGGGAGCTAATGGCGCTCGTTATGTGTCTCAGCCAGTCAGGAAAGAGAGAGAGTCTCGGACAGCGTAGTCTCTCGTGCAACATCGCTGGATTGAGATGAGGCTCAGGTGAGTATTAAGGGGCCTGAGGGGGGCTGCTGCACAGAAGTTTTTTTTATCCTAATGCATAGAATATTAAGATAAAAAAATATCAGCCTTTAGAACCACTTTAAAGCGGAGTTCCACTCAAAAGTAGAACTTCTGCTCTTTTGTTTCCTCCCCCCCTCTGGTGCCACATTTGGCACCTTTCAGGGGGAATGGGGGGGAACGGGTACCTGTTTTTGACAGGTCCCCCTCCACACTTCCGCTATACGGCACCGCATGCCGTCCCTCGAAGCTTGGCCCCCTCCTCTGCCGCCGATCCAATAGGATTGTGCAGCGCGCTTTGCGCATGCGCAGTAGGGACCCACCCGTGAAGCCACAAGGCTTCACTGCCGGGTTCCCTTACCGGCAATGGAGGCGGCAGCACCCAACAGCCGATGGATACATTGGCTGCGGTGCCAACATCGCTGGACTCCAGGACAGGTGTCCTAATATTAAAATTTTATTTAAATTTTTGGAGGGGGAGGCGAAACTCTGCTTTTCTTCTCCTGTGTAGTTTTTCCACCTTTACCTGTATTGCTGGGTTATTGTCAAAACACATAATGACTTGCACAGCCAATGCATTGTTCTGCTGTACAGGTGATACCACCATTTTGGTATTTTTTGGCTGCCATTCTCTTTCAGGTTCACAGGCAGAGAACTGGGCTGGAGAAAAAAATATAAATGAAAACGAAAAAAAAGTCATTTGTAATTGCAGGGGGAGTTGTTAAACAGAACAAACTCCCTTTGGGAAAGTCCAGCTCCCCTTAAACTATACATGTTTGCACTTCATATTCATAAATACACACTATCATGGATCCCACTTCATAAAATCACACTATTTTAAACTGAGCTCCAGATAAATATAGGAGACACAAATTATTGCAACTTTGCCTTCCTTTAATAAAATCACTTTGTCTCCGTACAGCAGAGCTCATACTAGGAGGCAGAGAAACGATGAGCAAATCAGCTGTGGTGCAGTGCTAGAAGCATGTGGATTGAAAGAGTGCAGAATGTCAGCGAGATAAGCTTATTTGCTTATCAGAGAGATAAGTCTGCTGTGTCTATTTTTACTTGGTCCCATTTTGACCTGTGGCTGCATTTTATAAGAAATAGATTTTTTCTATGTTCTGCTGGCTGTATCCCAAGCAGAAGCCCAATTTATGGGAGCTACAGTACAGCACTGAGACGCCACCCCCACTCTATGTAGAGAGATACTCTTTTTTTAATTAAATCTTCTTGGACTAATGCTGGATGTTGCTGTCTGGCTGTTTGTCGGTCTGTCTGTTTGGAAAAGCCAAAACACAGTGCAGAGTCTGCAAACATATTGGCCGCATCCATAGAGTGACTCTCTCCTCTGTGGCAGCAGGATGGTGGTTGTTTTTTTTTATGGTCATAGTAATAGCGGGGGCTTGTGTTCTTGTGAATGACGGTGCTTGTCTTTAACAAGAATGGAATGGGAACAGCATCAGCCGCCAGCTTTTAGGCCGGCCATAGATGATACGTTTTTCTTTCCAAAAGAAAATCGCTCAATTCCATTAACACTGAGCTATTGTGTTCCCTTGGCAGGAGGGGGGTGCGGGGAGCCGTCCCTGCCTGGAGAACACAGTGATTATTGCTAGCAGCTATAACCACTGGCAATAATCACATTCCAAAAATCTAACATGCTGGTTGTACCCGAGTTGATCGATGGATAGACTTGGGTACAATTAGCCTGCCCATACATGGTTCGAAAGTTTTTTTAAATAGTAACTAAACTCTCTCAATCAACATTAACTATTTTTAATTCTTAGGCTGCTGGCATAAATGGATCGGAAGGTATTTTATATTTTCTTGTGTTTAAACTTCTTTTTTTTTCTTTTTTTTTTTACATTTATTCAGCGCTTTCCTGGATTTATGGCCTAGGTCAGAATAATGGCATACATTCCAGGAGTCTTCATGTTTTTTTTCTTTCAGCTGGAGGAGGGGAGAGGGGGCTTTCTCGGCTAAGCACACCCCACCCCCATGCCTGGGCTAGAGAAATATGGATTCTAGGAAGTAAATGATACATGAATTATCTGCCCTTACTCAAGATGGCTGCAGCTAGAAATGATAGGGGGTGTTTTTCAAAGTGATTTCTCAACAAAATAAACCACAGAGACATGTATGGATGGATATAGGAGTTTTCTTTTAATATTAAACATGAATTAAATAGCATTTTCAGTTTTTTGTGCTCAGATATAGTTGGGTTCTCCTTGAATAAAATATGTACCATGCATAGCGAACATTTCATACTTCTGATTGCTCTAAACAAATGAACAGTGAGAAGTGATTGCCTATTTAAATACTACATTTTTTTACATCGTCAATATAGCTTGCATAGCTTCTTGAAAAAACCTGACATATTTTTTTGTGAAACAGTACAAAGCTCCATTCTGAACTAATTGTATTACTTTTATTTTGCTAAATTATTTCATTTTTTTAGCACAAACAATATAATTTTTTAAGTAAAGATAAATCATTTTCCTTCGTTTTTTTTTTTTTTTTTTTTTCTTTTATTGTAAAATTGAATAAACATAATTTGTTAAATTGCAGTCCCTTTTTTTATTTCATTTTTTTTCTCAGTTTCTGTAATGGCCAGGAGAAAAAACATATTTCTCATGTTATAATAAACCTGTTAATACCCACCTCCTATAGATAGTCTGGATGTTCGAAAGCTGTAGAATGAAACCAAGTTACACTATGGAGTTCACAGGTCACAAAAAGGGTTCACAATCACAAAATAAAGAAAAATTTTTTTTTTTTTTTTCTATCAAATTAATTTAGTGTGAATCAAAGGATTGCCCTGAGGTGTTTAGCTTTTTCTTAGGGTTTCTATTCTTGGATTCTGAAGAAGAAACTTGATTTGTGTGAGAAAATAGCACGACGGTATGTCTCAGTCTGCAAACAAGGCCTAAGGTGTGGATGTGATATAAGGAGCTAGGTCACTGAGTCCTTTCCTGTGGTCATATGACACCTCTCTTAGCTTTTGTCTGCTATATGATGCTGCTTTATTGTAACTTTTGGTAGAAAGAAATGCTTTTTTTCTTTTTGGAAGCAATTTTTTGTGCAGAATGGTAATACGAAGAATGTATATGTTACCAGGTGCTACATAGTTACATAGTAGGTGAGGTTGAATAAAGACAATAGTCCATCCAGTTCAACCTGTGTAGGTGTGTGTGGCTGTAATCATCTCACATACCCCTGAATGTTCTGTTCTTTGAGATGTACTGTACGTCTAATAGTCTTTTGAAAGCCACCATACTACCCGCAGAAACCACTTCTTGTGGTAGAGAATTCCACAATCTTGTAGCCCTAACAGTAAAGAACCCCCCACGTTGCCTGAGGTTAAAACGCTTCTTCTCTAATCGCATTGTGTGCCCCCGAGTCCTCATGCAATCCCTTCGACTGAACAGCTTTTTTTCTAAGCTGAGATCCCCATTGAGATATTTAAAAATTGCTATCATGTCCTCCCTCAGGCGTCTCTTCTCCAGGGAGAATAAATCAAGCGATTGGAGACGCTCTTCATAATCAAGGTCCTCCAGTCCACTAATTAGTTTAGTTGCCCTTCTCTGTACTCTCTCCAGCTCCAACACATCCCTTCTGAGGACTGGCGACCAGAACTGGACTGGTACAGGTAAGGCAGCGAGAAACTCCACACAACTCTTATGGTGGGACAGCAAGTCCAGGCATGCCCACCTATTATGTCCCCATTATCTCCCTATGTCTTCATCTGATTGGTCAACTTTAGACTGGGAATAGAAGATGCGTTTTAGGATGGGACTGTGGGAGGTGTTGTTTCATTATATACATGTGCCAATGCATTACAAAGGTGAGAAAAATTACAATTCCCAGGGGGGAATGCAGCCTGGGAGGAGTGGATGTGGATTGAGTGAGCTGCCCAGAGAGGTTCAGAACACTTGCTGTTAGACCGAGGAAGGAAGCAGACATTTAGGCTATATAGTGTTGAGCCCTCTGAGCACTTGCCTTTCAGTATGGCCTAAGCAGCAGCATCCCCAGCAGTACAGAGTAGGTTTAACCTGTCTTCTGCATCTCCAGCAGTATAGAGCAGGTTCCCCGGAGCTCAAGACATCAATTCATGGAGGGCCCCTCTACGGTCCGAATCCACAGCTGAAGAGCAGGATTGGTGAGAGGGTTGTCAACTCATTACACATGCTGCACAGTTATGAATGAGACTTCATTCCAACTAACCTGAGAGAGAAATTTGTTTCAGAGGGCTCCTTAGGGGTGCACTACATGTGGGGGCTTGCCAGGGATCCCTCTGATTCTTAGGTGACACAGGCAGAAACAAATCCAATAGACTGAACCAAGGATGCAGAAGCTGCTGTGCAGTGGTGCATGGAGTAATATGGGTGTCAGGAATTAATGGGGAAATTGCATATTTCATATTTCCTTGTTATGGTTGTCTCCCGATATCCAAAGCCTCTAATATCCTGGTTACTTTAGCTGACTTCATATCAAAGGAATGTCATTGCAAATGCAAACTGACCAAATTCTTAAAAGTTTATATCGCTGGTTGCAGTGGGAGTTGACCATTTCCTTACATTCATGTCCTGTATAGATATTGGAGGCTTTAGATATTGAGACAACCTTAATAAGGAAACATGTTTAGTAGGAATTTAGTGTAGTAATAGAGATTCCCTGGACTGCCTGGTCAGAAGAGCCGATCAGTCAATCTCACTCCCAGGCAGAGAGTATCCATCATAGATCGCAAGACTGACCAAGATGGATCTCATACTTTGGTGCTATTAGAGTGGTGAAAGGGGATCCCAACAAACGTCTGTGGTCCCAGTCTAGACTTGCACGATGAGACAGATGTTTGAGTTCTAAAGAGACTATTAGTTAGAAGCAATAGGAGTCCAAGCACCCTGCCCAGCAAGTTCCCTCACCCCTGCTCCTGTTGCTGTGAGCACAGTATGCTTCACGGCCCTGGAAGGCTTCATGGCCAAATGTAACCAGGTTAACGCCATGCCCTGCATAGAATGCATTAAGATAAAAAAAAACTTTCTGACTTTACAACTCCTTTAAACCGAACCCTGTTAGATATGCTCGGAACTCTCTCTACTGAAAAGAAATAGCACTGGAGTAGACATATTTTAGTAATAGTTCACACCTATAATAGCACTGAGAACAACGCCACAGGGTCCTCCCGATATCTGCTAACATTTGGGAACAAAGCGCGGCTACCAGTTGATTTGGCCTTTAAAACTTTATCGGACCTGATATCTATAGCAGCCCAGAGGGGATACATGGAACGGTTGAGGAACAATTTGATGGCGGCTAATGAAAAAGCTCTAGGGGCGTCGGATACCTGTGAGCAACATAATAAAAAGCACTATATTCTTAGGGCAAAGATTCAGAAATTGCAGCCAGGGGATAGAGTGTTACTGAGAAATCTGGGGCTGACTGGCAAGCACAAACTCGCTGATCTTTGGAGTTTTCAATACTTTTAGTATGTAAGAAGCTGCCCATGTTACCTGCCTATCAAATCCACGCAAAGGGAAAAACCAGGCCCTTGAAGGTTTGGTATCAAATTTCCATTTTGCCATTTACAAACGAAGTAAGGATAACAGGGCCACAAGCCAATGACTCCCCTCTGGTGACATCTAGAGAAATGCATTTACAGCACAACTTAAAGCAGACCTTCACTGATTTTTGTCAAATTTCCATCTATTAAGTCTTCTGCCCATGTTTTAACTTTGGATAGTAAAATACCTTATACAGCCCACTTCCTCTTTCTTGTCTGGTAAATAGCCTAGGCTAATTACATCCTGCAAAGCTCTCTCACTCTTGTGAGAGTTTGCAAGCAAGGGAGAAGGGAAGAGTCATAGAAGGCCCAATGAGAGCTGCAGAGATTTAGGGGGCTGGATGAGAGTGGAGATGACGGGAGACTGAAGAGATTCATGTGTATTCATCCAGAGAGGAGAAATGTGCAGGTAAGCAGAGGTGTGAGTGTCTGTCTGTATATTTGTGTGTATGCGTGTCTGGATGTGTGTGTGTGTGTAAATCCAGGAAGTGAACAGGCAGCAGCTTCAGCTGCCCACAGTTAAAATGGCTGCAGCCAGACTTAGTGGAGGGAGATATATGCAGCATATTTGGCAAGTACAGAATCATAGTACAGATAAAATAATATGCAAAATGGTTGGAGGGAAGCTTCGGTTGACAAACAGGTTTTTATTAATTATGTGTGCAGACTGCAGTTCCTTTTTAAGGAAGGCCACATCAGACTCTGAAAATGAGGGCAGTGAGGATGAAGAAACCCAGCTGGACTGGTTATGGCAACCACCAGCAGAAATGACAGTTACTTCTCCTTCCACACAAGAAGCAGATTTAGTAATCTCTACCTCCAATATGCCTGAAACCTCGCCTGCCACCCAATGAATAGACTGCCTTACAGATTCTACATGCTCAGAGTTTCCATTAGCAAGTTAGCTAGCAGACAGCCCTATAGGTGCATCATCCTCAGATGTAGAGGAAGAAGGACATTACAAGAGGTGAAACGGCACTAGCAGGGCACCCTGCACCATTCAACAAGAAGGCTTTACAGCCTCCAAGGAAGCTGACATATGATACATTGGGAGAATTCCAAATACATTTTGCATGCCTCCTAGAGGAGTGATGATAGGTCAGCTTGCCTCTCTATTGAACTAAAAGTGGGTGACCCATGCTCACCCTCTTACACACCCTGTTGGGCTGTACCAACTAATAGCCCACAAACAGAACCCCCTCACACCATGTCTTGATTGCTGGGAGGTTCATCTGTTGGATAGAAGAGGCTATGAGGATTTTTTGTATCTTTGTGTGTGACTTTTTCTGGTTGGTGGCTGTTTCATTATTCTGTTGACTCTATGTGATAAATAATCATAGTAGTTTTTTCTATCTTTGGGGACCAAATAGATTTAGTAGGGGGGAGTGTGCAGCCAGGTGCTGGCACAGGAGACCTTTAAAGAAAATAAGGCAGCAAGGAACTCCACAAAACTCTCATGTTGGGACAACCAGTCCAGGCATGCCCACCTGTTATGTCTCCGTTGCTTCTTTATGTCGTCACCATTTTTTTGTTTTGGTGCATGTTCCCCAGAGCAATGCTAGGCCCTCTGTGCTATTTGTTTGACAATCCCTTGCATATTTGCCCATAAAATGTCCATTACCTTTTTTTTTAACATGCGGCTTCCCTTGCCTTACTTCAGTGGGGTTTGGTTTCAGCACCTGAACATTAGTCATCTTCTGCGAACTTGCCTTGAACTAAACCCATTCCTAGAAATTTTGGGTACAAAAACTTATAGATCGCCGTACCAACATAAGCGATGTTTGCGACGCAATCTCCCTTGTTGTTCTATTGAACTCTGACAGCAGGGGAGCTCTCCTGCCCCCACCCCCCACCAGTATTTACAGATCAGCACTTTTTCTTTGACTCTCCTCCTTATGTAATGAGTATAATCTTCTTTGCACAAGTATTCATGTATGCACAAACACAAATCTTGTCACTGTGTCTTCATGGAATGGATGCATAATAAATGTTACACCTACCCTTTTTTACATTTTAACTGGCTTCTGTAGCTGAACAAAATCTGTTTGATGTCAGTCTGGAGGGATAAAACATCTATATATGTGCCAGTACACATTAGGATCAAATAAAAAAAATAAATAAAAACACCAGGATAAGAATAGTAACTTTCAAAAAAAGTGACGGTTATTTTCAGTTGAGCCCAATTACATTTGAAAGTAACATAGAACATGGCTAAGATAAAGATAGATCTTGTTGAAGGATGCAAGGGGCATTCACTACCAGCCTACCACTTCTTAAAGCAGAAGTATGCAAATACTTCCCTCTAATCCAGCAAACTTTCTCACTGGCGCCGACATTTTCCTCCCATCTTTTGGGTCATCTTCAGTGGTCTTGATGGGCTGGCGGTGGATGACATAACTCCCCTGAATGCACATGGTAATTCATTATTTTAGGGGCTGAGGTTTGGGAATAAACACTGACTGCACAGTTGACTGCACATTCTAAAGAAAATGGCATACAGGCAGATACATTTTTTTTTTTTTGTATTGTAGAAGTGATACAGCATGTTTGTCCTGCAATAACAAGGCTGTCTGCTCGCAATTTTCTCACTCTTTAAGTTTCAATTTAAAATTTATGTATAGTCAAAACTTTTTTTTTTTTGTAGTTTTTGGATAAAATAGGTTAAGGAAGTTTATATTTAGCTGTCTGTTTTCCACTGGGGAGACTTTCCCTCACTTTCTTTCACAGGGATGCAACAAGAAGAGAGAAAAAAGTGAGGTGAATAGCTATCCAACAGCTGTCACCTAAACAAGTGTCCCCATCGAAAGATGTTCCACGTGTTCTGGTGACAAGTGTAAAATTTTCCCATAAATTTTGTTTTGGGTTTTCTATCACTTTCTGTCCCTGTAGTGGTCAACACGGAAAATAAAGGGGTGCATCTACCCAATGGGGATTTAGAAAGCAATAAAAACTTGACAGGTGTTCCAATCTGAACTTTCTGTTTTGGCTATTGTGTGATTGGTTTACTTAATAATCATTACTGGCTGACTGATAAATTGGAAATTTTGAGCATATTGCACTCACTCATCTCACAGTACAAATTAGTAAAAGGCTTAGCCAAAAATAGAGGTTCAGGTTCTTCTGTTTTGTTGTGAAGCACAAGAAGGTCTTATGGTCCAAGCAGTATATGAAATTTCATCTAACAAGTGCATAAATATATTTTGCAGCTCAACCTGTCTGCACAAAATCTCTCTTGGCAAGTGCAAAATGTTCCTGCAGATTAGAAAATTAGGAGCTGTCTTTCGTCTACTATGTGCTTCCATTCATGCCAACAGCTTGTTTTTAATAAGTAACTTGGCATGACAGTTCTCTTGTTTCCAGTATTAGCAGATTGGATTTCGTCCAGCCCATTGTCTTTCCTGTTGTATTCACACTTGCCCTTTTTCTGGGTGTACAATGACCTGCAAAGAGAGCACAGCAAGGGAGAGCCTTTAACTGAGGCTATCTAAGAACAAAAGCACAAAGCTGCTGGCAGGCGCAGCATGTGAAAAATCACCCATACGTATATGAGCCACAAGGGTTGGTGACCTGTCTCTCACCACAAATCATCTGTAGGTATATGAGCCCCAAGAATTGGTGACCTGTCTCTCACCACAAATCATACGTAGGTATATGAGTCCTAAGGGTTGGTGACCTGTCTCTCATTACAAATCATCTGTAGGCACATTAACCCCAAGGATTGGTGACCTATCTCTCATCACATATTATCTGTAGGTATATGAGCCCCAAGAATTGGTGACCTGTCTCTCACCACAAATCATCTGCAGGTATAGGAGTCCAAAGGAATGGTGACCTGTCTCTCACCACAAATCATATGTAGGTATATGAATCCCAAGGGTTGGTGACCTGTCTTCCATCACAAATCATCTGTAGGTACATGAGCCCCAGGGATTGGTGACCTGTCTCTCACCACAAATCATCTGTAGGTATATGAGCCCCAAGAATTGGTGACCTGTCTCTCACCACAAATCATCTGTAGGTATATGAGCCCCAAGAATTGGTGACCTGTCTCTCACCACAATTCATCTGCAGGTATAGGAGTCCAAAGGAATGGTGACCTGTCTCTCACCACAAATCGTACATAGGTATATGAATCCCAAGGGTTGGTGACCTGTCGCTCAACACAAATCGTCTGTAGGAATATGAGCCCCAAGGATTGGTGACCTGTCTCACCACAAATCGTCTGTAGGAATATGAGCCCCAAGAATTGGTGACCTGTCTCACCACAAATCATCTGTAGGAATATGAGCCCCAAGAATTGGTGACCTGTCTCACCACAAATCATCTGTAGGAATATGAGCCCCAAGAATTGGTGACCTGTCTCACCACAAATCATCTGTAGGTATAGGAGTCCAAAGGAATGGTGACCTGTCTCTCACCACAAATCATACATAGGTATATGAATCCCAAGGGTTGGTGACCTGTCGCTCAACAGAAATCGTCTGTAGGAATATGAGCCCCAAGGATTGGTGACCTGTCTCACCACAAATCGTCTGTAGGAATATGAGCCCCAAGGATTGGTGACCTATCTCACCACAAGTCATCTATAGGCACATAAGTCCCAAGGAGTGGTGACCTGTTTCTCACCACAAATTATCTGTAGGTATATGAGTCCCAAGGACTGGTGACCTGTATCTCATTACAAATCACCTGTAGATATATGACCTGCAATGACTGGTGACCTGTCTCTCACCAAAAATGATCTATAGTTATATGATCCCCTGGGTGTGGCGACCTGTCTCTCACGAAAAATAATTCATAGGTATTTGACCCGCAACTATTGGTGACCTGTTTTCAAACCAAAAATGATCTCAAGGTATATGTGTTGGCCCAGATTGGAGCTTTGGTTGGGGGTAGAGGCATTAGCGTAGTTAGGCTGGCCAGGTCAGCAATGAGTCTTGGCAGCAAAGCACGGAGTTAGAATACATAAACATGGCCAGGGACAGGCAGAGTTATACACAGGTGGGCAGAGAAGTACAGAATTGTCAGACAAAGAGCGAAATACAGGAAACAGGCAGAGGTCGAAGTTCAGTAACTCTGAAGTATGTCACACACCCCGGGTGATCCAACAAATGGGCATGGTCCACTGGAAGTACTGCAATTTAGGCTGATCTGATTATGGATTGATTGCAGCTGTAAGACAGGTGGGCTAGAGAGTACTAGGAGCAGAGGTACTATGGAAGGTGTATACTGCATGACTCAGGTTCCCCAGTGACAGAGGTAACAGAGCTGCAGCCCAATGACAGCAGGACCCAGGTTCAACTCCAGGCACATGACAAAAAGTGCCACAAAGATTGATAGCCTATATCTAGCCACATTTAATTTAAAGTCTATGGGCCCCAAGGATTGGTGACCGGTCTCTCACCACAAACCATCTGTCTTGTGCACTCTTCAAATTTTCTCAATTAGTCCTATTTGCATCTGTCTAGGTTACCTCTGTGAAAAACAGAACACCCTACCCATATGTTCCAGAGATGAGAAAAGGGAATGTGACCTGTATACATAACGCACTTTTTTCCCATAGGAAACAAGGCTGCTTCTACCTAGGTATAGTACAGTCAGTGAGGGTTATCACCCTAGGAAAATAAAAAAGTATATTATCAGTTGATCCTACTAGAAATTCAGTGTCCTTGTAACTTTTTGTGAACTAGACTAACATTTTAAATAATGCTTTTCGATTTCCAGCTTTCCTATGCAATCTACAGAACACCTCCCCTATGCTATAGAGATGTGAGGAGGAATTGATAGGCCAAATAAGGAAAGCAGCCTATGGTGACAACGCTGTTTCTCCATAGATACATTAGAGTAGATGAGCATTGTCACCCTACGATAGCATAGTGTCACTTGCTGAATTTTCAGGAAAAGTCTGAAAAGTGAAAAAAAATGCAGCCACCACATCTAAGGAGTGAGAAGCAGCAGAATACTACATTTTTTGTTTTTGGGTTTATATCTCTATGCCTCTCAACCGTCCCTTATCTCTCCCTTTTATTTTTTTCTGCCCACCCTCCATGCCATGTTTGGCTAATGGGAACAATAAAAAGTTTAAAGGAGATTGCTCCCCTTGTTCTCCATCAAGAGTTCTCCACATTCGCAAGATTCCAGGGTTTTGATGCTAAAAGGAAGAAGTCGGATTGGTGAAAAGAATGGAGAAGGCCCTGGCTTGAGAGTGGCCTTGGAAGATGTAACCCCCCAAGGGAACATAAGCGTTTAATGACCTACAATATCACAGGTGGTCATGTTGATCTGGGGAACTCTCTGGTGTGGCGGATCACAGAGGTTATTCACAAATGATAAGCATACAAAGCTAATGGCATAATATCTTTGAAGGAATTTGGCACAGCATTGAATTTTTTTTTTTTTTTTATATATTTGCATAGACACTTTTTTATGCACAGACACTATGTATGTTTGTATAATATGTGTAATATGTACAATATGTATGTTGTATGATATTACGATGCATATGTCAAGCGCTGTATATATGGTTACTAAAATATCCGGGGTTCTAAAGTCGTCAACCTTCTAAAAGGTTTGTTTCTTGACTGTTGCTGGCTTCAATATTTTCTGAGACGCTGATTCCAAGGAAAATATGAAGATCAGAAAAATTAGAGTTCCTAATCTGCATATTGGTTTCAGATCAGTGACCTAAAGAACTGAAACTATTGGATTAGCATGATAACCAGGTAGCCAATATAATTAGAACCAAAGGTCAGCAGTAGCAGCCACTATACTTGATATGAAAATTTGCATTGACACTTTAAATTTGATATTGTAATATAAGGAGGAAAGAATATTTGTAATCAGGGCATGAAGGTAGAGTTGGTAATACTAGACACAATAAATGTTCTAGGTGTGGCATTAAATATGAAGCATATGCGTTCAGGTTACATTTAAAAATCGGATAAGAATTTTAATTGACAACATATTCAATAAGCAACAATATTTTTTTATTTGCCTGAGTAATAGCACACTGCACTGGAACTTTAGAACTGACCTTAAAGCCCCGTACACACGTACCGATTGTCAGCCGTAAATATTCGGCCGACGACCGATCGGCCGATTGTAGGCTTGTTAGTATGATGCTTCCGACAGCCGACAGCGCATTTTCGGCCGAACAGAATATGTCGTGCAGGCATTAAAATTTTTGTTGGCCAACACCGGAACGGCCGATTGTTCGCCAGTCAGTACAGATTTCGGCCGACAGACAGCCGATTTGCAAGACTGGGCATGCTCAGAAAAGAAAAAAGACAAGGAAAGTTAACCATCACATGACATCACTTCTGCAGTCGGTGTTGTTGGCCGACAAAATTCGTCTGCAGTCTTTTGCAGATTTCAACAGACATGACAGCCCTGGACAAAAGACGGCCGATCGTTCGGCCGACGATCGGTACGTGTGTACGAGGCTTTAGTCTGCCTGAGGATGATTCACTGAAGTTACATTAATAGATAGCTATTGATGTCTGACAACTGGGGATGAGCAAAATGGTTTCCATTTCCTTAACCACTTTAGGACCGGAGGATTTTCCTGCTTTACGTCCAGGCCACTTTTTGCGATTCGGCACTGTGCGACTTTAACTGACAATTGCGCGGCCATGCAACGCCATACCCAAACAAAATTTATGTCCTTTTTTTTCCCACAAACAGAGCTTTCTTTTGGTGGTATTTGATCACCTCTGCGCTTTTCATTTTTTTGCGATATTAATAAAAAAATGCGACAATTTTGAAAAAATAATATTTTTCTACTTTGACAGTTAAAAAATATCCAATATATTCAATTTTTGTCATATATTTAGCCCAAAATGTATTTAGCTACATGTCTTTGACAAAATAATTCTCAATGAGCGTATTTTTAATCTCTTTAAGACCGGAAGATTTCACCCCATTCCTGACCAGGCCATATTTTGCGATTCGGCATTGCGTTAATTTAACGGACAATTGCGCGGTCGTGCAACACTATACCCAAATTAAATTGATTTCCTTTTTTTCCCCACAAATAGAGCTTTCTTTTGGTGGTATTTGATCACCTGTGCAATTTTTACTTTTTGCGCTATAAACAAAAAAAGAGCGACAATTTTAAAAAAATAACAATATTTCTCACATTTTTTTTTTATATGAAATTCCCCCCCAAAAAAAATGTAAAAATCAAAATTTTTTAACATTTTAGGCCAATTTGTTACCTATGTTTGGTTAAAAAAATCGCAATAAGCGTATTTTGTTTGGTTTGCGCAAAAGTTATCGCAGCTACTAACTACGGGAAATTTATGTCATTTTTATTGTTTTTTTTTTTTAACTAGTAATGGTGGCGATCTGCAATTTTTTTTTTTTGCGGGACTTCAACATTGCGGCGGACAGATCGGACCCCTAACTGACAATTTTGACACTTTTGGGGGTACCAGTGACACTACAGTAATCAGTGCTATAAATATGCACTGTTACTGTAAAAATGACACTGGCAGGGAAGGGGTTAACTTTTATTGGTGATCAAGGGGTTAATGTATGCCTGGTGCTTACTGACGTGTGTGGGGGGAGGGGACTGTGTGACACAGGCACAGATCGCAGGTTCAGCTATGCTGAATCCTGTAATCTGACCCTGCCTGTCACTTAGGAGATCCGCCCGCTTTGTTTACACAAGCGGGCGGATCTCCTCGCTCGATCACTGACGATCGGGGAAGAGCGGCGGTGATCACCGCCTCTCCTCCCCTGGCCCGACTCCCGCTGTGTCTGAATACAGCGGGATCGAGCCTCCAGCGGCGCGCGCCGCCCACAAGGGGAGGAGTCCAGTGACGTAGATCTACGTCGCTGAACGATAACGAGCCACTTTGCCGCAGTACGCTCCATGTGAGTGGTCGGCAAGTGTTTAATGATGAAAATAGGATAATTTTAGTAAAAATGCACCATTTTAGTCAAAAGTCAATAGAGAATGTTAAATAAAGAGGATTTGGCTTTTTTCTTAAGGGTGAGTTTGCACTTAAAGAGCTTCTGATGGTTATGGAAGCCCAAATTTTTAACCTGGACCTGTTCAAAAAACAGCCCCTAATTTTCTCTTATAATTTTTCATTAATTAAAATAAAAAGTACATTTAATAACGTTAGGGTGACAGTGCTGACCTAATGACCAAATACACACAAAAACAGAAAAAGAACACAAATACAAAGAATACTAAATGAAATAAACTGAACTATCCAAAATGTATTATCTAATTACAGATGTGATTTGCACATAAAATACTTTAATTATAAGATCCTTATGGTTAAGCACTTGTTGTATGAAACACATTAAAGCAGCCCTTGATGGATGCTTGTGAAGTGTTTTGTTTGTTTGCATCTCATTTATTTACCCAAAAGTACCTGGCTAAGATGATGCTCTGACCAGTCTTTGGCTAACATCCATTAAATATTATTCTCTTGACAGATAAACTGCATTCAATTTCTGTCCGCAATTAACTGACTTGGGCTCTCCGATGACCCATCGCAACCAATTCGCAAAATGCAGTTAAAAGCCAGTCTGACCGAGACAAGAGAAGAGGACACACAGCAAGTATTATGTGATACATCAAAACAAACTCCAGGGTCAGAGGGAATCAAACATGAAAGGCAGATGAAGACAAAGGACACTGATGTAAATGAGACATCACAGCATAGCAGAGGCAATGGGGCACAATGGTCGAAAAACGGTGCTCAGGAAAAAGTTCCTGATGAAGCATCAAACCAAATGCGACTTGTAAAGATGGCATCCCGCAAAACCCCAACAGCAAGAAGGAAAAAGAGGCAACAGGCTGGCACAGATTTGCAGGTTTTACCCAGGATATCCAAAGGTGAAATTATTTAAATATACTTTATTATGTAGGTAATGCTTGGGGAAGGTAAGATGGTCATCATAAAAGAAGCAGCTGTTTCCATTTTGGCAAGAAATAATCATCCACAACTATTATTAAATGCAACATTGCTCTAAGATTTAATTTTTCCTATTGTAAGGATACCTTGATTGGTTTATCGCAGTGATGGCGAACCTTGGCACCCCAGATGTTTTGGAACTACATTTCCCATGATGCTCAACTACACTGCAGAATGCATGAGCATCATGGGAAACGTAGTTTCAAAACATCTGGGGTGCCAAGGTTCGCCATCACTGGTTTATCGTCTCATTGATCAGGAAGGTTCCCATTTGTGCTAATTATCGTAGAGGAAAATTGTATTATTTTTATGGATGAAAGACTGCAAGCCTGAACCCTAAATTGTTTTTGACAAGTTCGATAATGCTGGTCACAAGCTGTACAATAGCATTTAGCTTCCCTGCAACACTTACGTGTGCGTGATTTCAAAACAGCCTTTCCCAACTTTTTGTTTATATTGGAGGAACTGTACACATAATTTTCAAGTCTTGGGGAACCCCTGCTTAAAATTAATATATGTACAGATCATGGCACTTTATCAGCAACTAGTGGTCAGTGAAATGTTCCCTTACGCTGGTGGTCATTGGAGAAAAGCACCCTGACATTGGTGGTGGGTGTAAGGCCCCTTTACTTAGGGGATCAGTAGAGAGGTGCCCCCTTTTCATGATGGTCAGTGTAGTACCCTCTTCAATTTGTGGTCCACTATACAACAGCGATCAGTGTAACTCCTCCTTTCATTGGGGATTAGTGTACTGCTCCTTGACCTTAGTGGTCAGTAGTAAATTGCCCCTTGTTAGTCCAATAGGAAAGGCCATTGTTATGTTATGTAAGGTCAATGGATTGCCCCCTTACATTTGTGTTGAGTGTGCAAATGACCCCATACATCGGCAGGTCTGGGAACATTTTCCCCTTACATTGCTGGTCAGTAAAAGGTGGAGAGCAATCCACTTATGTTCAAGGAACTCTTAGCAATCAATCTCTGGAGGAAGACTAGGGTTCCATGGAATCCTGATGGAGGAAGGCTTCTATAACCGATCCTTGCTGAAGATTATTGGAGTTGATTTCTATGAACTTCTGTTAATCAGCAGCTTTACTAACTTAAGCCATGTACACACAGGCCAAATGTCAGGTGGTTCAATAGAAACTGACTGATATTTGGCCCATGTGTCCTGCCGGCTGGTCTGACCGCAAAAGGTCTGCCGACCGGCTCCTGAGTTTGCACAGCAAATGCTGAAAGCACTGACAGGAGTGTTCTAGTGGGGTGAGGGGGGTGGCATCCGCCTGTCAAAACACAATAGAACAGCAGGGGATATCGCTGTACTAACTTTGGATTGTTAGTACAGTGGCTCTGACCAGAGCTGTCAGTTTTCTTTTCGTTCAGCCCTCTGGGTTAATCAAATACCTATCTTCCATTGATCTACTGTTAATTGGTCTCTGACTGGTATGGGTAATGCAATTTGTTAATCATTGTTGATTGTCAATAATGTGCAGATATTTACTTGAAAATGGCTGTAGGAAAATATCACCTTCTACCTGAATTAGTGGAGTGCCTTAAATTGCTGTGATGCTCATGTGACCATGGAACAGAAGCAATGCTAGGTTACTTCACACTTTTATGTAGAAGAGTGAAGGATTGGGGTTGATAACAGAAAGATAAATTGGAAAAACTCCCTGTCCAATAACTTTTGTCTCCCACTGTCAACAGTGCCACCCTAGGAGACCAAAACAGGAGTATTTGCTATTATTGGGACATGTATGCCCAATCTAAGCCAACAAATGTAAGCAAATTTGGCCAGCTAATTTGGGCCATTTCCTAGATTATGCTAGGAAAATAATATTTGAAACACCCTTGTGTTGCATTCTTCCACTTTTTACAAACTTCCCTGCTTTACTATCATTTGTAAATCAGCCCCATTCTGCAGGAGAGGTATTCAGTGGTATGGTTAAGATGCAGCAGAGGGACCTATTAATAAGCAAAAAAAAAGAGATTATAATCAAGCCATCACCATACAGAGAAGTGTTAAAGAAGAAAGCCAAGAAAAGAAACCAGATAATCAGCTTTACAGTAAGGAAAGCTTGTTATTTCAACTGATTAAAACCAAGAGTCTGGCTCTTCCGCATAATGGAAGGTGAGTCACTTCAGAGACCACTAGCTTTGCAATGGCCTGGAAATAACTATGCTAATGTCTCTCTCTTATTTGAAATAAACAGATGTCTAGGTTTTTATTTTAAAGATTTCTTATTCTTCACATATATTGAATATGTGAATATTGTTTTCACAACTTCACTAAATCTAATAATATACTGTAGTACTTGGTAGCTGTTGTTTGAGATAGTTGATTTGTCTCCCTTTGGAGCTCTGTTTTGAAGATATACTTTGTGGTTTTTATTGAAAGGTCCTATGTTCTTATGTTTCCCTCTCCCCTTCTTGTCCTTTTTTTTTTCTTTCTGGTTTATTCCTTATTTTTTCTCGTGCCCTCATCTGCAGTCCTTATTCTACAAATTCTATAATGTGGTATGTTTGTGTAGCCCTGGCTGGCGAGGAGAATGACAGAGTCAGCTGAACGATGAGGAGCGCTGTGGCATTGGTAGAGTTGCTTTGTTGGAAGAAGCCCCCAGAGAAGGCATGGGAGAGGAAGGCTCTGTACAGAGCAGGGAGGAAGGAGCATCCATCCAAGGACAGACTGTTGCCAGAAGAAAATAATGCAGCATAGGTGTTGTAAAAGACTTTTGGTCACCCCTAAATGTATAGAACTTGTTGCTTGTATTGGGATTTGCTGTTTCTAGCAGAGTTTGCCTTAAAAAGGAGCTTCAGTCAGTTCTGGGAAAATTAAAAGTCAGAAGCTACGCAAACTGTAAACAGACACTCACTTGTTGAAGGATCCAGCGCTAACTTCACCCAAGCTGGTCCTTCATTTAAAGCGAAGTTCCACCCAAAAGTGGAACTTCTGCTAATTTGCTTCCTCCCCCCCATCCGGTGCAACATTTTGGCACCTTTCAGGTGGGGCGGGGAACGGGTACCTGTTTTTGACAGGTACCCTTCCCCACTTCCGGGATATGGTGCCGTCCCTCAGAAATTTGGCCACCTCCTCCTTCCCCCTCCACCGAGCCAATCCTAATGCGCAGCGCGCTTCGCGCATGTGCAGTAGAGACCTGCCTCTGAATGTAGATAGGAGGAAGAGAGCCGCTCAGGTGAGGAAAAGTGCTCCGGTGCAAGTCTGATCCGTCATCCAAAGGTCCAATGATTCAAAGAAAATGTGACCACACTCAGAGGAAATTGAAGAATGAAGTGTTTAATCCCCCGTAGGATATAATACATACAGTGCTTCACATAGACACAGGACAGGTAAACGCGTTTCACAATTCTAAGATCGCTTAATCACTACCAAGGTAATGATTAAGCGATCTTAGAATCGTGAAACGTGTTTACCTGTCCTGTGTCTATGTGAAGCACTGTATGTATTATATCCTATGGGGGATTAAACACTTCATTCTTCAATTTCCTCTGAGTGCGGTCACATTTTCTTTGAATCATTGGACCTGCCGCTGAAGCCAGGCTCCCTGACCGGCAATGGCGGCGGCAGCATCCGAAAGCCGATGGAAACATCGGCTGCGGTGCCGACATTGCTGGACTCCAGGACAGGTAAGTGTCCTAATATTAAAAGTCTGCAGCTACAGTATTTTTTTTTTTTGGGGGGGGGGAGCGCGGAACTCCTTGGAATTTCGCTTTAACATGCCTGGAGCCGGAATGTTAACTGTGGGAAGTTGGCTGTGACTCCTTGCAGCTTAACACCTGGCTTCTCATTGTGCATGAGTCCAGCAGCATTCTGGGACCTCTGACGAGTCCCAGATGGTTGCGGGGGGGGGGGGGGGCTGGGCACCGAGTGGATCTGCCATAGTATAAACAGGTACCCCCCCCCCCCAAAAAATTTTTTATTTCAAATATGCCAGAGGAGGGGGAGGAAGAGCTGGAGCCTTTTGGGTGAAGTTCCACTTTAAGGGGACTGCATTACCCTGCTCTTGCTTATGGGCTACAAGTGCCCTCATTTTGAGGGTGATTGCTTCAAGGTGAGACTTGTTCTATTACCCCACTGGCCAGTGGTTAGGCAGGGCCTGTACACGCACTGTTACTTGTATAGATATTTCCACTGTTCCCTGCCTTAGTTTACAATACCAAGGCATTTAGCCAAGTTAGTGTTATTATTGTAGTGTTAGTATCAATCCCTTTTTTGCTCTCCTATTGCCCTTTGGCAGTGCCCTTACACAGACATCGATATCCAATTGCCACCCTTGTCATTGTCTAGTGTTTGATTTTTGCATAATCCTGCCTTTTGTTAAATTTGTTTACTGAGTACTTCCCTTCCCAGAGTTTATTCATGCTCAGATATAGCTCATGTATCACTACTGGTGTGTCGGCAAGTTGTTGGGTCCCATTAAGGTTAAGTCACCAATGGCAAGATCAGAAGAATTCAACATTTCTGCCACTCCTGAGGAAGTCATTGCTACATTTACTAGGGATTTTTTTGGATTCTGCTTTGCATGTCCTGTACATATATATATATATATATATATATATAGAGGTCAATATTTTACACAATTACAGGCAGAGCAGTGGAAAGGTAGATGAGACATCAATGGTGGACACTAACTATGTACTAATACTGAAAGCTATATACTGTGTTGTCTGTTTTGTAGCAGGAAAATCAAATTTTAAATTGTAATACATTGGGTAAGCAAATAAAATGTAGACAAGCCTGTCAAATCCAAGATACTGGTTTGGATTTACTAAAGGCAAATAGACTCATGTTCCCTAAAGCATAGAAAAAGTGGTGAAGCTTCTCTTTGTAAAGAAAACCTACAGCATTTTTGCTTGCACATGATTGGATGCTGGAAATCAGCAGAGCTTTACCAAATTCAGTAGGCTTTAGGGATCATGGGTGCAATACTTTGCAGGTTGCAGTGTATAATAAAGGCACTTTTTTTTTTTTTTTACCTGCAAAATCATATGCATTTATTATTATTCTTTTTTACAAAGGGGGGCATAGCACAGTCTTGTCAACGGGAATTCAGATAAAAAAAAATCAGAGCGCATGTATTGTTGGAGAACACATCCTTCAAATACATAGCATAGGTAAAGAAGGCACAACTTTTTTTCAGCTATTGTGGTTTTAAATAGAAACTATAGGTAAAGAAAAATTGTAAGCAGGCAGGAACTTTAGTACAAAAATAGCACGTTATGGGGGTTGATTTACTAAAGGCAAATAGACTGTACACTTTGCACTCTGCAAGATCAGTTATCCAGAGCTTAATAAATGCCTTCCATCATCCAATCATGTGCAAGCAAAAATGCTGTTTTTTATTTTTAATTTTCCTTGCATGTAATTGGATATTCTTTGCAAAGGGAAGCTTTACCTCATTTAAAAACCTCTGGGGCAACTGCCCTTGCAGAGTGCACAGTCTGTTTGCCATTAGTAAATCAACCCCAAAAAAATAAACGTACCGGTCTGTTAGCAGTGTTCTTTTAAAATATACACTGAGCTAATTTTACATTCTTAGCAAGGTACCTTGGTACCAGGATGAATGGACTCCTGCGCATGCATGGAGTCAAGATGGCCAAGCCATCCCCTGCAAGCCAGTCAAGATGGCCAAAGACAAGGCACCTGGAAAAAGCTTGGGAGACAATGGAATGCACCGACTTTGGATCATTGGAGTGGAGTATTTGTGAACTTTAGCTCCACTTTAAGGTTTATGAATGTTTGGTGTCAAAGAAAACCTATTGTCATGCCCTACAAAATGTATGTACTAACATTACCGGTACAGTGCAAGCAGTGTGTGGTGCATGTTAGTAACTTTGTTTGTTTTTACATTAGTTCTTTGCATCTGGGGAGGACTTGCATTTTGGAAGCTTACTTTATATGGGCCTTGACTGCTCCCCAAATGGAGAATAGAGCAGTACTAAACCCTCCTATCCATTTCAATGGAAGATGGCGCCATCTTAGCCTATATTTCCCGTATTTTCCGGCGTATAAGACGACTGGGCGTATAAGACGACCCCCCTAATTTTCAAGTTAAAACATAGGTTTTGGGCTATACTCGCCGTATAGGACTACCCCCCTTCCGAAGCAAGGCAACACCATTGAAAAACATCAGATTTCTCATAGATCTCCAAGGTACCCCAAGTACTGTAATACATATAAATCTCTCATAATATCTCCAAGGTACCCTAAGTATTACCAGTAGATGTAATCTCAAGACGATGGCTGTGTGGGAATCCTGTACCGGTATACCGTATGTACCGTAGCTTCGGCTACATACAGTATACCGCGCTGAGCCAATCGCAGTGAGCGATGTATTCTATTATTGAATGCAAAGCCTGCTCGGATAGGCAGAGTCAGAGAGGCGGGCTTATGTTACTCCACCAATCTAAGCAGGCTTTGCATTTAATAATAGAATACCTCGCTCTCCCTGATTTGCTCAGGGCGGTACACTGTATGTAGCCGAAGCTACGGTATATACGGTATACCGGTACAGGATTCCCACACAGCCAGCATCTTGAGAGATTATATCTACTGGTAATACTTATACTTAGGTTACCTTGGAGATATTATACTTGGCATATAAGACGACCCCCCATTTTTGGGGGATTTTTTTGAGGTTCAAAAGTAGTCTTATACGCCAGAAAATACAGTAGATTTGCAGTTGCCATGGTTCTGATACCAGCCATTTGAGGGTTTGAAAGTGCAGTTGAGAGCTGACATAATAAGGACATTGGCCACTGTGACAGTTATTATCAGAGGCATGCCTTGAATGTAACTGTTTAACGGTAACAAGTCCTGCCCCCTCCTGGCATTAAGCCCCACCTCTATCATTCAACTGTCAAACAGCAAAACTGGTAGTAAACCACGGAGGAAACAAGGCATCATCATTTGGGGAGAAATCAAGGCCCTTTATACACGATCCAAGGTTCTCCTAGGCACATCTGGACAGTAGGTAAGGGAAACCCCAATAAAAGCAGACAGAGAATCTAATCTTCCCTCCACTTTCAATACTTGTTCCACTTTAAGCTGTCTCCTGTCCTAAACTCCTTTTTTTATTCCTAAGCACCAAACATTTTCTATACTGTTATGGAGATGCTTGCTTTCAGTGATAATGATGTCCCGAATAGCTGCATGACAGCTGAGCATGTATCTACAAATCTATAACCTGCTCTTGATGTGTTGTTGCCATGGTAACTGGCAAACACCATGGAGGGGCACCAGGCCTAACGTTTCTCCAAGTGTGTTATCTCTTAAGGGGTTTATTTTTCTACATCCATATATCTTATGAGCTAGTGAGTTTTGGTGGATCCCAAGTGTGGGAAGTCTGCTAACTAAGAATTACTAGATGCTCATTTTTGTCTGATGGCTGCACTACAATTGTTCTTATAGAACACTGATGGTGAACCTTGCACCCCAGATGTTTTGGAACTACATTTCCCATGATGCTCAACTACACTGCAGAGTGCATATACATCATGGGAAATGTAGTTCCAAAACATCTGGGGTGCCAAGGTTCACCATCACTTTAATACTAAGCTTGCTACAGGCTGTATCTATGCGTTATAACAAATCGTTTTTTGTCTAGGATAAATGGGATTGAATGCATTTCTCTGCATTGTCTTACATCTCTAAATAAATGAATAAAATGCTCTGTTTGGTATTAATCTTATCTTTCATTTAACTCTGAACAGCCAGATTTGAGACCAATAATTCACAGAACTCAGAGGCAGCTAAAATGCAAACCACCAACCAGAAGATTTTCTCAGAGTCATCTACTGTCATAGAGAAGAAACCAGAAGACCCACGGGGCCCAGGGTCCTTCTTTTACATTGGTGGCGGTAACGGGGCACAACTGTAAGTGACTCTCATTTCTAAAAAAAAAAAAAGGAAGGTTTGAAAAACAAGATTATGTATCAGGTTAGAAACATTTACAAATGCAATCAAGTATATTTGTTGAAGCGGTAGTAAACCGCAGCCTTTTAAAAAAAAAAAAACCTGCAAGACAATGGCATGCATTGCATACTAGCACATTATGAGAGACTTACCAGAACAAAGCCCTCCAGCAGCACACTGTCACTGCTGACAGGGCTTCACTTGGTCTTCCTTCCGGGTTCGTGTGCTCCGGTCGTCTGACTGGCCGAACTGCGATGATGCCAATTCTGTGCATGCACACTGGAGTCATGGCCACAGCACAGTGCTCTGAAGGGATGGCATGGGTATGCTGTCCCTTCGGCGCGCATGCGTTGGTGACGTTACCGAATGCATGCAGTGTAAATATCTCCCAAAAAATTCAAGTTTAGGAGATATTTACTGTACCTACAGGAAAACCTTATTATAGGCTTACCTGTAAGTACAAGTTAAAAAAAGACTTCCACTTTAAGGCTAGGTTCACACCTATGCAGGTTGCAGTTCATGTGTTTCCCCAGGGTATTTTACATATTTTCCCACATGTTTTTGATGAGTTTTGCTTTTTTATTTAGGGTAGGTTGTCTGTAGTTATGCCTAAGAAACCAACAAAAAAGGCATCAAAATGCACTGCTTGTGTTTTTGATGCGTTGCTATTGAAGTCTATGGAACCAAAAACGCAACCTGCTGACCCTGACCCTTTCGAAAACATGTACCGGTTAAAAATGCACAGCTGTGAACGTGACCCATAGCAAATCATGTTAAATTGACTGTAGAGCATTTCTGCAAATCTGAAAATGGACTGCAAAGGTGTGAACCAGACCTAAAGTGAGGTTTTGGTGTTTTTGTTACCAAAAACAAAACACATGCTTTTTCTTTGAGCCGGTCCGGCATCTATGTCCCCCATTCGGTGTGTTCCACTGAGGGTGCAGGTCAGGCTAGGAGTCCACCCTGACTCCATGTAATCCACAGAACAAAGCGAGAAAAATCTCAGCCACCGCACACAGGGCAGCCATCAGGGGGGGACAGCCCATACACATGTAGGGGGCCCAGGCGTTCCGAGGGGCCCAGCCGGCAAGGCCCCAACCAACGAGACCAAGTTGTTGCTGTTGTAGTAAGTAGCAATTGCTAAAGCATGGAGGCTGATGCAGCTGAAGGGATGTCTCTTTGCTGGATTGCACTGTCTCTTTGCTGAATATATGAGGCTGTCTTTTTACTGGATTGGGATGTCTCTTTGATGGATTGGATTCATTTTCATTTATTAAGTTATAAGAGTGTTAAAAAAGAAGTGGTTGCACTGAAGGACTCGGTGGGATGGTCCGTGGGCGGACTTGGTGGGACAGCAAGAGGGTTGCCCTGCGGAATGTTGGTGGTCAGGCCCAGAGGGGCCCAGGCCTAAAGCTGTGTAAGGGGCCCCAAAATTTCTGATGGCTGCCCTGACCGCACACCATATAAGCCCAGCGTTTAATAGGTGATAACAGCCCCAGCCTAACTCCATCCAGGACACGCCACCAACATTTTTCACCCCACCTACAGAGCTTAGTGATGGAGGGCGGCGTGGCCTGGATGGAGTTAGGCTGAGGCTGTTACCACCTATTACATTCTGGGCTCATATGGTGTGCGGTGGCTGAGATTTTTCTCTTTGTTCTGCACATGCTTTTACTTATTTCATTTACAATAGGAGACTAACATACATGAAGTCCATTTCTTGATACTCTGAATATAATCTAAAATACTCTCCTATTATAAATAAAATAAGTAAAAGCATATGTAGTAAAAACTCTTCATTTTAAAACAGTGAACATTATTTAACAAATTGCAATAGTACTTACATGCTAAAGTGGCCTTTCAAGTGACAGTTTGCTTTAGATTTTACTTTCAGCTATTTAACCAATTTAAGACCGGAAGGATTTTCCCCCTTCCTGACCAGGCCCTACTTTGCGACTCGGCACTGCGTTAATTTAACGGAAAATTGCGCGATCATGCAACGCTGTACCCAAACTAAATTTATGTCCTTTTTTTCCCACAAATAGAGCTTTCTTTTGGTGGTATTTGATCACCTCTGCAATTTTTATTTTTTGCGCTATAAACAAAAAAAGAGCGACAATTTTGAAAAAAAAAAAAAAAAAAAAACAATATTTTTCACATTCTTTTATATGACATTCCCAAATAAAATTTAAAAATCAAAATGTTTTAACATTTAGAGCCGGTTCACACTGGGGCGACTTGTCAGGCGACCTGGTCGCCTGGCAAGTCGCCGTGGGTCGCCTGCCATAGATTAGCACAGGACCAGTTCTAATAGGAGCGAAACAAGTCGCTCCGACTTAGAAAAAGGGTCCTGTACTATTCTGGGGCGACCTCGGAGCGACCTGCATTGACTTCAATGATATGAAGTCCGTGCATGCCTCTCCGAGGTCGCGGTGCGCGCTGTGCACCGCGACTTCACAGGTCGCCCCGGCAAGTCGGGTCGCCTGTATGTGAACCGGCTCTTAGGCTAATTTTGTTTTCTGTTACACATTTTTGTAAAAAAAAATCACAATAAGTGAATTTTCATTGGTTTGGGCAAAAGTTATCCCATCTACTAACTACGGGAAAGATTTAAGTCATTTTTATAGTTTTTTTTTTCTTTTTTTACTAGTAATGGCTGCGATCTGCGATTTTTTTGCGGGACTGCGACATTGCGGCAGACAGATCGGACCCATAACTGACATTTTTGACACTTTTGGGGGTACCAGTGACATTAATACAGTAATCAGTGCTAAAAAATATGCACTGTTACTGTAATAATGCCATTGGCAGGGAAGGGGTTAACCCTGTGGGTGATCAAGGGGTTAAATGTGATTCTAACTCTGGAGGGCGTGGCTTTTGAAATGACCATAGAGACCTGTGATCCTATATAGCAGGATCACATGGGCTCTATGATCATCCCAGGGAGAAGGACAGTCGGCTGTGTTTACAACAGCCGGCCGTCCTCTCTCTGCGGGGAACGATCACGGGGTGTCAGCTGGCAATCGGAGCCACCTGCCCACTGCATCGGCTTCCTTGCTGATGAGCGGGAGCCTGCCGCCAGTGGCGCGTACTCGCCCCCTAGCTGCCACCAGGGGACCGACGTATACCTACGTCGGTTTGCCTGGGAGAGCCACACTGCCGCAGTATATATATGGGGTTAGCGGTCGGCAAGTGGTTAATGCAAGGGCCTGCCTGATTGCATACAAAGTGAAAGTGTTTAGGTTTGACCTAAAATTATAAGTTTTTAGTAAATCTAAAGGACAATTGTACAAGGTTATTGTATAATGTAAGGCCAGCCTTAGTAGATGCTGTGGCTTCCATGGACTCCAGGATAATAGAATTTATTGATACTGGAGCTCTTGGGGGATAGAGTTTCGGCCTACATTGCATGGATGTAAAACTGATGTATGAAACGAAACAATTGGAAGTGGAAAGCACTCTGAGATCGTGGACAGATCAAGAAATCTAGACTGCGGTGAGTCCTGCTCTAGAATGTATTACTTGACTGTGTTGTAATCTGTTAAGAGGTCTGGTGCCATGGCTCTGATGTTTGGCAAGGGTGGCATTCACACCTAAGCATAGTGCAGCAACAGCTGCTGCACTGCATTTTTTTTGTGTGTTTTTGTGGCGCGTTTTTGGAGCGGCACCATTTATTTGAATCTGCACCATTTATTTGAATCGGCTTCTCTCCACTCCAAAAATGCTCAAAACAAGCTCATGTACCAAGTTTTGGAAAATAGCCAGGAGCGTTTGGCAGTGCAATTCCTGTCGTGATTTTAGCGCGTTTTGTCGCCCGACAATCACGGCAAAATCGCACTGCATCTGGGGTGCCATTAAGTAATAATGGCTTCGCAAACGCGTCCCATGTTTTGCCGCGATTCCTGTATGCTCAGGTGTAAACAGAACCTTACATACCGCGGCAGGAGCGGGCTCAATCGCCGCCGGCCTCCCGCCATCATTCCCACGAGACACTGACAGAAGAGCCGCCTGTCTATGTAAACAAAGCAGACAGGCAGAGAGAGATCGTGTGTTTCAGCTTAACTGAAACACTGATCTCTCTTTGCCTGTCACAGAGCCCCCCACAGTTAGCAAGCACAAGTAGGCATACATTTAACCCCTTAATCACCCCCGTATTAACCCCTTCCCTGCTAGTGTCATTTATCCACTTGCCGGCCGCCCACAGTATATTTACTGCGGCAGTCAGCCCCGTACAGGCAAAGTGACATAGTACTACGTCGCTAGCCTGAGAGCCTCTAGGGGGCGAGCGCGCACTACCGGAGGCGCGCTCCCGCCCCCGCTGGTTCCCTAACATGTCCACACGTGTGACCGGCGGACCCGATTTAAAGAGGACCTTCACCCTACCCTCCCATTTTTTCTCTATGTCCCTTGGAGTTGTTTGCGCAGTTCAGATACTCACCCACCCAGTTGATCCAGCACTGTCCCGCTGACGTCTTTCTGTCAAGAGACACTACTCAGTCCCGCACCGCCATCTTACTTGTGACATCATCGAGAGGCCAGCCGGTTCTTCGGGTTCAGCCAATGGGGCCTGATGATGACGCTCCACTAGGCCCACTCCCCTCCTATTTACTGAATGAAAGACTAAGGTCTCTTGGGATATGTGACCCAGTGAGCACTGTGCATGCCATTCCCCTAGGCGAATGAAGTGCATGGAGGGACACTGTTTGTTAAAAACAAGATCTCCCCCCCTCCCCCCAAATGCTGTGCTATTCATGTAGAGGAGGCATGGCGAGGGGAGGAACTTTATGTACAGAGTGAAGATCCGCTTTAAAGAGTTACTAAACCAAGAACCAGCATTCACTATAATGGTTTCCTACAGTACACAGAACATGGAAATGCAATAGTAAATATAAATGGATAAATACCTTTTTCCCATCAGCAGTATATAGCAGCCTTGTGACTTGTTATATGTTCATATTAAAGCTTGTAGCAGAGGCGTAACTAGAACCTTCAGGGCCCCGGTGCAAGAAACCAGAAGCCCTTCTCTTCAAGCCTAGGGCTCTTCCCACTGATCTTGGGGCCCTTTACTCTCCTTGCGGGGCTCTTTATTACGGTCCCGCAGCGGGACCCTTTTACAGGTTCTGCAGTGGGCCCCCTTCCTGCCATCTTGGGGCCTCCCCACAGTGGTGGAATGCCAGGGCGCTGTCGCGAGTGTAACCTTTGTGATCCTGGAAGTTCACCCACCGGTGTCAGTAGTTTTTATTTTTTGGTAATTTAATTGTATTATTTTTTATCGTTTTATTTTTTCACAATGTCACTGACTAGGACTCTGTCCATTCAGAAAAGGAAGGAGCTGGTAAATTACATATTTACTGACCCCCTTCCTGGTTCTCTACACAAATCCCCTGCAGCAGCCGGCAGGAGAGGGGTGGGAGCACAGTAGGGGGGGGGGGGGACCAGAGGAGCACACAGGGGCCCGGAGACAGCAGAACACAAGTGAACTGGATAGGAGGAGTGGGGGGGGGGCAGCATACAGAGGAACCAATCTCCTCCATTTTCCTCCTGCAGCTACAGG